>NW_026732368.1:0-392500 GCF_028476545.2 Physella acuta | reverse complement strand
TGATCTCTTGTTAAATTTTTAAATTAATGTAATTTGAAAAAAAAAAACAATTGTACATCAAGCAACTAGATTCAGTTCATTTATATTTTGCTAAATTTTAATAGTATTTTAATTAATTTTCTAAAACATAAATTTATTAAGTACTATATCAATAGCATGGCGGCAATAAGAACCAAAGGGGCAAGTACAACTACTAACTTTCTTTTTATCTAATTTTTATTGTAAAGTAAAAAAATCTCACCCAAATAATTTTCTTATATATTATTCCTTAATAATGTTGTAAAAAGTATGTTTGAAATAATAACAAATGTTTAATTAAGATGCTACATTCAAATTAAGCTCCTACTAAATATTTTAGAGTTTCACTATTGTGAAATTTCAGTGCTAGACTGCTAACCCGAAAGTCTCGAGTTGAGTGCACCCAGCTCTGAAGGTACCCAACTCACGTCAGGGAAAACAAAAACGGCGGGGCATAGTGCTGACCGCACTATTCCTTCATTTGCGGAGGACTCTACAAAAGATGATGATAAAAGTATTAGAAAAACTATATATGTTTTTTTTAAATTGAACAACCTTTATTTAAAAAGGAAAAAATATGAAAAAGTAACTGATAAAACTGCTAATTAAATTCAGTACAAACTAAATAGTTTAAAAAAAAAAACATCTGGTACCTATGCAAAAATGGTACATTCTTTACAAGCACATACACATGTATGTATATTTGTAACAGAACTTCAGAATATTGAAAAATCATGCGATTTTATAAATAAGTAAGACTACTCACTCGTAACACAATACTAAATTTAAAGGTTTATTTTCTACGAGAATTAATAAATGGGTTCGACACGTAAGTATAAATAAGTGGCGTCGCTAGGTCGGGTGTCAACTGGTGCGGTAACTTATGGTGTCATCCCCCTTTCCCGACTAAAGGAAAAAAGCATGATATATATATATATATATATATATATATATATATATATATATATATATATATATATATATATATATATATATATATATTTATTTATTTATTTATCTATTTATTTATTTATTTATTTATTTATTTATTTATTTATTTATTTATTTATTTATTTATATATGGTAGCTTTAAAGGGTTAACTGTTAATAGTTAACATCTTTATCTATAAGCAATTATTAATATAGCTGGATGTAGCACTATTTTCTCTTTAATTAGTAGGTTTATGTCATGCTGTCATCCACTCCCCCTACTCCACCAATTATGTGGATCTTGAATTTGTACTTGAAATACTTTTTAATCATTCACTGAACTGACAAAAAGCACATTTGTTCTATATATTTTGTATTTTTTATACTTGGTGTCACCCCCCTAAAAGGTTTCACCCGGTGCTTTCCACACCCCCGCCCCCTTCTTGCGACGCCTCTTGGATAAATTCTACTTGTCTTGGTAATCGGTCACCAGGTGTTTAATACTCTCCTTTGCTATTTTATTTTGCTTATTAGAGTGTTTATTTTTAGAAAAAAGAGCTTATATTGTACAAAGTTGACAAAAATTGTTTATATATATTCTTTATAAGTAGAGTGTTTTTTATTGTCATTTATAAAGAAATGTACTAAATGTAGTAAAGACAATGGCACTGAGGCAGCTGAAAATAAGTCGTTAAAAAAAACTGAGTGAAAATATAAACCTATTCTGTGTCAATACAATAAACAATAAGTGAGTGACAGTATCATACTATAAACCTAATGGTAAATAAAGTAAAATGGAAACGATTGTTTTTAAAAACAATTTTTTTTTAATATTAGTGTTAAATACATATCTAATGTTTTCGTTATACTTTGCAAAAAATAAGCTTTACTAAAAAAATGTAAAATGCATGCTTTCAAAAGATTATTCTTAACCTATAAAAAAGCATTTCTTCTGTCATTACCAATAATTTTTAAAGTTATTTAAAGTTAGACTTTATTAAGTAATATCATAAATATTATTGTCATATTAGATCTCACCTTTTGTAAAACAGCGTATACCAACAGATTTCATAATTAACAAAACATTTAAAAAAGGATTTCTTATTTTTCAGTAAGTGTGTTGTAAGCAATAAAGCAAATAACTACTTTTAACTACTGTCTAAAAATAGGCTTGAATAGTGTCATAAACCAAGGCTAATCACCTCTACCAAAACATTCACATTTAGACGGTCTAAAGGTTGATTTAACAAAAACAACATCCACATGCCCTATCACCTTTAAGATTGTCTAATGATTCTTTTAAAAAGTTTCATCAAAACATCCACTTGACCATCTTCTCTAGAGCTGCTCTTCTCTTCCAAAACGTTCACCTCCTCCAATGTAAAAGTCAGCTGAGAGTGTCCAGAAAGTTCTTTGGGAATTCTAAGCTCGTCTTCGTGGTTCTCGTCTTCTACCACAGCGATGATGGCGTGTCTGGGCGTGGTTCCTTCTTTGGACGAGGCAGCAAATATTTCCAGAGACTGGGTCAACACGCTTGAATCGTTCCCGTCTGATCTGGTGGGGGTTGGGTTCAAGTTGGTTTCGTTCCTGTTGCCCTGTTCTTGTTTCTGTTTCTGTACAACGATCAAAACGGTCGACCTAGATATAACTTGTCTTATCTCATCTGGGTCTGACATGTCTGCTGACGTCATCACCGTTAGGCCACAAATATTTGTAACAACGCCTTTCAAAACGTGTGACACTGTGACGTCATTTCCTGTGTGGTTTGCTGTCTTGATGTTTTCAACAATAAAAACATCACAACTTGTTCCTTGAATCAAACGGTTTAGTAAAGACACTTGGGACGTTTTAGACTTTGGGTCGATTTGAAATTCTTCATTAAAGATTTCCTCCCATATTCCATCATGGCAGACTCCCAGTTTCCCCTGTGTGAAGATGCCTTTGGCTGCCTCAAGTTTGATTGCCCGTACTACATGACTGTTTCTCCATGAGATACGCTGTCTGGTCTCTGGTCTCAAGTTGATCAACGACAGATACAGCAAAGCTAAATTTAGGTTGGTGTTTTTCAGTTGTTCTAGTTCTTGTTCTATCTGTGTCACGTCATTCCAATCTTCTTCTGTCTTTTGGATAATTCTTTCCAGATTAGGTAAAGCTTGTCTAAAGAAAGAAACTAGTTTCTGAAACCGTTCAAAACAATTCAAACTGGTGTCCACAATATAATAGGGAATATTTGTTTCAGGTTCTTCATTGAACCCTTGCCATAACAGCTGATGATCTACAGTATTTGTTTTCTCCTGAATCAACAAAACAGCTGCACATCGTAGACAACACACCACCATTTCTAAACATTTTTTTTCAAATTCTTTAAGACTTCCCTCATCTGAAGAATTCACAAACTCGATAGCACAGCAGAGAGACTGAATAAAGTATGCGTCAACATGACAAACTGATAGCTTAGATCTCCTCTCACCTACAATTTTCTGACAAATATTCCAAACATCTTCATACTGTCGGCATTGAAACATTTGGAAGGCTATTCTACAACAATTATTTGGAACACTCCAGTCACTTTCTGAATACATTTTAAAACTGTCAACAGCTTTTCTAAGAAACGTGTTCTCCTCTCTGTAAGCCGGAATTTTCTGAATAAACTTTACTAATGGCTTCATTAGATCACTTGTTACAGGTGGAGTGTTATGAAAATGTCGAGCTCTCGGGATTATTTTATTTTCTTTAACCTGAGTAAAGTATACACCACCTAAATAATTGTGGGCCTCTGTATTATTCCCAGTACTAATAATTGTCTTCAGCATATTTTCTACTAGAGAATTCTCCTTTACAGATACCAACATTGGACCTGCAACGATTAAAACTCGTTTACTTTTTGGATTCAGCTCAACAGCAAGCTGACATAACTCTATGACATACTCGTTAGACACTAGAATTCCATTTTCTTTTCCGTTTTTATTTAGTCTTGCAAGCTCTACATAGCAAATTGATTTCACAGAATTGCTCGAGGTTGATTCTTTTATCGAATGTAAAAGATTTTTGGCCTTGATAATCCAATCCTTGACATCATCATTAATTGCGGGATTGACGTAGCGCCTATACAAACAAGCCAACAAAAGTTTTAGCTTCTCATCAACGTCCTCAAATCTTTTATCGACGTTGGGTATGTTGGTGACGCAATGTTCCATAATTAAAATGGCACTTTGGATGTTAGTTTTGCTACATTCTGAAAATTTGTAATATGTGTATCCCTGCTCACATATAGCCTCATATTTAATACGATCAAACTCTTGTGAATTTTTCATTTCTTTTAATTTTTCAGTTATGTTCTTAATTTCCTCAAACTGAAACTTTAACGCAAATAAAAATCCAGAATTAGCAAGAGCCACCAAATTTTCTGGATTTCTTTCTAAAATTTCCTTGTTAAGTTCCTCAGCCTTGTCAAAGTCTCCAAGTTCAGCGTAGACTCGAACCCTCAGGTTATCTTTCCATGTAGGATCAACAAGATCTGGGTCTAACTCGTCAACATCGTCTTCCAGATATTTCTTTATGATAGACCAGATGTCCTTTTGTTGAACTGGCTCTTTAAAGTATTCGCTTTTAAAATCAATGTTTGCAACGTCAAGATTTGCTGATCCAACATTAAAAGAACAAGGGAACTCTCTCATCTCCTTTACGAAGCTGCTCAACCAAGACGTGGTAACTTCCATGGTATATGGAATTCTGCAAAATATTTTGAAAAGTATAATATTTTAATAAGTATAGACAGTATATTTATCTGGAACCATACATATAAATACACCTACACATACATACCTATACGCAGACATACAAATGTACACACTTATGGGTGCAAGTTTTACAATCTGAAACAAGTATTTTTAACAACTGCGAATATATTTCTCTCACACGTGACAAATATTCAGACTGTTAAAGTTTATTCCTAGAAAACCGATTTCATTTGGTGTTTAAATGCTGCTTTCTTAAAAAGTTATTTTTAAATAGGAATCGATAATTCCTAGAAAGTATGTACAGTTACAAGAACGTTTTGCTACATATTACATTGTAAACTAGTTTTAATTTTAAAAACGAAGCATTTATCCGTTTCTTCTGTTTGGCACCAGTTACTTGCAAATTTGTTTTTTTTTTAAATCGTAAACTTTGCTCTTCTTTAGAAAAAAAATGTGATTCGTATACTTTATTTTTAAACAGCTGTATTTGTAGTAGAAAGTGTGCAAGTCTCAGAAATTACTAATGCAAGGGTTGCATGTATTATATGGGCCCAATTATAGAGAGTCACCTAAAACAGAGTACTTTGGAGAGGTGTAGCTGCCGCCGTTTGCTCCGCAAGGGATTCATGGGAAATTTAAGTTGAGTATTTTAAGTTAAAGCAGAGACTTTATAAAAAAAAAAACGCGTTTGAGTAAATTCCAATTGTACTAAGTCACTTCTATCGAGATTCGAAGAAAACCATATTGTAAAGGTTCAGTATTTCAATATATTGAGGTTAACACCTTTCAGTAAAACAAAATTTACAGTCAAAAATAAAAGACAGGTCGCAATAGAAAAGTTACATAGAGACATGAAAATGGAAACTATTTCAGGAATGATTGAGAAAAGACGGCGTTCCATGACATCGTCCAAGGGTGGACACCACAGTGATATCTTGTTATGCTCAATTAGAAAGTCTGCCTGTCCAGTTCGTAGTTAAATTTCTTATTAAAAGTATACACATCATTGGGCACAGAGTAACCATACATGTGTCACCTGACCCTGTAACGCCACTGGTTCAATTGATTATTTGCTGAGGATAACGCCAATTTTTTTCCAGTTACTGCGTTAAGCAGAATACAACAGGTGAAAAAAAAAACAGGATGGGATATATAGACATGGAAACATACAGCTGAGAAGCAACTGGCAAGAACCTGAATGTCTTTGGGCATTGCAAAGAATCCTGCGAAAGGTCGGTAGCAGCCAAAAAAAAATATGTCCCGTGTACTAACGTGAGAAGATAATGATGAAATCCAAGTGTATTTGTAAATAGTTTGTAAAGTGACCATAGAAAAAATTTATTAAACTAATTTCTGTTAGTAACTATTTAAGTTAATAGCCGTCGGTACCCGTTACACGTGAAGTATAGGCCTAGATATTTTAATGTTATACTTGTTTGAGAAAAATATTTGATAAAATAGTTATTGGTCAAAACGCAATGTGCTTTACTACACGTTGAACGATATTAGTGACAAAGCAAAGAAATAAATTAAGTAGCTAAATAATCCTACATATTTAAAAAAAAACATAGGTTATTAATATCTATCAGAAAAACCAAATTCTATACATTAAAACCATATAAAATGCACTCACCGATTAAGAAACCTAAAGTATTTCATTAAAAACCTAGCTGTTCCATTGTATTTGTGTTGTTTTTTAATTTGTATTACTTTTGGCCGAGAAAATTGTATATGTTACGGTCAAAGCCAGAAGTGCGGCCAAAGCGCGGATTGGCCGGCAATTGCGCGCATTGGCCGGATCTCTTGGCCAAAGCCCGAAGAACTTAGCACTAAGATCGCACTGGCCGGGATGTCCTGGCCAATGTTTTATCTAGAATAAGTTGTGATCGCGTTTTCATTATTCTGTGTGCGGTTTCATTGTGAGTAACGTATTGTTTAGCCCTTGTTTGTATAGCATTCTATATGCAAGGCGACATGGATCAAAAGGGCCGTCAGACCATGAGACAGACATAGCAGATGGCTGTCAAAAGAAAAAAATGTAAATCCATGTTAGTTTCCATATATGGGCTACAATTGTATGTGACAGCCTCCTCCATGATGACAATCATCAAAGAACAAAATCAAAGACAGTCGGCGTCACCGACCACGTGCAACAAGACGGAACGTTCAAAAGACTTTGCCGCGTTAATTGGCCGGTCCACCATGGCCAGTCCGCGGACTGGCCGGCCAAAGGCCGAAATCAAGCAAAGTTTCGGACTTTGACCGGTCAATGGGAGCGATATTGGCCAATCCCCGCATTGGCCGACTTCGGGCTTTGACCGTAACATATACATTTCATAGTCTTGAGAAGTTGATCTAGTTACTTAAATCAAATTTGAATGAAATAGTTCATTTCTTCATATTCTAAAATTGGAAGATGACGCCATTAGTTTTATGTACTTCCCGTAGTTTTAAACAGTCCGTCGTTTGCGGAGAGAGAGAGAGAGACAGAGAGAGAGAGAGCGAGAGAGAGCGAGAGAAAGGAGAGAAAGACAGAGAAGTGCGCACATGGGCTTTTATATATTAGGATTCATTATCATGTAAACGTCATGATTTATAAATGAAAAATAAAATGTCATTTTCATCAAATATAACGACAACTTATTGGCGATAAATGTACCATACACACTATTACAAGAAGATAAGTGCTATGTTAGTAAAACCTCGAAAGTTCGAAAGTTTTCAACTTACGTTTCGATAAGAAATTTTAAAATTGTTTCCGTCACAATTTACAAAACAACCTCAAACAGATGTGACATAAAGATTATCTGAAGCGAATGATCGGAGAAACACACAGCTGACCCAGATATAGTAACCTTATAAGCATACTTAAAACTAAATGCAAGCAAAAACCTTATGGGCGTCAGCAATTTTTTTTCGAGGGGGGGGGGGGGGGCTCAAGGTAACCGGCGTATATATAGTTTTATATAATATACACATTATAATACACACAAAATCAAACATGTATATCAATATAGACCTCTAGGATTTGAAAATGGTACCCTCATAACAGAAGAAATTGCCGAATTTCTGGAGGTTGAAGTAACACTTCAAGGAATTCTTAATCGGCCTGTCTGACCCAGTAAATCTTACAGACTTTACAGTAGCGGGTGAAGACATGGACGTAAATTTAGATGGGAGAGCTGTGGAAGAAGTTAAAAAACTACATACTAAAACGGCAAAGGTGACCGGCGCAGATGGGATCTGTACACACATTTTGAATGCAGCATGCCAAAACGTCTCTAAAATACTTCAATGTCTATTTAAAAAATTATGAGGCTCGTGAAAGTAAAAAAATAAAATGCTTGTAAGCCAGGCATACTATGTCAGGAGATTTTGCAAACTGTACCTACATATGAGAAACTTTTCTCTCAATTACTTGGAAATTATATTATTGATTATTATGAGATTGCTAATAATTTCTTAGCTAGCAGTCACATGAACATGCAGGCAGTAGAAGGCAAAAAGCTTGAATGTGTTTACGGCAATGATAGGCCTAAAGATCAACACTGGATAAACTAGGCCCTTCAAAATTAATGCCAAAACCATGGTACGCCTCAGCATAGAAGACAAACAAATAGAGGAAGTGGAGGAAGTAGAGTCACAGACTCTTGTGATTACTGCAAAGAGGTACAAAAAATAATAAAAAGCTAATAAAAATCTTTTGATATTCTATGAAATATATGGAAATCAAGAAAGATAGTCCTAACTAACAAACTAAACATATTTAAAAATAACGTTCTTAGTGTCCTCTTGTATGGCTTGGACTGTCGGAAAACCACAAATGCGATTGAGATGGGACTAGAGGCTTTTTCAGAGCAATTTATTACGACAAATATTGAGAATATTTTATGTCAAAACACTTTCCCAAAAGAGGAGTTGATAAGAAGAACACTCATTCAACTATTAACAGCAGTAATTATACATAGAAAATGGAGATGGTTAGAAGATGGTAAAGACTACTCTCCTTTCAAAACAACAGCGCAAGAGAAAACGAGGGACTCTTAAGCAAAAATTGGTAAAGATCAACGGAGAAAGAGTTGAATAACACAGGCCTAACATTCAAACAGGCAGAGGTTCTAGCTAGAGACAGGATGAAATGGCGCTCATTTGTTGATGTCTCGCGTACTAATGGGCGATGAGGTGATGATGACATAATTATGGGCTGCAACAGAAATGTATTATTCATATTTTCTCAAGCTGACATCCTTCCCCACCTTCCTTGACTCAAGCAGCATACGAGTATATCTAGAGAGATCGATCTTCCAGCTGTTGCTTACATCAATTCATATCAGACGGTCACGTCGCGCTTAAAAATAATATTAAAATTGCAAAAGGATTATGTACAGAATTTTTCATATAAAAGCAATATGTAGCTGAACTAAAATTGATTTAGTGTCAGATTTCATTCGCTCGGCTGATTTAGGGAGCTTTGATTTCTTTGTTCGTGTCCTACAAAAACTGTCAATTTGATCTTGGACTTGACGGAGACGTCAGCCACTTTATCCGTGCCGAATTCTTTTTCCATGATTGATTGACACTTTACAGGGCTATACTAGCTTGCAAATTTGCTGACTTAACAAGAAATGAGTTTTGAAGTGGTACGATTACCAATACAATCATTGAACCGGAGCTTAAGTAGCTTTATCTTTTAAAACGTGCAAAAAATTTGCTTATTATTGGAAAATGACTCCAATTTATAACAAGCTTTTATTACCAGCTTTTATTTAAATTGCTTCCTCTGTCTTTCTTTTTTTCGTCATATATCGAAACTGCCGAGAGAAATTTCGAGCACTTCTAAAAGACCGATTCGTTTCAAACTTAGCACGTGGTTCAAGTTCTGATGACAATGCAATTTGACATGTAATTCGACTTAATCTGGTGCATAAGTATATTTTTTATGAATAAATTAATATTTATTAAATAAAGTGGGGAACTTACTATTTAACGCACTGTTATACGATCATTTTTATGTTTATTTGGTGCAAAATGGGTTTTAGGTTGTATACAACAGTATTTATTTTTGCAAAGTAGGCTTACTTACAAAACAAAACAAAAATAAAGTCTTAATTCAAAGATCACTGTGAATAATTTTTATACAGATGAAAAGTAGTATTTAATACAAAAGGCACATTTTAATAAATGTCGAACTAAATATTGTTTGAAAAGTAACTGTAACCTATGGAATAATGCAATAATTTTAAACTGAAAACATGAAACAGAGTCTATTTAACATAACTTTATGCTTTACTACATTGATATGTAATATTATTTACACTTCTAAATTAAAAAAAAAAACATAATATTTGCATTAATAAACGGGTTAACTGCAAAAATACAAGGACGGGGACCGGACGAAGTGAAAGATTATGGCCGTAGGCTCAGCAAAGAGTAAAGAAGACCAAGTCAATTAAGCCAATATATAAATATAAAATCTCCTTGCCCCTTAATCAAGCAGTCATCTGATGCTCATTACTCTTCTTGCTGTTTTATTTTGGTTACTTGAATGATTTTCCAAAAATTAGAAATACTGCTTGTATTGAACAAGGTTGTTATTAAATAATTTTACTGCTAGTATAGTATATATATATATATAGTATGTAAACTCGGTTTTAAAAATGTATTAGGGTAATATATATATATATATATATATATATATATATATATATATATATGTGTGTGTGTGTGTGTGTGTGTGTGTGTAAAATTGCAGGCAAGGTAGCAACTTAAGATGTGTACAGTAAATAAATTTATTTTTTTAAAAAGCATAATCTGTGTCAATACAATTAACAGTGAGCGAGTTAGTGATAGGTATCAGAAAAAAAGCAAAAAAAAATCAAGCAGCCTTACATGAAAAAAAAACGAAACGTGGAAAAAATTTTCATTGGGTTAACAATTAGCAACAATTAAAAAAAAGAGTGAAAATGATTTGCAATCAGTTTTAAAATAGTATGGTTTCAAAAAATGTTTAATATTATTATTGAAGGTAAACCGTATATATCGTTTTCATTCAACATAGGAAAACAAAAATAAAATAGATTAAAAGTGGGTCGACCATAAATAACATCACACTGGTAGGGAGAGGGGGTCCGTGTGTGATGAGGGGGAGTGGAGGGGTTCAGAGGGTGTGACGTCACACATTTGCATTATAAAAAGCAATGTTAGAAAACGAGTTTAAGCCGTTTTTCCCGTTTTAGAAAAATGTTTTAATAAATAGTAATAGGAATTGATTAAAATACTATATACAGAGTTCAGACAAGATTTTGAAAAAAATATCTATGTTTGAAAAAAAAACATTTTTGTGACAATGTGTAACGGAGAGGAGGGAACAGTAAAAAATCGTCAAAAAAGCGTGACATCATTTATTGATGACTCCAAAAACATAGTTATCTAAAAAAAATTACATTAACCTAAACCGAAAAAGTATATCTGCTCTCATTATCATTTAGTTCAATTTTTTTTAAACAGATGATTAATAAAGATACATTCTATAATATATTATAAATAATATATTCTCTGAGGATATATCTACTGTAATAGAATAAATATTCAAATACATTCCTAATAAACACATCTAAAAGAATTTTTTACGTTACAGTAAGCGTGTGATAATTAATATAAGAAATCGCTACTTTTAACTAACTGTTATCTTGCGAAAGCTTTTAATATTATTATAAAACAATAGTTTTCATCTTTTCCAAATTTCCATATCTAAGATTGTCTAATGATTGTTTTAAAAAGCTTCATCAAAACATCCACTTGGCCATCTTCTCTAGAGCTGCTCATCTCTTCCAAAACTTTCACCTCCTCCAATGTAAAAGTCAGCTGAGAGTGTCCAGAAAGTTCTTTGGGAATTCTAAGCTCGTCTTTGTGGTTCTCGTCTTCTACCACAGCGATGATGACGTGTCTGGGCGCGGCTCCTTCTTTGGACGAGGCAGCAAATATTTCCAGAGACTGGGTCAACACGCTTGAATCGTTCCCATCTGATCTGGTGGGGGTTTGGTTCAAAGTCGTTTCGTTTCTGTTGACCTGTTCTTGTTTTTGTTTCTGTACAACAATCAGAACGGTTGACCTAGATATGACCTGTCTTATCTCATCTGGGTCTGACTCGTCTGCTGACGTCATAACAGTGAGCCTATACATATTTTTAATAACATCTTTCAAAACTTGTGACACTATGACTTCATTTCCTGTGTGGTTTGTTGACTGAATGTTTTCAACAATAAAAACATCATAACTTGTTCCTTGAATTAAACGGTTTAGTAAAGCCACTGGGGTAGTTTTAGACTCTGGATCAATTTGAAATTCTTCATGAAAGATTTCCTCCCATATTCCATCATGGCAGACTCCCAGTTTCCCCTGTGTGAAGATGTCTTTGGCTGCCTCAAGTTTGATTGCCCGTACTACATGACTGTTTCTCCATGAGATACGCTGTCTGGTCTCTGGTCTCAAGTTGATCAACGACAGATACAGCAAAGCTAAATTTAGGTTGGTGTTTTTCAGTTGTTCTAGCTCTTGTTCTATCTGTGGCACGTCATTCCAATCTTCTTCTGTTTTCTGGATAATTCTTTCCAGATCAGGTAAAGCTTGTCTAAAAAGAGAAACTAGTTTCTGCAATCTTTCAAAACAATTTAAACTGGTGTCCATAATATGATAGGGAATATTCTTTCCAGGTTTTTTATTGAACCCTTGCCATAAAAGTTGATGATCTACAGTATTTGTTTTCTCCTGAATCAACAAAAGAGCAGCACAGCTTAGACAACACACCACCATTTCTAAACATTTGTTTTCAAATTCTTTAAGACTTCCCTCATCTGAAGAATTCGCAAAGCTGATAACATAACACAAAGACATAATAAAGTAAGCGTCAATATGATAAACTGACAACTTAGATTTTGTCTCACCCACAATTTTCTGGCAAATATCCCAAACATCGTCATACTGTCGGCATTGAAACATCTTGAAGGCTATTCTACAACAATAACTTGGATCACTACAATCTCTTTCTAAATACTTTTTAAAACTGTCAACAGCTTTTCTAAGAAACGTGTTCTCATTGTAAGCCGGAATTTTCTGAATAAACTTTACTAATGGCTTCATTAGATCACTTTTTACTGGTCGGCTGTTACGAAAATGTTGAGCTCTCCGGAATTCTCTATTATTTTCTTTAGCCTGTGTAAAGTATACACCACCTAAATAGTTGTAAGCTTCTGTATTATTCTCAATACTGATAATTGTCGTCAGCATATTTTCTACTAGAGAATGCTCTTTGACAGATATCAACATTGGACCTGCAACGATTAGAACTCGTTTACTTTTTGGATTCAGCTGAACAGCAAGCTGACATAACTCTAAGACAGACTCGTTAGACACTGAGATTCCATTTTCTATTCCGTTTTTATTTAGTCTTGCAAGCTCTACAACGCAAATTGATTTCACAGAATTGCTCAAGGTTGATTCTTTTATGGAATTAAAAAGCTTTTCGGCCTTAATAATCCAATCCTTGACATTATCATTAATTGCGGGATTGACGTAGCGCCTACACAAACAAGCCAACATAAGTTTTAGCTTTTCATCAACGTCCTCAAATCTTTTATCGACGTTGGGTATGTTTGTGACGCAATGTTCCATAACTAAAATGGCACTTTGGATATTAGTTTTGCTAAATTCGGAAAATTTGTAATATGTGTATCCCTGATCACATATAGCCTCATATTTAGTACGATCAAACTCTTGTGAATTTTTAATTTCTTTTAATTTTTCAGTTAGGTTCTTTATTTCCTCAAACTGAAATTTAAATGCAAACAAGAATACAGAGTTAGCAAGTGCCACCAAGTTTTCTGGACTTCTTTCTAAAATTTCCTTGTTAAGCTCCTCAGCCTTATCAAATTCTCCAAGTTCAGCGTAGACTCGAACCCTCAGGTTATCTTTCCATGTAGGATCAACAAGATCTGGGTCTAACTCGTCAACGTCTTCTTCCAGATATTCCTTTAAGAGAGACCAGATGTCCTTTTGTAGATGTGGCTCTTTTAAGTCTCTGCTATCGAACACAATATTCGCGAAGTCAAGATTCGCAGTACCAACATTGAAAGAACATGGGAATTCTCTCATCTCATTTACAAAGCTGATCAACCTTGACGTGGTAGCTTCCATTGCTTATGATAATCTGCAAAAAAGCCTTTACAAATGATTTTAGGGATATATATATATATATATATATATATATATATATATATATATATAATTTTATATATTGTAATAAATATAGATATGTACATATTTACGTAGAAATATACGGAAACACACGTTTAAAAATACATGCAAGTACACATACAAATACAAATACAATTACAAATACACATACACATACACATACACATACACATACACATACACATACACATACACATACACATACACATACACATACACATACACATACACATACACATACACATACACATACACATACACATACACATACACATACACATACCCATACCCATACCCATACCCATACCCATACCCATACCCATACCCATACCCATACCCATACCCATACACATACACATACACATACACATACACATACACATACACATACACATACACATACACATACACATACACATACACATACACATACACATACACATACACATACACATACACATACACATACACATACACATACACATACACATACACATACACATACACATGCACATGCACATACACATACACATACACATACACATACACATACACATACACATACACATACACATACACATACACATACACATACACATACACATACACATACACATACACATACACATACACATACACATACACATACACATACACATACACATACACATACACATACACATACACATACACATACACATACACATACACATACACATACACATACACATACACATACACATACACATACACATACACATACACATACACATACACATACACATACACATACACATACACATACACATACACATACACATACACATACACATACACATACACATACACATACACATACACATACACATACACACACACATACACATACACATACACATACACATACCTAGACCTAGACCCATACCCATACCCATACCCATACCCATACACATACACATACACATACACATACACATACACATACACATACACATACACATACACATACACATACACATACACATACACATACACATACACATACACACACACATACACATACACATACACATACACATACCTAGACCTAGACCTAGACCTAGACATAGACATAGTTATAGACATAGACATAGACATGGACATAGACATAGACATTAGACATAGACATAGACATAGACATAGACATAGATATAGACATAGACATAGACATAGACATAGACATAGACATAGACATAGACATAGACATAGACATAGACATAGACATAGACATAGACATAGACATAGACATTAGACATAGACATAGACATAGACATAGACATAGATATAGACATAGACATAGACATAGACATAGACATAGACATAGACATAGACATAGACATAGACATAGACATAGACATAGACATAGACATAGACATAGACATAGACATAGACATAGACATAGACATAGACATAGACATAGACATAGACATAGACATAGACATAGACATAGACATAGACATAGACATAGACATAGACATAGACATAGACATAGACATAGACATAGACATAGACATAGACATAGACATAGACATAGACATAGACATAGACATAGACATAGACATAGACATAGACATAGACATAGACATAGACATAGACATAGACATATACACGTACACGTACACGTACACGTACACGTACACGTACACGTACACGTACACGTACACGTACACGTACACGTACACGTACACGTACACGTACACGTACACGTACACGTACACGTACACGTACACGTACACGTACACGTACACGCACACGCACACGCACACCCACACCCACACCCACACCCACACCTACACCTACACCTACACCTACACCTACACCTACACCTACACTCAGAGGCGTAGCGACCCTTCCCGGCGCCCGGGAACAGACTTTCGATTTGCACCCCCCCCCCCTCGAAATTTTCATTTGCACCCCTCTCAAACTTTCGATTTGGCGCCCCCCCCCCCTAAGGTCGGCGTCCGGGGACATATGTCCCCCCCGCCCCCCCCTCTCTACGCCTCTGACCTACACCTACACTTACACCTACACCTGATTCTGCCTCTTTACCTTCACCTGCGCAAACACCTACACCCCACGTATGCCATAGCTACACAGGCATATGCACAATCAACTTTCAATTCATTTATTTAAATATATTTATAAGTTGCTTTAAATACCTTACAACGTATAAGATTTAAAATTGTTTTAATTTCAATTTAAAAACGAAAACGACAATTCCTAGACATTCTAATTTCAATTCGTCAATTACAAGAAAGTTCTAATATACTATTAAGGACATAAATGCCAATAATCAATAATTGTACTCGCGATCTTAATATTATACAAGGTCAAAATGTTACGATCGTTAAGCTAGGTGTTTTTTAAGTAGCCCAAATTTCTTTTTCTATGTTTCTGTAGAACAGTCTGGAGGTGAAACAGCTTATTAAAAAATAATTAAAATAGATGGAGGTAGTATGGCCTCTGAAGTCACTTCTGTTAGAGCCGTATCGGCGTAGATTTTAGGTTGAGCTACACTGGAAATGTTATTTTTTGCCGTGCTTTTAAAAAAAATCGAAATCCACATCTTGTTATATCGTGGCGAATTTACAGGGGCTTTCGTTAAAATGTTTACATAAACGGGATCTAGGACCTCAAATATAAAAACTATTGGCCCCAGATAAATTGTGGTAATTAAATTAAAATCTTGATTTTTATTCTTACATTACGTTAATTTAATTTTTTAAAATAACAACCCTGTTTTTTGAGTCATAAATGTATCAATTACATAAAACTATTTAAATTACTCAGATATATATTTTGTTCATGCTATTTATAAATTAAATATATTTTGTTCATGCTATTGTTTTAAGGCTATGGCAGTGACAATAGCGTCACAAGCTGGGGATGCTGAACGTATTGTGTGACACCATTTAAAGGGGTGAAACCAATTTTTTTAAAAAGAATGTTTTAACTTGTCAAATTGTTTTTCAATGCATTAGAGAGGGGTGGCAATAAGCCGAAAATAGCAAATTATTGGAATGGGGGTTTGGTTGTTTACATACAAAGTTGGGTGTTAATGGACACAAGCGAGAAAAGTCTCAAAGGTATTTGAGAGGTGCATAAATTAATTTAAAAATCTTGCACGGCGTAGTTACAATTAATATGGTTATAAAATCCTGTCTGTCTGGTTTTTTTTCGGACTTTACTAAAGATTGGACGTATTTGATGTTTTTAATATTTTCGGTAACTAAATAAAAATTAAAAAAAAAGCAAAAACAATTTGGTTTTCACGTGTAACGGCGACATAAACAATGGCATCCTGCTATTGGATAGGCCGACATTAATTTTATTGTACACATTGTAAGCTAAAAATAGAAAACTAGGTCATGGGGTTTTAAATTTGCATTGTTATTTAAAAACTTGATCTGCAAAGTTTTGTAAACAAATAGTTATCGATCACTAAGTTACTGTACAGCCAATCAATATTTGTCTTACGAAAGTGAAACATCCGGTTATAACTTAGGCTTGATGAAAATAAATAGAAATGTAGCCTTAAACTCAACAAATTATTTTCAAGTTCTCTGGATTTACAACTTTTATAGCATTTATTCTAAAAATATAAAATTTCTAAATTAATTTTAGGCTTAAGTTTTTATTTTTTATTTGTTTTTACGGTCTAAATCTAAAAAGCACGTTTTTATTCCATGTCAACAACACTATGGAAGGAATCTCGTCAACTCGCTTGTCTCCATTTGATGCGAAACTGATTATGTAAAGCATTTTAATTTTTTATTAAGAAATAAAGCAAGATTGAGCTCCCCTTAACTTTCACGTTAATTCAAAAATAAAAGTAAGGGTTGGTATGAAACTTTCAGTGGAATCGAGTTATAGAAATGGTACGTAAGTTTGGATCAAAACGGCTAGTACTTTTTTAGAAGAAATCCATAGAAGCGACAAGTAAAAAGAATATGTTACTTTATAATTATACGTTATATGTTGTTTGTTTTTTTACATTCCAAAGGTTTTTGATATGCCGGAAATAGAGTATAATTACCTTCTCTGCTTACCGGAAAACACTTAAAGGTTCCAGTAACCTACTTATCGGATGTAACACTTATATATATATATATATATATATATATATATATATATATATATATATATATATATATATATATATATATATATATATATATATATATATATATATATATATATATATATATATATATAGGCCTATATATATCAATTTGTATATATATATATATATATATATAAGCTTGTTATCATAAATGTTTTTCAGTTTTTTTATTTATTTAAAGTTAAAATTAAAATCATTACCTCTTCGATAATTTGTCGTTTCTGTTTTCCTTCCGATTTAACGCTTGCTTTTAAAAAAAATTTAAATGTCCGAGTGTCACCTTTAAATTGAAAGTCGCTTTCTGATTGACTGCGTCTTTTATTTCTCCCGTTCTTAGTAATTTTATTCAGCCTTAGCTCAGCCGTTAAATTAGAACAGGAATGTCTTACGTAATTGGAATTTGAAAGTGTTTTTACATTTCTATGTAATATAATCTGCATAAATACCAATCATAAATTCAATGGGGAATTCCAGACCAAATATACTTTATTGGAACTTATGTTCAAATGAGAAAGGTATGGGTTGGACGGTAAGGTTGTATAAGAGTTCCCCCATAGCTTGTCCGTCCGGGTGTATTTCTTCCTGATTTATTACACGCTTTCATTTAACTTACTTCCTGTATCTGTTGTCATAGATTGAAACTGACGAGCGAAATTAACTGACCAATTCGTTTCAAATTTGGCACGTGAGTCAGGACCTGATGACAATGCAATCTGATATCGAGTTTCACTTCATTGTTTGCTTAATTATTTTTTCAAATTAAAACTTACAAAATAAAATAGGACGCCCTACTATTCTTCGCGCATTTTCATGTTCATTTAATGCGAAATATTTTTTATTCATGCAACTCTATTGTATTAAAATCATTATAAAACTTTTAAACACGTTTTTACGTAATAAACTATTATTTAAATAATTATAAAGAAAAGCGCTGGTTTCTTCCTAAATAATAGTACAGGTATCCAATAGATAATACAGAAACCCACGCTTTTTGTAATTATTTAAATACTAATGTATTTTTTTTAAAGAAAATCATTTATTTTGTCGATTTGAGTGTATTATTACTTAAAAGCTTGTTATTAAAAAGTTTTTAGGCATACTTTTTTAAAAAAGTTGCGACCACCTGGAGTTGGACCTGTAGTGACACGAAAGTGGCTCAGTCATTTGATGCCCACATATTAACTTGGTGTGACCAAAGCAAGACCGCTGCTGTCCAGAGTTTCTTCCAGGCATCTCTTCGGTGGGGCGAAGCCCCCCTCCTCCTCCCCCCCCCCCTGAAAAAATTCTTCCGCCCCCCCCCCCCCCCGCGAACGAAATGAAATTTATATAATTTATATAGAAAAATATATACTTTAAACAGTGTCCGCCCCCCCCCCCCAAAGAAAGTCTACCGCCCCCCCCCCCCCCCCCGAAAATTTCAAGTGCCCCCCCCCCTTCCCGGAGAAAGAAGTCTGGAAGAAACACTGCTGCTGTCGGGCCGAGAAAACGGCGAGCTATGATTTTTTTGGCTGAAAAATGCTCATCCACTGATCATCACTCACCTTGGGACACTTGGGACCGGACCGTTAAACCCAACCCTTGTGGCGATGCATAATTGCCCCTCATCCGGAATCTTTGTGGCTCGGCTACTAAAGAGGGCAAAAGGAAACAGTAATAATAAAAGACAGTACGGGGCTAGAGGACGACGTAACGGGGCGTATCAAGTGCGCCTTTGACCCCCACGGGCTCAGATATAGACAAGAATGGACCATTAGCAACATGTAGTGTAGTCATGTTAAGGAGTTTGTATTTCAGTTATAGAGCTTACAATATTTTCTTATACTTGGTGGCAGTTTCATGTTAGGTGTTTTAATTTTATCGAGCGATTAAAGTGTAAGAAATAGTTGCGAGTTGTGTTTGTTTCTTATTGCTCCTTATTCTTGTTTACCACTCTGACTTGATTTCGAAAAGGACTGGTAAAGGGGTGCGTAACAATATATATATATATATATATATATATATATATATATATATATATATATATATATATATATATATATATTTATATATATATATTTATATATATATGTATATGTATGTATGCAGAGTAAGAGAAAGAGAGAAAGGTAGAAGGAGAATAGTCAATCATTTTTTCCAATGTTAATTTTTTTCTTTCGCTCGGCTTATTTATAGAGCTAAGATCTGGTTATGAGTGTTTATGAATTACAATATTAATATTGTCTTTGATTTGGAACACACGTCTAACAAAACACTCATAATATTAACATAACAAACATAGGTATTTGCTCTCAATTTTATTTAGTAGAGTTACGTTTAATATACGAAAACATTTAAGTAACATTTTAACACAATCCAATAAGCAATCTTATATATGTTCACATTCACGCGAAACATCAGAAATAAAAGATATGTTTTACAGTATATTTTATAGTAAAGTGTAAGTTTATAGCAAGCAAGAATGACAATTACAGTTTTTAAGTAGGCTTCTGTTTACTGATAGACTAAAATAGAGTCATGAATACATCGACATCAATTTGTCAAAAGATTACCTTTAACATCTTCTTACGATTTATATTTAAATTTACTAAAGAAGAATTTAAAAGCATTTATTTCGATAGTGGAATTGCATTGTCACACATTTTGGAAAATACCTAAAATATATTGTAAACAAAGAAGCATCTAGTTCGGAATGTTAAACGATTTTACAGTTGACTTTTCTTTCTTTGCAATTTTATTTTTCATTTCAATACATCAGAAACATACAACTAACCATAAACATGCAAATTTTTGTTTTCACAAATATACAAATATTTGTGTAAGAATATATCATATATTTATAAACCGTTTTAAACACTCGTGCAAGCTAATACACACAAAACTCCAGAGATAATATTTATAATTAAGGTTACTATATTTCAGATACGAGTTTATAAAGTTATTGTCATAAATTATGGGGCAACTATAAATGAAGCGACTTGATTAAAACTAAACCAGAATTTATTTAAACACTTTTATGAACTATTATAACTATCTACGTCTTAGTTATTTTTCTAGATTATTAATCATAGATTTAAATAGTGTCAATAAAACAGCCCACATCAAACTTTTACATTGTTCAAAGATTGTTTTAAAAACTTTCATAACAAAATCCATGTGATCTTTCAGCTCTAACTCTAACAATTGTTTCCAAATGTTAAAAAAAAACAACCAACATGCACATGGCCTTTAACTTAACATTGTCTAACGATTGTTTTAAAAAGTTTCATTAAAACATCCACTTGACCACCTTCTCTAAAGCTGCTCATCTCTTCCAAAACTTTCACCTCCTCCAATGTAAAAGTCAGCTGAGAGTGTCCAGAAAGTTCTTTGGGAATTCTAAGCTCGTCTTCGTGGTTCTCGTCTTCTACCACAGCGATGATGGCGTGTCTGGGCGTGGTTCCTTCTTTGGACGAGGCAGCAAATATTTCCAGAGACTGGGTCAACACACTTGAGTCGTTCCCATCTGATCTGGTGGGGGTTGGGTTCAATTTCGTTTCGTTCCTGTTGACCTGTTCTTGTTTTTGTTTCTGTACAACAATGAGAACGGTTGACCTCGATATGACATTGCTTCTCTCATCTGGGTCAGTCACGTCAGATGACCTCATTACATTGAGACCACAAATATTTGTTAAAACGGCTTTCAAGGTTTGTGACAGTGTGGCGTCATTTCCTGTGTGGCTAGTTGAATGAATGTTTTCAACAATAAAAACATCACAACTTGTTCCTTGGATCAACCGGTCTAGTAAAGCCACTGGGGTAGTTTTAGATTTTGGATCAATTTGAAACTCTTCATGAAAGATTTCCTGCCATATTCCATCATGGCAGACTCCCAGTTTCCCCTGTGTGAAGATGTCTTTGGCTGGCTCAAGTTTGATTGCCCGTACTACATGACTGTTTCTCCATGAGATACGCTGTCTGGTCTCTGGTCTCAAGTTGATCAACGACAGATACAGCAAAGCTAAATTTAGGTTGGTGTTTTTCAGTTGTTCTAGTTCTTGTTCTATCTGTGTCACGTCATTCCAATCTTCTTCTGTCTTCTGGATAACTCTTTCCAGTTCAGGTAAAGCTTGTCTAAAGCAATAAACTAGTTTCTGTAATCTTTCAAAATAATTTAAATCGGGGTCCATTATATAATATGGGATATTTTCCGGTTTTTTACTGAATCCTTGCCATAACAGCTGATGATCTATAGTATTTGTTTTCTCCTGAATCAACAAAACAGCAGCACTGCGTAGACAACACACCACCATTTCTAAACTTTTTTGTTCTAATTCTTCAAGATTTTCATCATCTGAAGAATGCACAAACTTGATAGCACAGCAGAGAGACATAATAAAGTAAGCGTCAATATGACAAACTGACAACTTGGATCTCCTCACGCCCACAATTGTCAGGCAAATATCACAAACATCGTCATATGCTTGGCCCTGAAACATCTTGAAGGCTATTTTACAACAATTGTTGAGATCGTAACAATTACTTTGCAAGTACAATTTAAAACTTTCAATGGCTTTATTTAGAAACTCATTGTCCCTTCTGTATACTGGTATTTTCTGTATTAAATCCAGTAAAAGTTTCATTAGATCATTTTCTTGAGCTGTTTTGCGAAGAAAATGTTTTGCTTTCGGTTTTTTCTCATTTATTTTAGCTTGAGAAAAATACACACCACCTACGTAGCTGTGGGCTAAAGGTTCTTTATGTTTCTTTAATATCTTCAGTATTTTTTCTGCTTGTTTACTATCTTTAACATCTACCAGCATGGGACCTGCAGCGATTAGAACTCGTTTACTATTTGGATTCAACTTAAAAGCTTCCTTACATAAATCCCAGTTAGACACATAGTCGCTACGTACATGCATTTTATTTTCTCTTCCATTTTTATTTAATATCGCAAGTTCTGCTAAGCAAATAGATTTTACAGAATTGTTTAAGGTTGATTCTTGTATGGAAATAAAAAGTTTGTTAGCCTTCGAAATCCAATCTTTGACATCATTAAGTGCGGGATTTCCAGAGCGCCTATACAAGCAAGCTAACATAAGTTTAAGTAGTTCATTAATATACTCTAATCTATGGCGGTCTTTAATATGTAAACATTTGATACAATGTTCCAAAACTGTAATAGCACTTTGTATATTTATTTTGTTATATTCCGAAAATTTATAAAAAGTGTATCCTTGCTCACAAACAGCATCCTGTTTAGCACCCTCAAAATTTTGAGCTTCTTTTATTTTATTCAATTGTTCCAGAATATTTTCAGCTTTTTTAAACTTAAACTTTAAAGCAAACAAGAATCCAGAGTTTGCTAGAGCAACCAAATTTTCTGGACTTCTTTCTAAAACTTCCTTGTTAAGTTCCCAAGCGTTTTCAAATTCTCCAAGTTCAGCGTAGACTCGAACCCTCAGGTTATCTTTCCATGTAGGATCAACAAGATCTGTGTCTAACTCGTCAACGTCTTCTTCCAGATATTTCTTTATGTTTGACCAATTGTTCTTTTTAAATTCTAGCTTATGTAACCCACTGGTATCAAACACATTGTTTGCTATGTCAAGATTTGCTGATCCGACGTTAAAAGAACATGGAAATTCTCTCATCTCATCTACAAAGATGGCTAGTTTGTCTTTGGATGCCATTACTGCAAAAGATAATATGTTTTTATTCTTGAAAAACTTAAAATCGTTCTTATCATATATACATTTAATTAATTACCTAATTTGTAATGCATGTATATACAAGCATACAAATATATATATATATATATATATATATATATATATATATATATATATATATATATATATTTATATATATATATATATATCGTGCGGCGTCAATTCGGCCAATGACGAAACGGCCCCGTCAAAACGACCCCGACAAAACGACCCCGTCAAAACGACCCCGTCAAATCGGCCCCGTCAAAAGGGCCAGCGACATATGGACCCCGTCATATAGACTCCCGACAAATAGGCTCCCGTCATTTAGGCTACCGACAAATAGGCTCCCGTTATATAGGCTCCCGACAAAAGGGCTCCAGTCAATAAGGCTCCTGACAAATAGGCTCCCGTCATTTTGGCTCCCGACATATAGTCTCCCGTCATTTAGTTTTTTTCCACAAAACGACCCCGTCATTACGACTCCCGACAAATAGGCTCCCGCCATTTAGTTTCTCCACAAAACGGCCCCCGTCATTACGGCTCCCGACAAATAGGCTAGCGTCATTTTGGCTCCCGACAAAAAGGCTCCTGTCAATTTGGCTCCAGACAAAAGGACCACTGACACAGTGGCGTAGCTACCGTAAAGCTAGCGTAAGCAAGGCATGGGGGCCCAAGGCACATAGGGGCCCTTTTCCCTCATAAAAAAATTAAAACTTTTACAATGGAATTTTAATATTTACATATAAATAATTTTAAAAAAGAAAAAGGTTAAAAGTTCCGAAAAGCCCCCCCCCCCCCTCCCCCACCGTTTCGGCAGTGGGATTCAG
The DNA here is from genome assembly GCF_028476545.2 of Physella acuta. NCBI lineage: Eukaryota > Metazoa > Mollusca > Gastropoda > Physidae > Physella > Physella acuta. Next base: position 367,881 of record NW_026732368.1, on the reverse strand, counting down.
TGTTTGTGGGTCAAAAAGAGCCTAATCGTTATAATAACACTACAGGCTATATCACTTTGTCGTGCAAGACATTGAGAGAATCAGCCTATAAATAAACTTTTTAGCAGTAGTGGGCAAGCATAATAATATAGTATAAATACAAAATTAGAACATATAAAATACAAAATGTTGCCTTCAGAATATTTATATATTAAAAAATATCCATCGTAAGAAGAAGTTGATCTCTTCGTTTAACTGCTCTGTAGCCTAACGCAGAGGCGTAGCGAAGGCGAGGCGGGGGGTGCGGACCGCAACGGGTGACACCATTTAGGGGGGGGTGACACCAAAGGCAAAATATTGTAAAATTTATAGAATGAAATGCCATTTTCCAGATCCATTAGTTAAAGTTAAATAGTCTTCTAAGTACAAATCGAAAATTATATCAAGAGGGGGGGGGGGGGGTGTGACACCACGACGTAAACGTAAACTATAAAGAAAACAATGCTACATCCAACTGTATTATATACAGACTGTAGATAAACATCGTTACTATTAAGTCATCAGTGATTAAAGCTTGTACGTGTACCAGTATGTGGCATATATATAAATTTTAGGCCTACGTAGGCCGACACACACACACACACACACACACACACACATATATATATATATATATATATATATATATATATATATATATATATATATATATATATATATATATATATATATATATATATATATAAATATATATATATATATATATATATATATATATATATATATATATATATATATATATATATATATATATATATATATATATATATATATATATATGCTTTGTTTCCTGGGAGGGGGTGACAATACGAAGTGCCGCACCGGCGGGTGAGACCCGACCTAGCGACGCCACTGGCCTAACGGCTGACGAAGGGGCCCACTGATAATTTTTGCATAGGGGCCCAAAAATCCTAGCTACGCCACTGCACTGACAATACCGTTTCTGTAGAGACTAAGTCTCCCGGCAAAGCGGTTTCATTGAATATGACATCTGCCAGTGGGACCCCTTCATCAATATTCTTTAGAGTTAGCTTATCCAACACTCTTATGTAATACAACGTATTGGGGGCGGGGGGTGCGGACCGCACCGGGTGACACCATTTGGGGGGGGGGTGACACCAAGGCAAAAAATAGCAAAATATATAGAGAAAAAGTTGAGGGGGTTTGGGTGCAAATCGAAAGTTTGGGGGGGGGGTGCAAATCGAAAACTTGAAAGTTTGTCCCCGGGAAGGGTCGCAACGCCTCTGGGGGGGTGACACCATTAAGTGCCGCACCGGGTGACACCCGACCTCGCTACGCCACTGTGCTTGTAGGTTATCAAAACAAAATGCTGTTATCATGTTAACATCATGTATATCATACATTTACACTTCTGTGCTCGCTTTTAAGCAACAGATCTTTTCTGTTGTAAATTAAACATTATCAAAACTTTAGAATTGGTGGAATTTAGCTGTTAAGGGCTCGATTTATTTGTGAATTAATGTTGGTTCATGAAAAAATAATTTCGTTCGGGCATTATAAAGAGGTTATGGTGGTATTGGAGGTAGGACACAATGGTTACTTTTATGCCAATAGTGGTCATATCATTCATTTTTCTGGAGCCAATATGTCGGGAGTCATTTTGTCAAAAGCCAATATGTCGGGAGCCCAATTGCCGGGAGCCAATATGTCGGGAGCCCATTTGTCGGTAGCCAAAATGTCGTGAGCCCATTTGCCGGGAGCCCATTTGTCTTGAGCCCTTATGTCGGGAGCCAATATGTCGGGAGCCGCTTTGTCGGGAGCCAATATGTCCTGAGCCTATTTGTCAGGGGTTAATATGTCGGGAGTCCATTTGTCGGGAGCCTAAATATCGGGAGCCCATTTGTCGGGAGCCTATATGTCGCAAGTCAATATGACGGGAGCCCATTTGACGGGAGCCAATAAGTCGGGGCCCTTTTGACGGGGCTATTTTGACGGGGTCGGTTTGTCGGGAGTCGATTTGACGGGGTCGTATTAACGGGGCCGTTTTGACGGGGCCGATTTGTCCCGGGCCGTTTTGACAGGGCACCATATATATATATATATATATATATATATATATATATAAAGCCAATGTATTAGAATAATAGATAAGAGATTAAAGTAGGTCAATGCAATATCACAATTCCGTACATAAAAGGGGGAAGACTTGACGCATAAATTCAGGGGCAATAACTAATTAGTTACTTGAGATTAGGACTCAGAATGGCTGGTATCAGGGCGTGTGTAACAGACAGGTTGAAGACCAGACTCGAATCACGTAGACGCTTAAGTGATTGAATTAGTGGCGTGGATCTTATGCGTGTGGATGCGCCGTGGCTCATGTGGTGTTATGAGATGGATAGGTTTTGATCGAGGGGTGAGGAAGAAGCGTTTGAAAATATTTATAGACTCTGATTAGTGTAGCAAAGTTTTCTGTTAGTTGTGGTCTATCAAATTATATCTTTTCGTGGAGTTGTCTTGTTGGAGACGTGATGTATGTATGATGTGTGTTTATTAAAACATGTTTGTGTTGAAAGTAGACATATTAATTCCTCAAAGTTTTGTTGCCTTGCTTTGCTTGTTAATGAAATCTTCTTTGACCTTTGGCGTAGACCAATAAATCACACAAGAGTTCTAACACAAGCTGAGATTATAACGAGTATATCACCAGTGTCTTTATACATGTCAACTTCACCTACACCACAACAAAACAGATGTTTGTTAGCTGATATTTATGCCTAAATGCGTGCTCGTGTTCGATGTTTTAAAAAAAATTGAAATAAGCTTACAATTCAAAAATTAAAACATTCATTTTTATAGTAAAAAAAACCCCAGCGATTTACTTAAAAGTAAAATTTACAATGATAGGGAGAGAAAATTTGGGGCCCCCTAATGATCTGGGCCCCTGGCTTTAGTCATCTCAGCCCCCCCCCCCCCCCTCCACCCCTTAATACGTCACTGGCATCAGCCACATAGAAACGTGTATGGAATATGAAATCTTCGGCCCTAGCTCCAGAAACACAAGTTGCGTAATTAATACGATTAGTAGAGCACCCAGAAGATGCTGTCTTAGTTCCCTTACGACACCAGGGGGTAACAGTCACATACAAATTCATTTAGTTTGAACTCACCGCGCAGTTACTTACTGTCCAGTATCCAAGGCAACCGAAAAGAAATTCTACTCACTAAAATAATTTAGGATAACAATTTACTAAACCAGTGAGACAAAAGCAATTGAAACTAACGTGTTTATTAATGGTCTTTCTAATGCTAAGTACATACTACCTATAAAATGTGTTGCACCTTAGCAATAATCTATACAAAACAATATCTTACCCTACCGCTGGTTAAGAACAACTTATCGTCTTATTGCTGATATAAGTCGCCTCTCAATGGTTCTATATCTGTGGCAGTGTTTCTTCCAGACTTTTTTCTCCGGAGGGGGAGGGGGGTGGTAGACTTTCTTCGGGGGTGTGGGGGGTGGGGTGGGAGGCTTAGCTCCCCCGAAGAGATACCTGGAAGAAACTCTGATATCTGGGTTCTTTAAAAAGTCTATATAAATCATTTTTTAATAATTGCAAACATACATTTTTTCTTTGTGATCTTGAATATCGCCAATTTGGTCTGTGTGCACAATTACACGATACACACATAAAGAAAACACCACATGTGTTGCACCTGTGTATACTTATGAATTGATTACTAAGTAACTTGTCAAGATAATGTTCAGATAACACAATAAAATTATTGCTGTAAGCGTCAGAACAATAATACAGCTTTCACAGTGGATTCTTTAAAATATTCTGAAGATATAATATTTAAAATTCCTCTTTACTGTCACATTTTGAGCATTGTGATAATTTCTCACTGAGAAATCCCATTTATCGTATGATGATAATACATTTTGCAAGATACGATTTGAAACGAAAATAATCCTTAGACTTATGCGTTGATGTCGAAAACATTTTTTTCATTCATGAAATACCTAACATTATCATTAGATTTAATTACACAGCTCATTGTAAAAAAATTTTCTCTTAATTTTAGAACCTCTAGCATTTATGTTTCACTAAGATTTCATTATCAGTATTGAGTTTTAAAACGAAACTAAATTCTTAGAAAACATACCACTGTAAGCTTATCAATGAAACGTTACACAGCTGTTTAGCACAGGCCTGTCAACATTTCTTTTTCAAAACAATTTTTATCTTTGCTGCGTTGGGTGAACAATACTTTTACGTAATAAACCACTAACAAGACATACCGTAACAATATTGACTAGGCCCTCTTTACGCAGACATTTTATTTTTAAGGGGTTGTATGAGTGGCCATACTTTTTTTTGGGTTTGTTAAGTCGGGTTGCAATCAATATAGATTTGGTTTTGCTAATTACATTTTTCTGAGCCCTCCAACAAAAGATTTAATCAGTTGCAAGAGTAATTCTTATGACTAACTAAATATCATATTTACCTGTACTGATAACACATTTTGTCTTAAGTTTAGTTATTTATATACATAGACAACTACCCATTCGAACCACATGGGTCGTCCATAAATGACGTCACACTCGTAGGGGGGAGGGGGTTCGTAATTTTGTGACGGTGTGTAACGAGGGGGAGGGGTGTCAGACGTCACACTTTTGTTTTATAAAAAAGCAATGTTAGAAAACGAATTTTAGACGTTATTTCGTGATTTAGAAAACTGTTTTAATAAATTGCAATCGGAATTGATTAAAATACTCTGACAAATTTCAAACAAGATTTTGAAAAATATAGCTGTTTTAAGAAAAATTCAAATGCATTTTGAGGGGGGGGGGGGTTGTAGGCTGAGATGTGACGTCATTTTAGGGGGGGGGGTTGGCTTTTTGTGACGATGTGTGACGGAAGGAAGGGGGAGGTATAAATCATCAAAAAAAAGCGTGACATCATTTATGGATGACCCCTTACTAGAATTTACCTGTTTCAGTGACCTCGACAGATGAAGCCATAGTGTCGTCATCATATTCCTAGGCGCCTTTACTTTCTTAACGAGATTCAGGTAACCATTATAACTGGATGACGTCAGGGACGTTCTACACATTCGAGCCGAACTCGAGACTTTTGGGTTGGCAGCCGAACTCTCTACCATTCGACCACGCCGTCCCCAATTTATCGAGAAATATTTTTTAATATAAAAAATAATAATTTTAGATTTGATTCGCGACTACCTGACTCCATTGGGAACAAAATACAATAATTTTTATGATAATTATGGACTATGTGTATTTTAAAAAGTGTAATCTTAAGATCCCATACAACATTTTTAGTTATATCTTTATGTTAACGCAATTAAAATGCTGTTTAAATTTCCTCTTTCTCTATTCTTTCTCTCTCTCCCGCTCACTGGCAAATAAAAATCAAACAGATCAATATTGTTAACGGTGCAATAGCAAACATAATTGCCGAGAAAAAATAATTCAAAGCATTTACGTGCAACCGCTTTAAAGGCCAGCACGTTTCTTTGTTAGTGTTGGTGTCGCCGATGTGGTGTCAATCATTCACCGAGTTTCCCCCCTATTTGACGTCTGTGCCACGTCACAGACCAGATTAGTACTGGCATTCGCTGAACCTTAATAAGATCTAAGCTCAATTAATCAGCCGAGTGAAGAAAAAAAAGGTGGATCAATGTTAGTACTGGTATGTTGAGACCGTAGAGTTTATTTCAGGCATTTACCTGTAGCATATCACCCCCCCCCCTCATTTCCTCCTGACGATTTTTTTTTCAAAATTATGTAAAGAATAAATATTCTACTTCATAATCGCCTACAGTTGTGTTTTGTTCATAGATTTTCTGTTGGCGCTTGTAGAAGTTAAAATTGGCCTCTTCCACTCTTTGTTTAGGTGTTCTCCATACGAATGTTTTAAGGACCCGGGTATATCTTTTGTGTAGGAGATTTCGAAATCTGTGACCAACTGATTTCAAAAAAGATATACAGTCAGACTTTCTTAAGGCATCGCTTCTGGGGGGTGGGGGTAATTATGTTCCTCCGCCCCCCCCCCCCTCAACGGAGCACGTCCACCACTCCCTCCCGTGGCGATATAGAAAAAATTCAATAATTTATACGGATAGTATTTACGCCAACCAGTGTTAGTCCCCCCCTCCCCCCTGTAAATTTCAGACCCCCCCCCCCCCCTTAAAATAATGATTGAAACTGAACAGGAATTAAATGAAAGGACAAAACATATCAGGAGAAAAGATATTATGAGCATGATCTCGTTTTAAAACATCTCAGACGAAAGATATCATGGCAATAGTATTTATAGTATTTGGGATGATTTAAGTCAGTTATAACATTTTTTATATTGTCAGATGAAATTTATTTGCCGTTTAAAAACAAAGAACCCCGTTATAACTACAGTTATATATTTGTAGTTAACTAGACGCAATTTCTATGGGGTATTTTAATCTGGAACGAAAATAGTATATCGATCTATGTTTAATTTATAGATCAAAGCACCTCTTAGACGACCGAAAAAAGTTACTATCAATAGCTAGCAAAGCAATGATCGAATTCAATAAAAGCTATTGATACTCTGTTAACCATAAATTGATAAAATAATCGATTCATTTTGGTTACCGGTCAGAACAGGTAATTTAGTTACAGGTAGCCTTGTCTACTTATAGAGCTGGTTGCAGATTATTTACATCTCATGCTGGCTGCAAGTACACATTTATGGTATGTATCTAAGCCACATTTTATTTTATTCTTATAGGAGTTTATTGCAGCGTTGTTTATTTAATAAAGTAAACATACTTTAGTCGCTTATTAGATCTTTTAAATATTTTAGCGACTAACGCTTTCGCGAAAGAATGCAAGTTTATTTAAACAAATAAAAAAAACATCATATACTTTATTCAAAAAATTACATTTAGGAATAAGTCTTACATTTTGGTATTGAACACTAAGAATTGAAAAGTGTCAATAATCTTCGATCAATAGCGAAAACTTGTTAGCCAATAAAATAAAGTGTGAAGATTTGAGAACACAAAAACAGTCACAATAGATAGTTATAATATATTTTTGACAATATATTTTGTCTTGAGTGGTGCGCCATGCAATCACAACTCATTTTTATTTACTTTCTCGTCAGAAAACTTTCTGGTTCGGTGTAACTAATAGTTTTTTCTTAACCTGAAGACATTTCAAATTCTTCCAAGTCAATTTGAATTCTATAACCTAAGTAAAATACAATTTTAGCTGACACCGGGGTTGTGTGGATTTATTAATTTGAAGGAGAAGAAAAAAGTTGCTAATGAAAAGCTTTCACTGCAATACATTCATAACAGCAGACAAGTAAAATGACTTCAGTGAAGACATTATTTGAATTTTTGGAAGCAATGAAAGAATTCCCGTGTTCGTTTAACGTTGGTAGTACCAACATAGGTGATGTACTCACTGCATTTGAAATGCCAAACGTGCAAGAACCGAAGTTAAAACCAAACGTTTGGTTGCATATGAAAAACTATCTAGAAGAAGACGTTGACGAGTTAGACCCAGATCTTGTTGATCCTACATGGAAAGATAACCTGAGGGTTCGAGTCTACGCTGAACTTGGAGAATTTGACAAGGCTGAGGAACTTAACAAAGACATTTTAGAAAGATGTCCAGAAAATTTGGTGGCTCTAGCTAACTCTGGGTTTTTGTTTGCGTTAGAGTTTCAGTTTGAGGAGGCTGAAAATGTTCTGGAAAAATTGAATATCATGAAAAGGTTTTGCAATTTTGAAAAATGTAAACGAGAAGCTGTATTTGAACAAGGGTACACTTATTGCAAGATTTGTAATCCTGATAGCCTAACGGATATAGAGAGCGCCATTGCTATTTTGGAATATATTGTGAAAACGTCTAAAATTTCTTCAGAAATTAATTCTAACATTAAAACTTCCGATAAACTTGAGTTAATGTTAGCCTGTATGTACAGAAGATACGGCTACTCTTTAATTAATGAAAATAATGATAAGCTAAATATAAAGTCGGCTGAAATTTTAAGTTCTATAATTGAGAGGACCAGCAGCAATTCAATAAAGTCTATCTGTTATGTTGAACTTGCAAGACTAAAGAAAAACGAAGAAGCCAACAGATTATTCATATCTAGCGATTCCGTTGCAGACCTATGCCAACGTGCTGTGGAATTAAAACCGAACAGTTTCTGGGTTTTGGCCACTGCAGGTCCGATCTTAGTTTCTCTTGAAGACAACTTAAAAGCAGAGACATTATTGATGGAAATGATAAAAAACACAAATAACCCAGTAGCATACGCTTATTTGGGTGGTGTGTATTTTACCCAGGCTAAAGTGCATAGGGCTGATTTCCCTATAGATAAGAATGACATACGGAGAACGTGTGGTCACAGGGTATCTAATGGAAATTCTCTGGTGAAACGATTGTCATCAATCATTATCAAAATACCCGCCTACAGTGAGAAAAACCCATATTTAAGAAAAGCGGTTGATTGCTTCAAAATGTACCTAAAAAGTGATGCTTGCGACGACGATAAGCTGTGTACTATAGCCTTCAAACTGTTCCAAGCTGGAGAATTCGAAGATGCTTTGTTAGTTTGTCAGAGAATTGGAGCCATGCAAGGAACTCAATTGTCATTTTGTCACGTTGATTCTTACTATATAGCAGCTCTCTGTTACGTTATTAGAATAGCTAACTCTTCACAAGCTGGAAATATCGAAGAAACAGAAAAAGCATGTTTGGAAATGGTGGTTTTATGTCTAAGCTGTGCTGCTATTTTATTGCTACGTGAAGAGAAATCAAAGTCCCTAAATCATGAGTTGTTATGGCGGGGATTTACGAGAAATTATGAAAGTTATAGCTACATTATGATGAACTACAGAATGAATATGGTTGAAAGATTGCAGAATCTGGTTTCTTGTTTCCAACCTGCTTTATCCGAGTTAAATAACATCCTCCTAAAGAAGGAAAGAGAGTGGAGTGACGTGACACAGATAGAACAAGAACTAGAACAACTGAAAAACACCAACCTAAATTTAGCTTTGCTGTATCTGTCGTTGATCAACTTGAGACCAGAGACCAGACAGCGTATCTCATGGAGAAACAGTCATGTAGTACGGGCAATCAAACTTGAGGCAGCCAAAGACATCTTCACACAGGGGAAACTGGGAGCCTGCCATGATGGAATATGGGAGGAAATCTTTAATGAAGAATTTCAAATCGACCCAAAGTCTAAAACTTCCCAAGTGTCTTTACTAGACCGGTTTATTCAAAGTACAAGTTGTGATGTTTTCATTGTTGAAAGCATTCAATCAACAAACCACAAAAGAAATGACGTCACAGTGTCACACATTTTGAAAGATGTTACTAAAAATATGTATGGGCTCACTGTTATGACGTCAGCAGACATGTCAGACCCAGATGAGATAAGACAGATCATATCTAGGTCAACCGTTCTGATTGTTGTACAGAAACAAAAACAAGAACAGGGCAACAGGAACGAAACCAACTTGAACCCAACCCCCACCAGATCAGACGGGAACGATTCAAGTGTGTTGACCCAGTCTCTGGAAATATTTGCTGCCTTGTCCAAAGAAGGAACCACGCCTAGACACGCCATCATCGCTGTGGTAGAACACGAGAACCACGAAGACGAGCTTAGAATTCCCAAAGAACTTTCTGGACACTCTCAGCTGACTTTTATATTGGAGGAGGTGAAAGTTTTGGAAGAGATGAGCAGCTCCAGAGAAGATGGTCAAGTAGATGTTTTTATGAAACTTTTTAAAACAATCGTTAGACAATGTTAGGTGAAAAGTCGTGTTTATGTTTTTATAAAACATTTCGAAACAATCATTAGACAATGTTAGAGGTAAAGTGTTTAACATCGGGGATGTTGTTTGTATGACACTATTTTAGTCCATCAGTAGACATTAATTTAAAATGGCCATTGTTTTTATTTGCACAAACTTACACTTTTTATAAAGTATACATCTTATTATATGTTTTACTGTGAATTATACATTATGTTATTGTGAATAGTAGCTGTAATTTCTGAGTTTTATTTTGTGGTACAAAAAATTGATCTTGTTTCGTAATATGTATTAAATTATAATATTAAGTTTACTTGGTTAAATCCTTTTTTTAAAATGCATTTTTAACATAAAGATAGTTTTGACAGCATAGGCCTATTTCTTTTTTTTCGTTTTTGAAAGCAATATATAATTAAATATTGCTTTCGTTTTCATGTGTGTAATGGTTTTGTAAATAAAAAATAAAAAATAAAAATAAAAAGCTAGCTTTTTTTAGGGAGGGTACGATTTAGCGCTCCGTTTTCTCTCATGGGCACTATGTCCACTACGTATGTTTTAAATAGTGTGATACCTGGGCTACTATGAGCGTTCACTAAATCGCTTTGGGCGCTCAATTCGACGCCTCGAACAGGTTTCTACCTCTTTATTATGGAGGGTAACTATCGTACAATCAAGATTTTCATACCTTACGTCATTGGGCTAATGGGAAGCATTGTTTACATTAAAATAACTTAATTTTAGAAATCAAGGTCACCGTTTAAAAAATACACGATGGGCAATACGTTAAGTTTCATCAGCCAGTAACACTTCTAAAAATCAAATAACTGCTGCCTTGTAATTTGTTCTTGGTTGGACATCTGCTGTTGAAGCAAATCCAAAAAGAAAGGCAGACTGAAATAGGAGACAACGGCCCATATGGCCCATAACAAATTGACACGTAAAACTTAATTGTGAAAGAAGAGGAAAAAACATATTTACGGTGTCATCTGTGCCGTACCATACATATTTTCTTTATAAAACTAGCCTTATAACATAAACTGAACCTCTAATAGTGACTAAAACACCAGAATAAACACGAGCCACTAAATTCTTTGGATATTTTTCTAGAACTTCTGAGTTAAATTTATGATGTGAATTTATTTTTTGCCTCTGACATGTAATTTACAGCGTCAGTTTACCAAGCATATTCGCTTTAGTATAACAGTTTTCATCATCGGCTTGTGAGGACTGATACAGATTTACAAGACTTAATTTGTCCATGTCTCTTAGTTCGGCGTAGTCTCTAACCCTCGTGTTATCTTTCCATGTAGGATCAACAAGATCTAGATATCGTCCACGTCTTGTTTCAAACAGCTTTTTCAGATAAGACAAATTAGTTCGTTTTAACTTTGGTTTTTACACAATGAAAATCCCAAGCTACTTTTGATACATCACATCTATTTTTACTACTTACGGTGAAATAATACGGAAACTCTTTTAATCACTTCCTAATCTCAAGTCATTGCTTAACTGCTCACACTGTATGGAGTTACCTACCTAAACCATTTTGATTGCCTCAGAAGTTTTCGGTTCCTGTCCCATTTTTTGCTAGGATCTCAGATCTATCTGGCGATGTCTATGACTGAAAATATTTGCTTTAAAACACTATCGGTAGGTCGTTAAGGACGAGACTATACTACCCCCATCCTCCTTTCCCCTAACTCCTACCCTACACCCCCACCCCTGAAAGCAGCGTCCTCTTAGCTACCTCCCCTTAGTTTAAAACTGTTTCAAACTAAATTATCTGCCCTTAATAGCCGTCACTAAACCCGGCTCTACGATTGTAAACATTTAGCGAGAACCACAGCTCACCAGGCCATGTGGGGTGGGGGTGGTAGGGATATGCCTAGAGCGGAAGAGAGGTGGCTACTAGGCGCGCTTACAGCTTGGTGTTTTCTAGGGTATCCAAGAAGAGAATTATATATGTAGATAGATGGAAGGTGTAACACACGTCACGTCCAAGGAGTCACTGGACGTGGTGACGCCATATCGACACACACTCACACTCATTTATATATAGACATACTCTCACACTCATTTGCAAACATGTTTTGACATTTGTTTTGAAATTTGTTTTGGCATTTGTTGAAAATAAAGTTGTTGTAATCGAGGTTAAAAGCTTGTACCCATGAACTTTGTGCATTGTATAAATAAGACGTGTAATGTCATATGGTAAGGTTATGTGACATTCAACAACACATTATGATACTTTATGTGTTGGTAGATTACACAACAAGCATTCACTAAATTAATACAAGTTAGAACGAAAGAAATAACACAATAATCATTTGCTATGACATACACTAAATCTGTTTATTCAATTTCTATGTTAAGGCATTAGAATAAACATACATAAAGTTTTTAAATTGATTAATCAATAACTACATAGTGAGACTACATATTACAGCACGTAATTGGGCAACTAAATTTGTTTCTCGCAGAATACTGGATAAGATTTAGTGTATTTTCAATAACCTATGAAAACAGTGCCGTTTTCAATGTTACGTGTGGACTTTCGAACTGAACCAAAATCCACTCCCTACGCCACCACCGTCCCGTTCAAAAAATAGAGCATTGAAACTTTACAGACCAAAGAGGTAGGAGGATATCGGGTTTAGAGTCTTGTGACAATGCCAGAGGTGTTTGAGAGGGGGGGGGGTATAGTATCAGGTTTCATATAGCATGCATTTGACTTTTTTTTATGTATGAAAAATATGCTAGTTTTCTTTATAGTAGAAAACAATTTTCTTGGGTGGAAGGGAAAGTTGACGTGTTCTGATATAATTGTTAAGTATACTGAATGTTGTCTAACAATATGTGACGATTCCGCAAGGGGGTGTAAAATTGGAAAATATTATGTAATCTCATTTATGGACAATCATTTTTGTATCATCTTGGTTTTATTGACATCATCCTGTTCAAGGATAAACTCTTCATGAGTGATTATTTTTTATGAGTCAATACAAAAATCAGCATAAAAAATTTTGATTGAATAATATCTGAATATCTTATTGATAACATCAACGTATTTTATAAAAAAATTTATATTGAAATTAATCCGAGCAATAAAGACTTAATGTGATTTTTTTTTAAACATGCATTTATATATTTAGTTTCTAAGCATGGATACTGAGCTTATAAAATAAAAACAAAAACGAATGGATATCATTCCCGTTTCATCATAACTTATATTACTTCTCCTCTTGGGTCCCTAAAATATCTTACACTTAACTGCCATTCAATTAAGAATGGCTTACTAATAGATGTTTTTCTTGAACGTGATTCTGAGGAGTCAAAGACAATATCCGTAATACTTGCAGTAAAGGAATCAACACTGCGGGAATACTCGGGTAAAAGGAATTTAGGCAAACGTCCAACACCCCATAAGATGAATACTATTCATAGACACATAATATATAAATAAAAGTATTATTAACATTTTCAAATGGAAGAGATTTTATCGATAGATCGATGGTAAAAATAACACACATTAAAATATATAGAGTAATGTTTTAATGTTAATTTGTGAGTTTCAGACATTGAAACATTCCTCCCATATTCCATCATGGCAGACTCCCAGTTTCCCCTGTGTGAAGATGTCTTTGGCTGCCTCAAGTTTGATTGCCCGTACTACATGACTGTTTCTCCATGAGATACGCTGTCTGGTCTCTGGTCTCAAGTTGATCAACGACAGATACAGCAAAGCTAAATTTAGTTTGATGTTTTTCAGTTCTTCTAGTTCTTGTTCTATATTTGCTATGTCATTCCAATCTTTTTCTGTCTTCTGGATAATTCTTTCTAGTTCAGGTAAAGCTTGTCTAAAGAAAGAAACTAGTTTCTGTAACCGTTCAAAGGCATTCATTCTGAAATTCATGATCTGGTAGCTAAAACTATCAGAGTATTCGAGAAACCCTTTCCACAAAAACGTATGGTCCACAATATTTATCTCCTCTTTCTCGGCCACCAAAATAGCAGCGTAGCGAAGGCATAAAATCACATGATATAAACATTGATCTTTTATTTTTAGCTTCATCTCATGATTAACAGGCTCTACAAATTTCATAGCGCTGCAAAGAGCCATCATATAATGAGCATCAACGTGAAAATATGTTCCCTGTGATCTAGCCTGACTTAAAACTTTCTCACAAACCTCCATAGCATCGTCATACCTTTTAGCTTGAAATAGCTTAAAGGCCCCAATACACATCGCATTTGCGTCATAATGGGGGCTCCTGTAAAAATGTTCGAAGTTTTCGATAAACTTTCCTATAAACGGATTCTGATCACTGTAAACGGGAATTTTCATTGCCACTGACAACAGCAAATCAATAAGGTCATCCTCTTTTTGGTCCGTTTTAAAGTTGTTTAAGCGTTTTCCTCTGGGGTACAGATGCTTGTTAATTTTAGCTTGAATAAAGTAAAACCCGCTTAGGAAATTGTGCGCGTGTGCTGCTAACAAGGTTATATTAGCATAAGGGGTTAAAGGGCGTTGGTCAGGGGCGGCTTGGTGGTGTGAACGGGCTTGTAGGACAGAAGGAACATTTTGGGCTGGTTGGGCAAGAGTGGACTGTTGGGCTAATGGACTTTGCCGCTCATTTCTTATAATTTCTTCCAGTAACTTGATAACTTCATCTGATTCATCTGGATACGTGTTGAACATTGGACCTGCTGAGGTAAGCAGCCGCACGCTTGGATGCTTTCTTACTGCATCTATGATTGAATCACTGAGTTCGTTGACAACTTTCACTTCATTATCGGCAGCATTTTTCTTTAACCTTGCCAGTTCTACAGTACAAATTGATTTTATAGAGACGCTGTTTGTGTTTTCCTTCAATATAGTAAATAAATTGACTGCCTTTTCTACAAATGTCTTTATATTTTTAACAAACGCGGGGTTTCCATTACGTCTGTACATGGTGGCCAACATGAGCTCCAGTTTTTCAGTCTCTTTACAGTACCCAGCATTATTTCCAACGTTTTCTTTTATATTCTCCACACAGTATTCCAAAATTGCAACCGTGGTCTCTATCATAGTCTTGTTATCACCTTCTGAAAATTTATAGTAGGTGTATCCTTGTTCACATACAGCTTCAAGTTTCATTATATCAAATCTCTTTCTCTTTGTAAGATCGTCCGATTCCCCCAGAGTATTGCTGACTTCTTCATTATTTCTCAGGGCTTCCAATTTGTCCAGTGTATTGTTGGCCTCGTCTAGCTGTTGCCTTAGTAAAGACAAGAATCCAGAGTTAGCTAGAGCCACCAAATTTTCTGGACTTCTTTCTAAAATTTTCTTGTTAAGTTCCTGAGCCTTGTCAAAGTCTCCAAGTTCAGCGTAGACTCGAACCCGCAGGTTATCTTTCCATATAGGATCAACAAGATCTGGGTCTAACTCGTCAACGTCTTCTTCTAGATTGTTCTTGAGATAAGACCAAATGTCCTTCTGTAGATGCGGCTCTTGAAACCCTTCGCTATGAAATTCTTTATTGCCGACTTTAAGATTTGCAGTTCCTACATTAAAGGAACATGGGAACTCCTTCATGTTTTTCTTGAACATCAAATATTTGTTCATTAAAGATATAGACACAGCCATTTTAACGTGGAAGATTTTTTTCTTCGCTATAAACCTGAAACCGATTGAATAAACATAAGTTGAAAAAAAAGAATGTTATTAAAAAGAAAAGAAAAATGATGTAAAAATTATTATTTACAAAAAGCTTTCTTAATCGTTGTCCAAAGCCTGAACGTGAAACAAAGGCGTAGCGAGGGCGGGGGTGGGGGGGGGGGGGGTTGGGGGCGGGGGGGGGGGACATATTTCTCCTGGCGCCGACCTTAGGGGACGCCAAAATGGGTTGGAAAAACAAATTGAAAGTTTTACGGGGGGGGGGGGGGGTGAAAATCGAAAGTTTGTCCCCAGGAGCCGGGAAGGGTCGCTACGCCTATGACGTGAAGACTTTTCAAATCGTAGACAAAACTGCCATATGTGTTACTTTTGGATACCTCTCTTGGCGTATGTTATTCGAGCAAATCTTTTTAAATTTTTGAACCTCTCCTGTCTTTGTAATTTAGTGAACTTCTAAGTATAAGATCATTATTATTTTAGTGATAAACCAGGCTTAATTCTTGAAAGAATACAATGATTAAGTCTATAAATTTTGAAAAAAAAACAAACTACGCTGCTTGTTTGAAACTATCATGAGCACGCAATTTTTTAAATTTATATATATATATATATATATATATATATATATATATATATATATATATATATATATATATATATATATATATATATATATATATATATATATATATATATATATATTTATATATATATATATATATTTATATATATATATATGTATATATATATATATATATATATATATATATATATATATATATATATATATATATATATATATATATATATATATATATATATATATATATATATATATATATAACTACCTGTGTGTAGATATGTCTCTTAAGCACCTTATTATCAAATGTTTGTTGTAACTACATTGAAAAGAATAAAGTAAAGCGTTGTTAGTCTTATCTTGTCAGCAATTCCAACATTGCTGACGAATATTCTTATCTGTGCATACATCGCTGATCAAGTTTTAAATAGGGTTGGGAATAAGTTTTACTTAAAACTAATATAGATTTGTCGTTTACCTCGCTTAAAAATTAGAAATAAACTGCATGCTACTGATAAAAAAAATCGTGAAATTAAATATAAATAAAACAAATATAAAAATGTTTATAAGCACAAGCTTTTTAATACAATGTAAAATAAGAAAATAAAACAAACTAGCTCTTTTTAATAAAAAAAAAAAAAGCTTTTGTCGCTCATGAAATTTCTTAAAAGTTTTAGTGATCAAAGAGCAAGTTTATTTATTTTCTTGTTGTCAGTGCATTTAAAAGCTTGTTATTGTAAATGTTTTTATATTTGTTTTATCATCCACTTTTTAGTCATTCGTTCTACATGAAGTTGACACTAGATCTAGAATCTATATATGCGTCGACTAAAAATATTGTGTCAAAACCCGATAACTAGTTTACAACTCTTAAAGACAGTTGTAGCCCCTTCTACGTTGTCGACACTTAAAAATGATTGCCTTAAATATGATTACCTTAAATATAATTACCTTAAAAATTAATTACCTTAAATATCATTACCTTAAATATGATTACCTTAAATATGGTTACCTTAAGTATAGTTACCTTAAATATTATTACCTTAAATATCACTACCTTAAATATCATTACCTTAAAGATGATTACCTTAACTATAGTTACCTAAAATATTATTACCTTAAATATGATTACTGCAAGAACAAACCGCTGTACTGCACTAAAACAAACAGTTCCCTGCCTTAAAAATGCATATGATTGCTTTAAGGTCTTGCGTTATCTTGGTTATATTTATACCTTACTGTAACCTTACGTTCTTAGTACAGGCATCCTACATTTCTTGTGTTTAAAGCGTGTGTGTGTGTGCGTGTGTGTGTCTGCGTGCGTGTGTGTGTGTGCGTGTGTGCACGCGCGTGTGCGTGTGTTTGTTTGTGTGAACACCCAAATACCTTAGAACAGTGGTTCTTATCGTGGGTTCCATCGAGCCCCAGGGTTTTTTTTATTCAGCCTCAGGGTTCGACGAAGGCCAAGACACACTCCCAACTCACATGTTTCACAATCGGATTTTGTCAGTGCGGACGATACAACTATTAAGTAGGGTTCGGTGAATGCGCATACGAAACTGTTTGGGTTCGGTACCTCAAAAAGGTCGTCCGCATTGATTGCCTCAAAAAGCTTTACAAAATGAAATTTTGCTAACGTTTCGATTATTTAAGTACCTATAACCTAAGTTATTTAGTTTTAAAGAGCTTGTTATAAATTGTGGTACAATATGAAAGTGTGACCCATCCTCGGTTCTACATTGATCTTTACTCATTGCATCTCGTAAAAACGTAAGAAAATGAAATTTAAAAAAAAAGAAATAATCAATAATAATATATTAAGGTATTTAACACAACACTTGAATATATTGATTGTTACGGTATGTCTTGTTAGTGGTTTATTATGTCCCTGGTAGTGTGTATACTATTGAGTGTATACCTTGAGTGTTTACCGTGTAGCCGATGTGTAGCTAATGCGTACATATATGGGAGTTAACTACAGAGCCAGAGATAAGACGTATGACCTAAGCTGTCTATAATAATAAAGTACAAAAGCTAACGCAGAGATCTGTGTCTGTTCCAGGAATGTAACAAAAATGACTCCAGATACTAGAGTTCCTGTCATTAATAAAGATAAAAATTATTTGTGAAAAAATATTGTTAACCATAACCCAGCATAGATAAACATTAGTTGTGAAAAAATATTGTTAACCCAACCCAGTAAAGATAAAAATTAATTGTTTTGAAAAAGAAATGTTGACAGGCCTGTGCTTTACAGCTGTGTAACGTTTCATTGATAAGCTTACAGTGAAATGTTTTCTAAGAATTTAGTTTCGTTTTAAAACTCAATACTGATAATGAAACCTTAGTGAAACATAAATGCTAGAGTATCTAAAGTTAAGAATTTATTTTTACTATTAGCTGTATAATTAAATCTAATGATAATTTTAGCTATTTCATCATTTAAAAAAAAGATTTCGACATAAACGCATTAGTCTAAAGATTATTATAGTTTCAAATCGTATCTTGCAAAATGTATTATCATCAAACGATAAATGGGATATGTCAATGAAAAATTATCACAATACAGAAAAGGTGACAGCAAAGAGGAATTTTTTAATATTATATCTTCAGAATATTTTAAGGAATCTACTGTGAAAGCTATATTGTTGTTCTGACGCTTACAGCAATAATTTTATTGTGTTATCTGAACATTATCTTGACAAGTTACTTAGTAATCAATTCATAAGTATACCCAGGTGCAACACATGTGTATTTTTCTTTTTTGTGTATTTTGTAATTGTACACACAGTCCAAATTGAGGATATTCAATATCACAAAGAAAATGTATGTTTGCATTTATTAAAAATGATTTTTAAAGATCCCACAGATCAGAATCTCTTCCAGGTATCTCTTCAGGGGGACTAAGCCCCCCCCCCCCCCGAGAAAGTCTAGCACCCCCCCCCCCCCGCGAAAATATCACGTGCCCCCCCCCCCCTCCCAGAGATATAGAATCATTGAGAGGCGGCTAATATCAGCGATAAGACGATAAGTTGTTGCAGTGGCGGAACTAGAAAAAATGGGCCACCCCGCAAAAAAAATTTTTGGGCCCCCCATATATATATATATATATATATATATATATATATATATATATATATATATATATATATATATATATATATATATAAACACAATACGAACAAAGGATACTCATTTCTGGCCTGATCGGGTTTTGAAAAAAAAATCAATTAAATATAATCACAACAACAAGTCATGTGTATGAGTGCATTGGTCTGTTTTGAAAATCTCTGTTTTCATTTATGTTTGCCTTATTACTTCTAATCATTAAGTCGGTCAAAAGTATATAAATCACAAAGCTTTGTATAAGTAATGGTGTCTCGTGATATGTTTATTTTTATGTTTTTTTGTATTTATATTATTACTTTTAACTACATTTCATTATTGTACTATACCATTCTTTAGTACTTATTTTTTTTTAAATAAGTTAAGACCAGTAATTGCTGTTTAATTTGATTATTACAAATCTATTAAAGGAGCTTCTGAGCATCCCTATTTAGCTACATAAAAAAGGGAAATAATTTATGGAAGTGGTTCGAACGTTTGCCTATCTTTCACACTACAGCTCATGTGTATATATTTTTTTTAAATTTTACGCAACAGCATGTCTTAGCTACTATATAATATCACTACTGTATTATATCTGTTATCTGTTTGTTATAAAACCACTATTAAGGTGCCAGTGACGAAATTAATATATATATATATATATATATATATATATATATATATATATATATATATATATATATAACACGCTATCATTCGTGTATTTATTTGAGACGTTTGCCTTGTTTTCTAGAACAGTGGTTATTAAATGTAAACAATGTCGGCATTTTATTTCTTGGATATTAGTTGTTGGAGCACTAGTTTGTCAACACTACCACCGATTCGAGCCAGCTTTGTTGTTGTAGCGCTAGTTTGTCTACACTACCACCGCTACGAGCCAGCTTAGTTGTTGAGGCGCTATCTATTCGCTTCTTGTAAGGCTAAGAGCGGGAGGGGAGGTCTGAGAAAGGAACTTAAAAGGGGCAACAAAGCACCGATGTGCTTTTATCCATCAGTACCAAATTTGGGATGGTCTCAAAAAGCCGTCATAATATCTAGCGGCCTCTCGCGCAATTGATGTTTTTTCAAAAGAATTTTGCCGACAACAGCGTGTGTTTGATTGTAGGAAAAAGAATATACAAGAGCGTGGGATGGTGTCTATAGAATAAAGATACTCCAACCGCAGCTACAGTTTTCTTTTTTCAAAACAACCATCAGGTCAAAAATGCATGAAAATTAATTTTAACTTCAAAAAAAATGATTATGGGCGGCTGTGGGCCCCCTAAACGGCGTGGGCCCCCCCGCATTGCGGGGTCTGGCGGCACTGTAGTTCCGCCCCTGAGTTGTTGTTAACCAGCGGTATGTTAAGATATTGTTTTACATCGATTATTGATAAGGTGCAACACATTTTATAGGTAGTGAGAACTTACCATTAGAAAGACAATTAATATTTTTGTCTCACAGGTTAAGTAAATTGTTATCCTAAATTATTTTAGTGAGTAAAACTTTTCGGTTACCTGGGATACTGGATAGTAAATAATTGCGTTCTAAGTTCAAAGTTAAAGAATCTGTATGTGACTGTTACCCCCTTGTGTCGTAAGGGAACTAAGAGAGCATCATCTGGCGGCGCTATTTATCGTCTTAATTAGCAACTTGTGTTTCTGGGGCTAGGGCCGGAGATTTCATATTCCATACACGTTTCTATGTGGCTGATGCCAGTGACGGATTAAGGGATGGGGGCTGTGAGGGCTGAAGCTAGGGGCCTCCGATTTTTAGGGGCCCCCAAATTTTTCTCTCCCAATCATTGTAAATTTTACTTTAAAGTAAATTGTTGGGTGTTTTTTTTTACTATAAAAATCAATGTTTTAATATTTGAATCACCGGCTTATTTAATTTTTTTCCTAAAATATCAAACACGAGTACACATTTTAGTCAGCTGCCATCACCTCCTTCTCAGACATTGTTTACATAAAGCCGACGCTACCTAAAATAAATAGTCCAGACAGCGTCCGCTTATGACAATCAAATGAGTTGATTTTAGAATTAAAAAACAAAAAGTGCGAACGAATTCTGACAAATGAGTTTAGGCCCTATGATTGAAGACTCTTTTAAAAATACACAGCACTTGAAAGTTATTTATCCCAAGTAACTAATTAGTTATTGCCCCTGAATTTATGCGCTAAGTCTCTCCCCCTCTCCCCCCCCCCCCCTCTCCTTCTATTTCCGGTTTTGTGAAATTCAAATCATTGACACATTTTACTCTCTAATATATATATATATATATATATATATATATATATATATATATATATATATATATATATATATATATATTTATATATATATATTTATATATATATATATATATATATATATATATATATATATATATATATATATATTTATTTATTTATATCCTAATCTATAAAAGGCCCCGTGCGCTCTTCTCTCTCTCTCTCTCTCTCTGTCCGCAAAATATTTTCGCCGGACATCACGTCAGAATCGGCAGCGATATATGGATACCTTTCTACGGATTTTTGTTGAAAATAATATGTTAGATGTTTTAAATGTATAACCACACTTTTATTTAAAGAAGAAAAATAAAAAATAAAGGCGTATTCGAATGTAGAGAAACAGTATTTTTTATGCAACC
This sequence comes from Physella acuta, assembly GCF_028476545.2. Lineage (NCBI taxonomy): Eukaryota > Metazoa > Mollusca > Gastropoda > Physidae > Physella > Physella acuta. Next base: position 346,035 of record NW_026732368.1, on the reverse strand, counting down.
GGAAAGGCATTAATAAATGTGAAAAAGAACGCATAAAACTGTGACGTCACTAATGTCTATACATTAACTAATGACGTAATATGCCGTGTTTAGAAAAAAAGAAATGAACTATTTCATTCAAATTTGATTTAGATCTGCGTACACTATGAAATGTATACAATACAATTTTTCCGGCCAAAACTCATAAAATTTATTTTATTTATTTGGATTCTAGATCTAGAGATTCTAGATTTTAGATCTAGACTAGATCTAAATCTACGCAATAACTAGATCTAGATGTAGACGCTAAGATCTAGATTTAGATCTAGCCCCTTAGACTCTAACTACTCTAGAATCTATTCCAAAAATAAATTTCTATATTAGGCCTAAACTATTTCAAGACTTAATTATTTTATACAAATTCTTTGTTTGGAACTAGCTAATTTGGGATGAAAAATTAATTTGAAAGAATAGGCATATTCACGTGAGTTAAGATTTTAAAATACGTCTTTCATTCTCCATGTTTCAAAGGTGCCTAAATAGCTGAGATGATAGTGCACTTATAACCACGCAGGTGGTGCGGGTTCGAGACACACCAAGTCAAACTTGGTTATTACTTTTTTTTTTATATGCGAATCTTCCGATTTTAGACTATATAGAAAGGAACTACTTCCTTCCAATTTGATTTAGATCTAGATCTAAAGATCATCAAGACGTACGCTACGAAATGTATACAATTTTATCGGCAAAAGTAATACAAATTACTTAAAAACAACATAATGACCATTGAATAGCCAGATTTTTAACGGAATCATATAAGTCACTTAATCAGTGTGTGCCTGTGTTAAATTAAATGTGTCGGATATTTAGCTAATTAGTTATTTCTTAGCTTTGCTACTAATATCGTTCAGCGTGTAGTAAAGCACATTGCGTTTTGACTAATAACTATTTCATAAATTATTTTTCTCAAACAAGAACATTTTAAAATATATCTGACCTCGACTGACCGGCGCCTTATATGAGCTATAAATCGAAAAAAATGTCCACGTAGGAACGTCTTCATAACTCCTGAGGTCGTAGACCGACCCTCGGGCGAATTAATTAAGCATTCGCATTCTCAATGTTTTCGAGAGCCTAAGCGAAGCTGGGCAGCATGCCTAGTATATATATACGAGCCGACCCGCAGCGTATCATATGCCGCTATTTAGTTGTTTTATTTTCTACTTTTCAGTAATTCATAATTTGTGAATTCGACTGTTCCAACGCTGCCACTGAAAATATTTGCTTTAAAACACTATTAGTATGTCGTTAAGGAGGATAACCCACCCCCCAACCTCCTTTCCTCCAACCCCTACCATTACACCCCCACCCACCCCCCTTAGTTACCTCGCCTAAGTTTAAAATAGTTTCTAACTAAATTATCTGCCCCTAATCGCCGTCACTAAACCCGGCTCTACTATTGTAAACATTTAGCGTGAACCACAGCTCACCAGAACATGTGGGGGTGGTAGGGATATGCCAAGAGAGGAAAAGAGGGGGCTGCTAGGCGCGCATACAGCTTGGTGTTTTCTATGGTCTCCAAAAAGAGAATTATATATAGAGATGGATGGTATGACACCCTGAGTAACGTGCCAGGAGTCACTCGACGTGACGCCATGTCGGCACACAAACACACACACACACACACACACATACACACACACTCATTTGCAATCATGTTTTGACATTTGTTTTGACATTTTATTAAAAATAAAGTTGTGATCGAGGTTAAAAGTGTGTACACATCTTATAAATTAAGATGTGTATTGTCATATGGTGTATGCATGTGACATACAACAACACATTATGATACTTTATGTGTCTGTACATTACACCACAAGTATTCATTAAATGTAAAATATACTAAATCTGTTTATTCAATTTCTATTTCTAAGGCATTATAATAAACATACAATAAGTTTTAATATTGATTAATAAATAAGTACATAGTGAGACTACATAATACAGCACGTAATTGGACTACTAAATTTGAGACTTGCAAAAACGGGATAAGATTTAGTGTATTTTCAATAACCCATGAACACACTGCTGTTTTTGAATGCTACGTGTGGACTTACGAACTGAACCAAAATCCACTCCCTACTCCACCACCGTCCCGTTCACTAATGACACGAGTAGAACATTGAAACTTCACAGACCAAAGAGGATATCGGGTTTAGAGTATTGTGACCATGGCAGAGATGTGTGTGAGGGAGAGGGGGGGGGGGGTATAGTATCAGGTTTCATATAGCATGCATTTGACTTTTTTATATATTTATGTAAAAATATGCTAGTTTTCTTTATAGTAGAAACTATTTTCCTGAGTGGGAGGGAAAGTCGACGTTTTGTGATGTAATTGTATACTGAATGTTGTCTAACAATACATGACGATTCGGGAAATGGGTGTAAAATTGGAAAATATTATGTAACCTCATTTATGGTAAATCATTTTTGTATCATCTTGGTTTTATTGACATCATCCTGTTGAAGGATAAATTCTTCATGAGTGATTATTTTTTATGAGGCAATTAAAAAATCAACATAAAAATCTAATAAGACGTCTTTTTTCTTTTTTCTATAAGAGGAAACGTTTAGTGCATTTTTCAATCCTTTTCACGTTTTCTCAACTTTGCATTTTTACTCAAAATTCAACGTTCAAATCATTAAGGCTTTTAAAACCTTTGTCATATAAGACAGAAACTTTCCACATACATTTAGCATTATACTATCTACAATACTAAGTTCGTACATTAAGGTTACCGCAATACTTATGAAATTTTGACATTCATGTAGCACCACCCCCTAATTTTTGTACATAGTTTTACGTAAAAATTTGTATTAAAAATTGAATATGAGCTATCGCAATGAATAAACGTAGAAATATATAGTTTGGTTTGAGAAATGTAAATGTGTCATCGGATTTTTTAAAATCTCTTTTGGGAACTAAGTTATAGAGGTTTGAAAAGGTGTTAGATTTCACACCGTTTAGTGGTTTCCATGGCAACCAGTACTGCTATTGGCAGCTATATATTATTTTTATCTTTAGGTAAACAACTATTAACATATGAATCTATTAAACACACCAAAAGATGTTAAATCTTTAAAAAAAAAATTCTATCCGAGGTGTCTATCCTTAAAACTTTTCATTGAAGATTTCCTCCCATATTCCATCATGGCAGACTCCCAGTTTCCCCTGTGTGAAGATGTCTTTGGCTGCCTCAAGTTTGATTGCCCGTACTACATGACTGTTTCTCCATGAGATACGCTGTCTGGTCTCTGGTCTCAAGTTGATCAACGACAGATACAGCAAAGCTAAATTTAGGTTGGTGTTTTTCAGTTGTTCTAGTTCTTGTTCTATCTGTGTCACGTCATTCCAATCTTCTTCTGTCTTTTGGATAATTCTTTCCAGATGAGGTAAAGCTTGTCTAAAGAAAGAGACTAGTTTCTGTAACCGTTCAAACGCATTCATTCTGAAATTCATGATGTGGTAACTAAAACTATCGGAGATTTCAAGAAAACCTTTCCACAAAAACGTATGGTCCACAATATTTATCTCCTCTTTTTCGGCCACCAAAATAGCAGCGTAGCGAAGGCATAAAATTATATGAGCTAAACATTCATCATTTATATTTAGCTTCATCTCGTGATTAACAGGCTCCACAAATTTCATAGCGCTGCAAAGAGCCATCATATAATGAGCATCAATGTAAAAATATGTTCCCTGAGATCTAGCCCGACTTAAAACTTTCTCACAAACCTCCATTGCAAGGTCAAACCTTCTAGCTTGAAACAGCCTAAAGGCCCCGATACACATCGCTTTTCCGTCATATTGGGGGCTATTGTAAAACTGTTCAAAGTTTTCGATAAACTTTCCGATAAACGGATTCTGATCACTGTAAACGGGAATTTTCATTACCACTGACAACAACAAATCAACAAGGGCATTATTTTTTTGGTCCGTATTATTGTTTAAATGTTTTGCTATGGGGTATTTGAACTTCTTAGCCTGCTTGAACTTTAACCCGCCTAGGAAATTGTGCGCGTGTGCGGCTAAAAAGGTTATATTAGCATAAGGGGTTAAAGGGCGTTGGTCAGGAACTAATGGGCTTCGGCGTTCCTTTCTTATAATTTCTTCCAGTAATTTGATAACTTTAGATTCATCTGGATACGTGTTAAACATTGGACCTGCTGAGGTAAGCAGCCGCACGCTTGCATGATTTCTTACTGCATCTATGATTGAATCATTGAAATCGTTGAGGATTTTCACTTTGTTATCTGCAGCATTTTTCTTTAATATTGCCAGTTCCACAGTACAAATTGCTTTTATAGAGACGCTCTTCGTGTTTTCCTTCAATATAGTAAATAAATTGACGGCCTTTTCTACAAATGTCTTTATATTTTTAACAAACGCGGGGTTTCCATTACGTCTGTACATGGTGGCCAACATAAGCTCCAGCTTTTCAGTCTCTTTACAGTACCCAGCATTATTTCCAACGTTTTCTTTTATATTCTCCACACAGTATTCCAAAATTTCCACCGTGGTCTCTATCATCGTCTTGTTATCACCTTCTGAAAATTTATAGTAGGTGTATCCTTGTTCACATACAGCTTCAAGTTTCTTTCCATCAAATCTCTCATTCTTTCTCAGAGCTTCCAATTTGCCCAGTGTATTGTGGGCCTCGTCTAGCTTTAGCCTTAGTAAAGACAAGAATCCAGAATTAGCAAGAGCCACCAAATTTTCTGGACTTCTTTCTAAAACTTCCTTGTTAAGTTCCTGAGCCTTGTCAAATTCTCCAAGTTCAGCGTAGACTCGAACCCTGAGGTTATCTTTCCATGTAGGATCAACAAGATCTGGGTCTAACTCGTCAACGTCTTCTTCTAGATTGTCCTTGAGATAAGACCAAATATCCTTCTGTAGATGCGGCTCTTGAAACCCCTCGCTATGAAATTCTTTATTGCCGACTTTAAGATTTGCAGTTCCTACATTGAAGGAACATGGGAACTCCTTCATGTTTTTCTTGTACAACAGATATTCGTTCATTAAAGATATAGACACAGCCATTTAAATTTTAAGATTTTTTTCTTCGCTATAAACCTGAAACCAATCAAATAAACATAACCTGAAAAATATAATATATAAAAATGGTTCTAAAAATTATTTATTTATCAAAGAAAAGTGCCCAAACGTGAAGATTTTTTTAAATAGTAGACAAAACTTCCAGATTTGTTAGTTTTTGATAACTCACTTAATTATTTGAGCAAATCTTTATTTTTTATTTTTAAACCTCTCACTTGTATATATTTTAGTAAAGTTTTCAGTATAATTTTTTTTTAAATTTTTGTAACAAACTATTAATTTCCTAAAGAGTACATCTAGTCTATGAATCTTTAAAACAAAACACGCTACATTTTATACCATCAAGACAACGCAAAGTTATATATATATATATATATATATATATATATATATATATATATATATATATATATATATAATATACATAAATTATATATATACATATACTTATTTATATATATATATACATATATATATAAATATAATTATATATATATATATAATTATATATATAATATAAAATATGTACACTGTCTAGTCACTAGGAATTTACCTGTGTGTAGATATGGCTCTTGAACACCTTGTTATCAAATGTTATGTTAAGAATGTCACGATTTGTGGTACCTACGTTGAAAAGCACAAATACAAAGAAAAGTTTTGATAGGTTTATCTTGTAGTCTATGTCAACATCGCTGACGACTGTTCCTATCTGTGAATATCTCGCTGAACAAGTTTTAAAAACCAGTCACTAACCTTAATATAGAATTGACGTGTACTGGTTTAAATCTAATATATAAAGCTCAATTCTGTATGTAAAAACTTGGCGTTGACATACTTCGATGGATTTAAGTGTTAGATAATTAAAGTCCTTATGGTCTAAATTTATGAGTTAAAAAATTAATATTGAAAGTTTTGGGAAATAATTTTCATTTATCAAACTGAAAGTAATAATTTTCGGCATGTTCATTAAACGCAAGTTTTAAAAAAATATCATCTTTTACAAAAATTCTAATTATGTCTTTATTTAGTCCTATAGCACTTACTTCCCTTTGATAAATTAGGAAAACACAATTACTTCCCTTTATAAAACCATTGCATTAGTGTAAAAGAATTTACTTTTTATTACTTTGTTTTGGTGTTGGGAAAAAAAATAATTACATAATTAGCGGGGATTGATCAAGTGCAAATGTTGTAGGTATTTTACGGATAAGCTTGGAGTATTATAATTGTTCATTAAATTGAAACAGGCGCGTTCGTTTAAGTGAGTGCAAAAGACTATGAATAAGTTGGGGTACTATAGTCGTTTATTAAGCTAAAACAGGCGATTCCGCCCCGGGCTAGACTGTGAGCACTGTGTGTTTATGTTCACGTTAGTGTTTTCTTTGTGTTTAGGTTGGGTTTGCGTTAGTGGTTGCGGTTTGATTTGGTTCGTTTTTGTTCTTTCTTTTTTCGTTTTTGTTTGTGTTTTTTTCTTTGGGTTTGTATTTGTGTTTTTGGTTGGTTTTGCGTTTGGATTTGGTTTGTTTTCGTTTGCTTTTTCGTTTGTTTTTTTTTTTGTGTTGTTATTGGTTGGTAATGGTGTTTGTGGTTGTGGTTGGGTTTGTTGTTAGGTTTTTGTTTTCGTTTGTATTTGTAATTGTGTTAGCGTTATGTTTGCGTTTTGTTGTTTTGGTTTTGGTTGGTTGTGGTTTGGGTGGGCAATGCCGGGTTTATGATGATTACTAAACACACAGGTAATGGTCTTTAACAGAAAGGTTTTTCACAGAAGCCAGAGCAGGGCCTGGCCGGGACGGCTAGTAATAGATATAAACTGGAGCATTAAGCTGACTGCACGCTCCTGATAATGTTTTTACAAGCTTTTATTTAACTCACTTCCTCTGTTGACAGTCTGTCTGTCGTCGGTCTGTCTAGATCGAAAAACCGGAGCGAAATTACCGGCACTTCTACTTGACCGATACGGTTCTTAGTTGGTACATGGGTCAAAACATGAAGACAATGCGATCTGAAATTAAATTTTACTTAATTGGATGCCTAATTAATTTTTAATGAATTAATTAAAATTTTGACCAAATTAGTAGGCACTTCTATCCAACCACACCACACGCGTCATCACGTTCAATAGCGCGTCATCACGTTTCAATAGGTACACAATGGTTTTTAGTCATGAAACTCTATTGTAAATAAAAACATGTAAAGTTCTAAAAAAATTTCATAAAAAACGTTTTAATAACACGCTTTTATGTACTAATGCATTAAAAAGTAGAAAATAAATTAAAGACTACTATTTAAATAACTATAAAGAAAAGCGTGGGTCTCTTCCTAAACATTAGTAAAGGTATCCAATAGATACTAAAGTGAACCACGCTTTTGTTTATAGTTTTAAATATTAGTCTATAATTTATTTTCTACTTTTTAGTGCATTAGTACATAAAAGATTGTTAATCAAACGTTTTTTATGAAAACAAATTTTACAAGCTTTTATTACAAGCTTTTTTTAAACTCACTTCCTCTGTCTGTCTAGAACGAAACGCCGGAGCGAAATTGCAGGCACTTCTACTTGACAGATTCAGTTCGTAATTGGTACGTAGGTCAAGACATGAAGACAATGCATCTTGACATTATTTTGGACTTAATTGGATGCCTAATTAATTTTTATGAATTAATTAAAATTTTGAACAAATTAGTAGGCATTTCTATCCAACCACACTACACGTGTCATTACGTTCAATAGCGCGTCATCACGTCCAATAGGCGCGCAATGGTTTTTAGTCATAAAACTCTATTGTAAATAAAAACATGTAAAGTACTAAGTGTTAGTAACCCATCAGAGCTGGGTGGAGTCCGGGACACAAGCACTCCAGACATTTGGGTTAGCAGTCTACCACTCGACCATTTTACCACACCGTCCAATGATATTAAATATAATAACCTTAAATATGATTAGCTTAAATATAGTTACCTTAAATATGATTACCTTAAATATAATTACCTTAAATATGATTACCTTAAATATGATTACCTTAAATATGATTACCTTAAATATGATTACCTTAAATATGATTACCTTAAATATGATTACCTTAAATATGATTAGCTTAAATATGATTACCTTAAATATGATTACCTTAAATATAATTACCTTAAATATGATTAGCTTAAATATGATTACCTTAAATATGATTACCTTAAATATAATTACCTTAAATATGATTACCTTAAATATAATTACCTTAAATATGATTACTGCAAGAACAAACCACTGTACAGCATTAAAACAAACACTTCCCTGCCTTAAAGAGGCAAATGATTGCTTTAAGGTCTTGCGTTATCTTGGTTATATTTATACCTTACGTTCTTAGTGCAGGCATCCTATATATGCTGTGTTTTAAGCGTGTGTGTGTGCTTGTGCGTGCTTGTGTGTGTGTGTGTTTGTTTGTTTGTGTGAACACCCAAATACCTTAGAACAGTGGTTCTTAACGTGGGTCCATCGAACCACAGGGGTTCGTCAATTCAGTCTCAGGGTTCGACGAAAACCAAGACACACACCCGACTTATATGTTTCACAATCGGATTTTGTCAGTGCGGACGATACAACTGTTAAGTAGGGTTCGTTGAATGCGCATATGAAACTATTTGGGTTCGGTACCTCCAAAAAGGTCGTCCACATTGATTGTCCCGAGAAGCCTCACAAAACGAAGATTTAATTTTGCTAAAGTTTCCATGATTTTAGTACCTATAACCTGGGTTATTTAATTTTAAAGAGCTTTTTATAAATTGTGGTACATTATGAAAGTGTGACCCTTCCAAGGCCCTACATTGACCTATACTGACCTTTACTCATTGCATCTCGTAAAAACGTAAGAAACTGAAATTTTAAAAAATAAATAATCAATAGATTAAGCTATTTAACACAACACTTGTATTCAATGGCGTAGCAAGGTCGGGTATCACCCGGTGCGGCACTTAATGGTGTCACCCCCTCCCCCCCAGAAGCGTAGCGACTCTTCCCGGGGACATACTTTCAATTTTCGATTTGCACCCCCTAAATGGTGTCACCCGGTGCCGTCCGCACCCCCCGCCCCCTGGCCCCCCTCGCTACGCCTCTGCTTGTATTACAAAACAAGTTTATATGATATGGTGGTTTAAATATTATAATTACTGCTAGTGATTTCTTACATATTTTTTCGGCTATTCTATAAAGATACAAGAATAAATCTGCACTATTTTAGTGTATAACTTCTTGAATAATAGAAACCCATCTCTTGCGCTTATAGCTGTAGGAAAATCATATGTTCTGTTATTTGAACAACCAAAGGCGGAATTACTGGCAAAAGAAACAGGAGTAGCGTCCCATCTATCAGTTTTGCGCCCTTCTCAATTGTATTGTCATTCACTCAAAGAGCTATGACAAATTGAAGTTTGAAAGAATATTGCATCAGCTATCTTATAGACAGAATGAATTTGACAAAGATATATCTAATTACTTTTCAATAATAAATTTAAAAATTCAAGTTAACGTTAAGCACATATTTACCCAATTAATGTGCGTACTGTTTTTATTCCTAATAGGACATTATTTTTTTAGGTAGACCTTTTGCGTTATATTACTGTGTTCCGTTTGTGATTGAAATTTTTAACGAGAATATCAAAAACAAATTGCCGTGTAGCATCCCCGGCGGGATTCGAACCCGCGACCTCTGGATTAGAAGTCCAGCGCGCTATCCACTGCGCTACGGGGACTGCACAGTACACACTCAATTCTTTTTTCCGTTGTAGGGCTAATCTAAGTAAGGCTCGTTCTGAGCACATGGTAGATTATTCCTGGACAGCGTTATTTGTAGCGCTGGAAAATCCTGCATGAGATGCTTATCTGATATCTAATAAAGTGTTACGTTCAGGCATATCTTCGAAGGGGTTGGGGGGTAGGGGGGGGGCACCACCCGCATCTGTCTAAGGTGTCATTTACATATTGACATGATATTAATTATTCCTAATTTGCCTACCATTTTTTAAGAAGACTGGTTGTTTAAATATAAACAGCGTCGTCCAGACTACATTTCTTGGATCTTTGTTTTTGGGGCGCGGTTTGTACATATTACCGCCTAGACGCCCCGGGGTGTGGTGTATAAAATACTTGATTATACGTTGATCCGTAAGGGTGAGGTCGAACACCATAAGCGATCTAACAGGTGTCAGGGGCGTCGTGGGAGCATCCAGGTAAAAAAAGCATAGGGGCGCCTAGCGCCGCCCTTGATTCAATTTTATTATTATTCTCAGTAGGGCTCTTTAGTAAACATGGGGGAGTTTGGGGCGCTTGCGGTCCCAAGACAGGCTGGGCGCCCTATGCATTTTGCTTGTTGATTCAAATAGATTTAGAAGTAGGCTCCACTATAACATTTTGTTCTCAACCTTTAAAAAAGTTTGTATCATTTTAAAGGGGAGTAATTCATACAAAGGTAAATGTTTTGGAGAAACAAGACTTGCGTCCCTTGCACAGGTCTTCCAAATTTTCTTCATAACTGAGGTTGAGGGACTTACTTATTGTAACAAATACATGGTGTTTTTTTCTGATTCTATATTATTATTATTTAGATATTATTTAGCACATAATTCAATATGAATGTCAGTTTGACAAATGACGCTATTCATTCACATTTTAACTTATAACTACAATGGCTCACTATATTTCAATTACTAGTAGTAGTTTTTTTTTTATCCAGAATCTTCTTAATTTAAAAAAAAAGTTATTCTGACCACATCTATAATCATGTGAGTTAACTATAAGTATTTTATGCTAGTTCTTAAGAATCAGAGTAAAATAGATAAATGATGTATAGTAATATTCACCTTTAAGATGGGTTACATAACAAATAACATCACTTGATTTTTTGGCCCTTGCTGTATGCTCTAACCCCAGCATGAGTAAAGGGAATGATTATAATGTAATTGTAAATATGTTGTTTCCTAACGTTTACGGCAAGTGGCTTCAGGTTGTAAAACATTTCTTTGTGTATCTTTACTTTTTTCAGAAAATGTATAAAAGGCGTAGCGAGGGGGGTACATATGTCAGGGGACTCCGACCCTAGGGGGCGCCAAAATGGGTTGAAACAAACAATTAAAAGCTCATTTTAGCTGCAGTTTTGCATTATAAATATAAAAAATATATGGGGGGGGGGGGCCAAATTGAAAGTTTGTCCCCCTGGAAGGGTCACTATGCCTCTGAAATGTATTCATGTTTTCTACTGTTTGGGTTTATGTTAGATGCATACAGTACACTACTACACTGATACCCTTGAACACATTGATCAGGGCAATTGAGAGATCAGCTTGCAGTGTTGTTTCTGTGTTTAAGGACAAGCTGTTTGATCTTTACAACACGAGAGAGTAAGTGTTAGGAAATCTGTCCTTGTGTTTCAATACAGAAAACATACACCATCCACTGGTCAGGGCCTGTTCAGATGAGAAACCCACTCCTTGATGTGGTTCACTTCTTAGAATTTTATAACAAGAAAAAAAAGAACTTTTTTAAAATATTTTAACACTAGGTCATCCTTAAGAATATATTATGTAATCACTCTAATGTACATTACTATGCCAAAACTGTTGTAAAGTATATGTGTGTTTTGTTAACATAGAATTTGTTCCAGTTTTGTATAGGTTTTCTTATACTGCTTTATATACTAACTGCTAAGCTTATTCATTGATATCTTTTCCACTTAATTTAAACTCAGTTATGGATGTTTTTTGTTGGTGATTGAAAATTAAAACAACCTGGAACCTTGAATTTGGTCTTAGATGGGTATTGTGATAACCCACTCAACTCACTTGTATCATGTGGCCTATAGACAGAATACATATTGGTTTCAAAATGTATTTTACTTTGTAAGAATTCATTGACATTGTTAACTGAAACTGTATACATTACTAGGTTAATTTTTTTTTTTTTACCATAATTATATTTACTATTTATTTGGTGTTGTACGCAACTTTAAAAAAGTCATTTTGTTTGGTAGATCTATATATTTTGGGTAAATAATTTCCTTATAACTCACTCAGATGGACAAAAAGCAGTTCTTGGTGTGAAACGTTAAAAAAATCATCTAGTCATTATGTGGTTGGATGGTAGAGTACACTAATGATAACCTGAAAGTTTTAAGTTAATATCCCTGTCAGTAGGATGTCAATGAGTCCAAAAAGCTCATGTAAGGGAAAACTAGCATGGCTGGGCATAGTACTGACCACACAATATTTTTTTATACAGAGGTCATTGAAATAGATTAACTCTACTTCATTTGTCCCATGTGTATACGACACTAACAGGAAAACAAGTCTTTCTATTGCTAGTATCGGTAACATTCTAGAGCTAGCTTTACTCCTAGCCAAGCCTTAGAAATCATGCACATACTATATAACAAAAAACAGCAATTTTGACCCATTATAACATTTTAAGCAGTTCCATGGACCACAACCAAATAAACCTCAAGAATGTTATAAAAATTAACAAACATAAAATCTGATCAACTTATTTTTATTCATAAAATCACCATGTTACTTGTTAAATATATGTTCTTTACATTTTGTCTGTCTTAAAACAGAAATAAACATGTATAGTCTTATAAAAAAATAAAAATAAATAAATAACACGTAGCAAATTCTTTCATACTAAACTGCTGGTAATGTTTTTACAAAACCTTGTCAAAGATGTTCTGTAAACATAAATGAACTAACGAATCTACAAAATTTGATGTATACAAATATTTTGTTTTTAGAAATAAAGACCCAGCATTTTACTTGACACCTTTTTTGATAGTCACCACTAAAGTGTTCCGTTAATTATTTCAGTCTTCCAGCTAGAATTTTTAAGTATTGACACAAAAATTGTTTTGAAATGTTATCAACAATCAACTAGGTTAGGAATTAAATAGATAAAAATAACATATTCAGCTTTTTAAATACTTAAAACAAATATTTCTTTGGTACATATGTTTAAAATTAACTAAATAGTAGTTTTAAAAAACATAAGGAGCATGAACTATTGAACTTTAATTATTTCTTACATTTTTTTTTGCTTCCTTATTTCATATAACCTAAGTACCTTGCTGCCTTTTAAATTTTATTTATTAAAGCTGGAACAATTAAGGGATCATTATAGTTCAGCCAAAAAAACTTCATCCCCCCCCCCCCCCCCAGTATTGTTAAATTACCACAGAAGCAAAGAATAAAGTGACCAAACATATGGAAATGGAACTATGAATTTCCAGTGTTATTAACTCCCCAGAGATGGAAAGACCAAGTACTCAGTGGAACTATGACTTTTTAGCCTTAAAACACTGAAGCCAACATTCATCCAGTCATTCTGTTTTTTACACAGACAATACTATCAAGAAAAAACATACATCTAGTTCATTCTCCTTATCCAGATAGATAAGCAGTTGAACTAATAAGCTAATTCACTGCAGCATGACTAACTTAAAAAAAAAGTAAATGCAAGTAAATAAATTATTAAAATTGTTATATACAAATAAAATCTACTTAAAATTATTAATTAAAGAAATTAATAATTATTAAAGAAAAGAATTAAAAACATCAGCACCAAAAGTTGATTCATGCCCATGTTATATGCCAAGCTACTGTAAATGCACAACGTTCTTTGTGAAATTAATTTTTTTTAAATTTGCAACAAAGCTTTTTGCAGGCCAATTGGTTATTGCTTAAAACCAAATCAAGTTTTTGGTGCTGGTTAACTGAGCTTTTATTTCATTTCAGGAAAGTTATATAAATAGAAAATAAATTTAAAGTGTTTTTAAGTAGCTGTGTGTGATGTCTATTAACAAAAGCATCAAAACAAGACCAGTATGCTTTGAGAGACAACTAAAACTTGGGTCTTGGCAAAGTTGTTAAAAAATCATTTACAAACAATTTATTCCTCCTAAAAACAAAAACCTCTACTAATTGGTGTTAAGATGAACACATTTAAAACAGCCCACTCATTAACCTAATTTTTATCAAAATAATACTGTTTGTTTAGTTAAATCAAATGGAATACAATGAATTGGTTGATTTTATACCTAGTTAACCAGGCCAACACATACTTGAGGGTAGAATAAAACATGATAGATAATACTTATCAAAGGGGTTTTAAAAAACTTAGTAGCCTTGTGTGGCACACTGATGTGACTTGACAAGGATATACAATATCTGTCTACAGTTGAACCACAGGTAAAATAGCATGTAAAATTAGCAGCGCAGGCATTTTTTCTTCTTGTTAATGACCCTGGATGAGTAGACGGGATGCACTTCTGCTCTGCCTTTGATTGCCTATTTCTTCTATTTCTCTGTAATTTAATAGAGAATAGTCTCAAAGTTATTTTTAAAATCATATAAGATGTAAATAAAATAATTATGGTTATAAAAATCTGTTTGATTTTTGTTGGACTATCTTTTTTAATTATTATACTACATATTAATCACTTGATTGTAAAATATCTACTTCTGTACAAATACATGTTCTTTGCATAATGTACTAAAATGTCTATGTAGAGTAAGAGTAAGCAAATACCTGGAGGGGAATCAACTGTTGCCCAACAGTAGAACTTCCATGGCTGGGAGGAGAAGCTGGCTGGTTAGGGAAGTCATGAGGGGATGCTTGTGATCCTTTAGGATGTTTGTGCCTCTGTGTAATATAAACAGTTATTTGCTATAGACCTAATCATATAATTTTGTTTTACACAGTTGATGTTCAATCTCTGCATATGAAAGCATCATGTGACCAGTGTTAAGTAATTTTTTGTACAACATGTCTAAATTGGTATGGCTAATGTTATGTAGTAGCAAGCAGAGAGCCGCCTTAGAGGCTTTGAAAGAAGACCCCTCCAATGTATTCTCAGAATAAAGAGGGACGAAAAAATCCCAAACAAGGAAATTGGAAGAAGGACAGGCTTAAATGACATTTTCTCACAAGTACGAATGAGGAGATGGAGATGGCTGGGTCATGCCCTTTGCATGAACTGAAGAAGACCCCCAAAAATAGCACTAAAATGGAATCCACCTGGAAAACCGAAGAGAGGAAGACCACTGGGAACATGGAGGAGAGAGGTGGAAGAAGTGCAGGCTACTGGCAAGACCTGGCAATAATTGAAGTGGTTCGCCCAAGACAGAGTTGAATGGTGAAGATTTGTTGCTGCACTATATTCCACATGGAGTAATGATGATTAAGGAAGGAGGAATGTAGTGCATTATTTTATTTGATTGATGTTTAAGAACCACTTAGTGTACCTAGATCTATATAATATATAATTTAATGCATACCACTGTAAAGGAAGTTGCCTGTAGATGAGTATCGCAGGAAGTTTAACTAGAATTATCTGCAGCGCCAGATTAATGTTATTGTCATACGCAAGTCATTAAGGGCTACAAGTGATGGGAGGACACCCATGGTGATTAATGTCTAACATAGTGGTCAAGTGTGCGGTCAAGTGTGCAGCTAGAGATTCTCATGACATGCCGGGCACTATTTAGATGACCATATGGAGACATTGTCGCTAATTGTAATCCTTGCCTGGATCGTTTAGCTAGAGACAGTGTGGGGACCTGCAGTGGTTGGTTATTGGGAGCACAGATGGATCGTAAATTATCTTGAGTGTAGAAAGATGGGGCAGGGCTTGACTCACAAACGTTTGACACTTGGGAAAGATACGTGTTGGGTAGACTAGGCCTATATAATAGAGGGACAAGGTCAAGAATGACAGTTACTACATTTAAAGAGACAACAGTGACATTATAGGCTACAATAGATGTGCGCTATGCAGACAACTCTCTACAGATCGCTGAAGAACGTTCAAGAGGCATTAAAGAAATTAGGAACCATCCTCAAGACTCGGCTTCATTTGGTAGAACATGCTACATTTGGAGAATACACAAGAGTAAAAACAATACACTATGCTGTTGTTTTTTTTAATAAATTAATTATAAATAAATGGATTGTTTTTACCTCAGCTCTATATGTGAGGTCACTGACACTCTGGTGCTCTTGTTGCTGCAGGGTGGTGGAGGGTGGGGGCTGTTTGACAATGCCTTTATCTGTGAGAGAAAACTTGACAATTAGGATACAACTTGTAAGAGAAAATTTGATAATTAGGAGAAAATGCTTCTCTTATTTCAATTTCAAATGAAAAATTGACAGCTGCAGTTAGGAACATACACTACATTTTTTAAAAGTGCTACTACGAAATAGTATTAAAAAAAACGGACTTTGAAACCAAAAAGAGGAACATAGGTGCAGAATAATTAATTACAAATTAGTCTAATGACATAAGTAAGCTTCTAGTTCTAGTTATATAACTAGTCTCTAGGCTACATTTAAATACTGCTTAAAGTATCAGCTTATATTTTTTTTAAAATACTTGGATCTAGATCTAGTAAAAGTCCAAGTTACTTAACTTATTAAGGTAGTGAGCATCGCTAAATACTAAATAGGCTGATAGAATCTAGCTAGAGTAAGTAAGTATTAATTTTTTAAAAGTAACAGTTAAATTTCTTAAAATATCAAGTGCATCTGGCTCAATAAATCCTTAAAATACAAGTTATGAATAAATTGAATAATCCTACTAATAAATTAGATCTAGATCTAATAATAATTATAATAAGACCTAGAATCTAATCTAGATTCTAGATGTAGTATTAGAATCTAGGGTAATCTATCGTTTTAGGTACGTAAAATCGCCCGCGACTAGTAATGTGAAAAACAGGTGACTCCTTACATTTTAATAATTATTTCACATTTTGAGGAGGATTTATGTTTTGAAAAATACAAAAATGTTTCCTTGTTTCATTTATGTACCTGTTTTTAAACAATTGAATTAAAACTTTTCAGGAATAAATGAACACCAGCGATGTTTCCAACAGATGCAACCATGCTCATTTACTATAGCAGCCATCTTGTTAAAGTTTTATTTTTATAAACATATAGCCATAGCGCAAGATTCAGGCGGAAGTCACTCTATTTTACAAATGGCTGCTGTTTATATAGCAAATCTTGCTTGCAGACACTGCTGTTTAAAGTTAATTTCTGGCCTATATTGATATATTTAGCCATTGATTTAGGTTTATTATTCATTTATCTATAATATTTGACACAAACATATGACAAAATACATCTATTACAGCCTTGACAATGAGGTAACATTTTCGTACATTGATAGCCGCGGGCGATTTTACGTACCCAAAACGATAGATTACCGAATCTAGATCTAGTACATCTACTTGACGTTGAAAGACATGACAACCACAATGACAACAAAAAATTAAAAATGACGTCCCCATTGTCACTTCGTAGATCTACCCAAAATCGTTAAAACAAAAGTAAGTAAAAGGGTAGATGTACCTGCAACAACTCTCTTTGTGTGTTTTCTTATTAAACTGGATATGCAGAAAAGTCCTATTAATGACATCAGAGAGTCATCTTTTCTTAACAATTTGTACACCTTAATCTTGCCCATCGTCCGGGTAGATCCACCTGCAACAACTATCTTTGCATGTTTTCTTATTAAACAGCACACGCAATATAGTCCTATTAATGACATCAGAGAGTCATCTTTTCTTAACAAGGTGTACACCCTGTTCTCGCCCATCGTAAATAATTCAAACTACCCGCCGGATGTTTAGGTTGCTATGCGAAAAGTAGCGGAAAGGATAATATTTTATTATTTAGGCCTAAATGAAAGCATCTGCCAAGTTGGCATTAATCTCGTAAAATTACTTATATGTTTGACTTACATCATGCTTTTGCTATTTTAGATCTAGGCCTACATTCTTCAAATTCAAAATGCAAAAATCTTAAAGAATACAGGCTTTTATTATATTCACAACCACAAAAAAGCTCAAATGGAAAAATTGTAAAAAAAAAAAAAATAGATTTAATTTGATGTAACTAAAAATAAAAGCATGGGCGCTCAATGATGATTGGACTCAAACGAGAATAGGCCTAGCCTAGTCTCAAAAGACAACATCATGTCTGTCACTTATCGTCACAAAATAACCAGACCCCACATTCAAAAAGACGTTTTTGTCTTTTGAAAACTTCGATTTCGGCTGAGCATGGGTCTGACCCCACTATTCCTTCACATGCTGATGTCACAGGTGACCTACCCAACTCTACTTCACCTGCCGTGTCCTGCCTATCTCCAATAGGCAACTTTATCATTCACATCTAAAGAATTTGTTTTTAAAAATTAACATAAAAATTGAAAAAAAATTAACATAGACATGTCCTGATCCAGTGCCACCCACATGGTAACCTAATACACTAACGTCTAAGCTATCTAGGCTCGTACGTTTATAATAGTGTTGACTTATATGTTATAATTTTAGTCTGCGTAAGAAACTTCATTTGCGCGAATAGAGCTGGTAAGTAGGTCACCAAACAGTACTATAGCTCATGAAGGTTTTATTGAGCCGTAGAACTGGTTGGTGACCTACTTACCAGCCCTATAGGCCCTAGAGCTAGAAATATTTCAAATTAAATTTTATCTCAAATTAACCAATCCCAGATTTATCTTGTTTTGACCCACGCACCAATTACGAACCGTATCTGTCAAGTAGTAGTGTCCTAATTTTCGCTCTAGCGTTTCGATCTAGACAGACAGACAGACTGACGAGGAAGTGAGTGTAATAAAAGCTTGTAAAAAGTAAATAAATCATGTGACGTTCTGAACTTTTATAATTAGTGTGGTTAATCTACAAATGAATAAATAAATTAATTAATTAGCGTCTTTAAATTAATGTGTAATTAACAGTCTGTTAACACGATAACTTGAGTACCGTTACAGCTAAGTTGATGAAATTTTACATTTAAATATTACTAGAATACCCGTCATCCGTTGGATAACTGTGGGCTTCGGGGGTCATCCATCAAAAAAACATCACGTCTGTCACTCAGAGGCATAGCGACCCTTCCCGGCGCCCGGGGACAAACTTTTCGATTTGAACCCCCCCCCCCCAAGATTTCGATTTTTCAACCCCCCCCTCAAACTTTTGATGTGCACCCCCCCCCCCCCCCACTCAAACTTTCCATTTGAACCCCCCTCAACCTTTCATTTATTTTTCCAAACCATTTTGGCGCCCCAACATACGTCCCCCCGCCCCCCCCCCCTTCACCTCCCACCCCCGCCCTCCCCTTCCCCCCCCCGCCTCCCCTCCCCCCCCCCGCCTACCCTTCCCCCCCCCCGCCTCCCCTTCCCCCCCCCCCGCCTCCCCACCCGCCCCCCCCCCCCCCTCCTCGTTACGCTACTGCAGTATCACTTATCGTCACAAAAACAGAGCCCACATTCAAAAATATGTTTCTTATCTTTTAAAAACACCGAAAACACCGATTCGGACTATCCCTTCATATACTGACGTCACATGTGACCTACTCAACTCTACTTCACCTGCCCAGTGTCCCGCCAAGTCTCAGACAACATGTTTTTAATCGTTTAAAAAACGATTCCAGCCGAGCATGTCTCTGACCACACTATCCTTTCATATGGTTAGGACAAAGAAACAGATGAACTCTACTTCACCTGCCCTGTATCCTGCCAAGTTCAGATAGGCAACTTTATCATTAACATCTAAAAAAAAAAAATTGAAAAAAAATATCATTTTTTATCATTAACATCTAAAAAAAAAAAAATTGAAAAAAAATATCATTGACATATTGGTCTAGAACCTGTACCACTCGCATGAGAGCGGACTACGCTACAAACTTAGCTATTTACTCGTGACGTCACAAGTGAATTTTTATACTATACTTTGATGCAACTTGATTTCGAGCGTCTAGTCTAGAAGTAGTAACTTTCAAATTAAATTTTATCTTAAATTAGCCAAACAAAGATTTATATAAAATAATTAAGGCCTGAAATAGATTCTAGATGTATTAAGGCCTGAAATAGATTCTAGATGTAGAATTTACATTAAGTCTAGATTTAGAATTTACATTGAGTTTAGTGACCTAGATCTAGATCTAGATCTAGGCTAGATTCATAAATTTCCTTCGACAGCTGATCTTTAGATCTAGAGAAATTTATTGTAAAACTAAATGAAAAAAGACAGTTGAAAATTGATATAAGTGTTGGAACGTAATAAATACAGCAAACGGACGTATTGTTAAAGTTATGACCGACAGAAAATTAGATTTAGAACGCGTTAAACTTTGGAATGGGAACACAATTTTCTTCGATAGACGCCGCCATTTTATTGTACTAAAGAGTCAACAAAAAACTCTGACGTCACTATCAAGGGACGTCACTATCCCCACAAAGTTTATTCATGGTATTAACATTTTAAAAAAAATACGGTTAATTTAACTATGAATAAATCAATAAATTAATTAACGTCTTTAAATAAATTTGTGATTAACAGTCTGTCTTAAAACAAAATTTTTTCTCTACCTACATACTATTTTACAACTTTCCACGATGAGTGCAACCATGCGAGATAGTCGATCAGGCAAACAAATAAATATTCAAACATGTAAACAAACTTGACTTTTAGTAGTATAATAATAATAATAATAGATATCAATATTTATCAGTATTTATATTTTAGGATAACACTACTGGGATGGCAACTCTAGAAATCGAAAAAAGCGAAAATTACTACATCCGGTCAACGGAAATTACTCAAAATTTGACAGAAGGCAGCGTATTAGATCTTTTACTTACGTGTGAAATTTCATTTTTCTATCTGAAATAGTAATCAAGTTATGGGCTTTTGACGTTGCAAACGTCAGAGACTTGATCGAACAGAAAGTTTTCACCAAGGAAACAGCATTAGTTCAAGCATCAAATGAAGTCGCGTTAGAAAATGCCAAGTAAAAAAAAAAACACTATAGGAGAGAATCTCATCCAACCCTGCTTGTTGAAGGTGGTGAAGTTAATTCTTGGGGATTCCAGTGCAGTAAAGATGCAGCAAATATCTGTCTAATAATACTATTCAGCGGCTTATAGTTGACATTTCCGTAGATGTTAAATAACAAATTTTGAATGAAATCAAGCTTTCACCATTGTTTGCTTTTCAAGTTGATAAATCAACAGACGTGAGTTCGTGTTAGCAGTTACTGGTCTTTGTCTATGTTCATTCAGATGATAGCAAGAAGCAGTGTTTCTTCCAGACTTATTTCTCCGTGGGGGGGGGGGGGGGGGGGGGGCACTTGAAATTTTCGGGGGGGGGGGGGGGGGGGGGGGGGGGGGGGCGGTAGACTTTCTTCGAGGGGGGGGGGGGGCGGACACTGTTAAAAGTATATATTTTCTATATAAATTATTTCGTTCGGGGCTTTGCCCCCCCCCCCCCCCGAAGAGATGCCTGGAAGAAACTCTGCAAAGAAGAGTTGCTATTTTAGTGAATATATCATGGAGAAAATAAATACGTTTTTACTTTCTCGTAAATACGAAGTATAGAGAAAATATTGTAATCGTGCAAAAAAAATCGAGATTTCTACAAATCTCGACGTTTTACACCTCACTGATACGGAAAAACGTAATTTTGCAATCTTGTCCGTGTGTCTGTGTGTGTGTGTGTGTCTGTGTGTAAACACGATTACTTGAGTACCGTTACAGCTAGGTTGATGAAATTTCATATATAAGTATTTATCAAAATCGTAGATCCGTATCAACTTTTGAGCGATTTCCGATAACCGGAAGTGGTACTTTTCTACTTTGAATTTTTCAAAAGCCTATAACTTGAGTACTATTTCAGATAGATAAATGAAATTTCACAAGTAAGTAGAAGATCTAATTCTACCTTCTGTCAAATTTTGGGTAATTTCCGTTGACCGGAAGTACTAATTTACGCTATTTCCGATTTCTCAAAAAAAACGCATGTAAATTTATAAAGTAGTAATAATATTGCGCACTATTATGCACATTTTGTTTTGGCGTTCGCTTGGTGCGCAATTCTTTTTTCTACGAGATTATATTATATTTTTTAAAGTTTAAGTAATTAAAAATCATGTCTATATTCCGAATTATTTAAGAGTATTCGAGATAGTTTAGGGGAGATCACTCCCCGTTTATTTAATACTGAAGCAGAGAAGCTACACGGAAAATGAACGAATATAAATAAATCTAATTGTGAGATAATTACAATTTTGAAAGAAGCTATTTTTGTGCATCTTGAATCTCTTGAAAACAAACTGCAGCGCTATTTCTCTGAGCTGAAAGAAGAAGAATCTGCATTGACACGTTACCCATTCTCTTCTTCCCTTTATGTTGCCAGCATTCCCGATGAATTAGAGATGAAGTCTTTGATTTGCAGAATGATTCCGCGTAAGATGAAAAACTACACATACAATTTTGGTGTAGTATTTGCCATTCACACCAAACCGTAACATTGATTAACGTTTCGAGAATAGATTTTCAACACTATTCTCCGATTAAAAACAAAATTAAGAAATAAAGTGAATGTTGATAATGACAAAGGTTGGCGTTAACAAAAACAAAAACGAATGTTTAGTAAATAGCTTGCAATTTTACTCATCGTATTAAAACAGTTATCAAGAGTAATTCATATTGAAAGTTTACTAGAAAACCTTATTCAGTGCATATTAATTTTCTTACTAATTTCGGCTTTGTTATTCTATTGGGGTCGCGGGTCACTAATTACTTTTACATAAAAGGGGGTCGCCACTCGAAAAAGTTTGGGAACCACTGCTCTAGCTGGTAGAAACAAGTTAACAAGGCATGAAGCAGATTGCAGAGGTTAAACAATACCGATGAACTACAACCCTATGCCGGGGCGTAGCGAGGGGGGGGGGGGGGCGGGGGGTGCGGACCGCACCGGGTGACACCATTTAGGGGGGTGACACCAAGGCAAAAAATAGCAAAATATATAGAGAAAAACTTGAGGGGTGGCGGAAATCGAAAGTTTGAGGGGGGGGGGGGGACGCAAATCGAAAATTTGAAAGTTTGTCCCCGGGAAGGGTCGCTACGCCTCTGGGGGGGGGGGTGACACCATTAAGTGCCGCATCGGGTGACACCCGACCTCGCTACGCCACTGACCCTATGTACATTCGGATGTTATAAATTGACTTACCTCCCACCTCACTTAACGTTATAAAATATTTTCCTAGAGCACTATCTCATAAATTATAACATTACAGAAACACCCCCCGCTCTCCCTATCTCAACTCACACACGTCACCATGTCCCGAGATCGTTCTGTTATTCACGATTACCATCAAAGCTTTTTCAAGAGCTTTTTCAAAATGATCTAATATTCCATCGGGTCTAAACATTTACAAAGTTCTTTTTCATTCTTTTACTTACATATCCCAACTATTATTTCTTTAATAATTATTTGGGGATGCTGCTAATAATAAATTAGAACCACTATGTCATTTAGGGGCTTACATCCGACCATAATACATTTTTTAATAGTTAAAAAAAATTACATTTTCTTGCATTTTTGACTTGATGTTTGTTTTATGAAAAGATTACAGTAGCTGCGGTTGGATTATCTTTATTTTATAGACACCACCCCCACGCTCTTGTATATTATTTTTCCCTTTGTTTTTAAACCACCGTGAAAGCCGAGTCCTCTTTCTCCTACAATCAAACTTATCAAAGATAAGCAAACGTTCAAACCACTTCCATGACTTATTTCCCTTCTTCAAATTGTCAAATAAGGGTGCTCATAAGCTCCTTTTAATAGATTTGTACTAAACAAATTAAAAAGCAATTACTTCTCTTAATTAATTTTTCTTTATAAAGTATTTAGTAAAGAATGACATTGAATAAAAAGGAAATGTATTTAAAATCAATAATATAAATACAAAAAAAATTTAAAAATAAACATAACACGAGACACCATTACTTATACAAAGCTTTCATGTTTTATATTCTTTGACCGACTCGCTGTTAAGGGCATGGGCGGGTGTACTTTTCGTCATAAATCCACTAAATCATCGATTTCCCACTTTTACTTGATCTATACAGAATAACCATCGTTGAATCTAAAAATGACATTGTTATGACCCTAAAAACAGTATTTAATTATGAAAAACCGGGTTCAATGTAGTGTGTACATGGTCTTTTGTTTAATTTTTTGGTAAAAATAGCAATTTTTCGACCTAGAAAAGTACTATTAGGCTTCGCGGAAACCTAATGTGTTTCATATCAATGGAAAGGCCGTGACCTCCTTTCTTTATTTGTTCTAAAATTAAATGACCAATCAAAATACCTATTTTAATGTGATTATTTTTCTACGTCATAAAGTTGTTTATTTTACTCAGTCGGGTTTTTCCGGTATGCAAATTTTTGACCTCAATTTTTTCATTGGCATACGACGGCGGAAGCTAGTTAGCGATTGGTCGTTTCGCTTCGGGAGTAAACATTCCCTTAGTTTCAGCGCGTTGCTAAGTTTGATCTAGCTTTGTTTCTCTAAGCTTCTGTAAAATACTTACATTATTTTAACATATACTTATTTCAATTAAATATACTATTAACAGTTTAGATTAGTTTGTGTGAATTATCATAAGCAGTGAGACGATTTAATTTGTTTCTCTTTCGATAATGCGTAGAACAAAATACTCGCTAAAAATAGATACACACATCTAACTAATTTACTAAAGCTAGGGCTCGTCCGAATGCAACTGATTGCAGCTACCTCTACTAAATCTAGCACTATTCAGACAAGCACTGGTGCAGATGTAATATGCACATTTACTAAGAAACTGCGGCAATGTAAGACACAGTTTTTACAGACAGAAGAAAGCACTGTTACATCTAGTACTAGTAGTACTAATTGTAAACCACAGCCATGCAGAATTATTGTCGACTGTGATTTGCTTCTTGATGTTATCAATACATCTCCTCGCAAACTGTGATGTAGTGGCTACTATTGATGAAAAAAGTGTAAAGGGTTTGCTTCAAGCATGGTGTGGCAGTAATAAAAATGTTGTAAACCGTAAGTATACAACTGCAAAAGAATCCAGAACAAGGCCTTTCACAATAAACAAAGACGTCTTATCATAATTGGCTTTAGACATGAGACCATGCAAAATATACTGCTGTTTCTGCGATAGCATAATTCAATTTTGGGCCCCGGCATGCTATGGCATTGCTGTCAAAAGAAGGAAACCATAGTCGAAGACTCAGTGAAGACGCGAAAAAGACGCCATGACAACAGCTTTACTACAACTCTAGGTAAAACAAAGAGCGCCAGAAAAAAAGAAAACTAACAGCCGAACAAGCTCAGAAGGAATATATTCAGCAGCACCATACTTCAGGCTATAAATGTGGTCGATTTTAGTGACATACAGCGATAAATGTTCATTTTTTGCAACTTTTTGTTAGTTTTTTGCGTTTTTCTCAGTTTGATGTTTTTTTTGTACAATTGTTGAAATAACTTTGTTAATAATTATCAGAACTGAACTAAATTTGCTCCAGTTACTCTTTATATATGTTGAAATAAAACTGATAGAACACTTTTGGAATTTTTGTAAAAAAAAAATTTTTGTTGTTGAAATAGTGAAAAAATTGGACGAAATAATGAAATTTTTACAGTAATGTTTGTAAAAAAAAAGTAAAAAAAAAACTATTTTCTTTTTTGAAAATGTAATCTATCAGAAGTCTTAAACACATGTGTCTGCAGACTATATTAAGTTTTCATGAAATTTGAACAAACCATTTTTGAGTTATTTCCATTTAAAAATCGTCAATAAAATCCAATATGGCCGCCGTCACCATGGCAACGGAAGATTTAAAAAATTAAAAAAAATATTTTTATGCTTAACTCTTTGAGTTATAACTATTAGCCAAGTATTACATCTTTAGACTCGGAAATAAGGAAGTTGGTACTCATCACCCGCCCATGCCCTTAAGAGGTCTTATAGTAGAGATAAAATAAAACATATTTTCAAAACAATGCACTTACACACATGACATGTTAATGTAATTTGTTTTAATTAAGAAAAAAACATTTTTATTTTTTTCATTTCAAAACCCGATCAGGCCGGCAATGAGTATCCTATTATATATATATATATATATATATATATATATATATATATATATATATATATATATATATATATATATATATATATATATATATATAAGTATATATATATGTGTGTGTGTGTGTGTTAATATATAAGGGAGGGGGCTAAAAAAATTGTTTGCGGGGTGGTCCTTTTTTTCTAGTTCCGCCACTGATACCAAGCCAACTTTTCTTTCCCTAACGTGAGTCATGTACCATATCAAGAGTTGGTAGCAGGGGCGGAACTACAGTGCCGCCAGACCCCGCAATGCGGGGGGCCCACGCCATTTAGGGGCCCAAGGCTGACCATAAAAAAAATTGTTATAGTTAAAAAAAAATTCTTGCATTTTTGACTTAATGTTTGTTTTGTAAACAAGATTACCGTAGCTGCGGTTGGATTATCTTTATTCTATATACACCACCCCACGTTCATTTTTCCTTCGTTTTTAAACCACTGTGAAAGCCGAGTCCTCTTTCTCCTACAATCAAACTTCTCAAAGATAAGCAAACGTTTAAACAACTTCCATGACTTATTTCCCTTTTTTAAATAGTCAAATAGTGATACTCATAAGCCTCTTTTTAATAGATTTGTACTAAACAAATTAAAAAGCAATTACTTCTCTTTGTTATTATTTGTTTATAAATTACTTACTAAAGAATGACACTGTATGACACTATATATATATATATATATATATATATATATATATATATATATATATATATATATATATATATATATATATATATATATATATATATATATATATATATATACATATATAGGCCTATATATTTATATGGATGGGGGGCCTAAAAAAATTTTTTTGCGGGGTGGCCCCTTTTTTCTAGTTCCGCCACTGGTTGGTAGACGCAGGGGCGATTTTCTGATCTGAATCTGGATTCGAACTCAGGACATTTGGGTTAAGATACTCTGTTTACGTGAGCAATAGTCTACCTATCCTACACCGGGCTTGGCAAAAAAAAAAAAAAAAAAAAAAAAAAAAAAAAAAAAAAAAAAAATACCGACTCACACTGGTTTTGATAAATATTTCCGATGTTTTATACGTGTTGAAGTTTTTCTTTCTTAATCTTATACTCCTTATAGGAGTATTTGGTTAGACGAAACTTGTATTAAACTTTTAAATAAAAAAAAATAGTTTGTTAAACTTTCTTTAAACTTTCTTTGCACACACAGCAAGTTTCAGTTTCAGTGAGCAAAATAAATATATCGTACGGCTGTTCCTTCAGTTGGATTTCACCAACGTAAATTCTTAACAAAAGATAACATGTTTCACACAGGGTGCGGTTAAAGAAAGTTAGACTATAACGCCTATGTGAAACAAATAAGAACATTGTTTCTTGGTCTTTATTTATGGTGAAATTGCTGTTTTAATTGCGTCTAAATTTAGATATAAAAACTGTAATCGAGTAGTGGCGGAAGAGTTCAAGTGGTGCAAAAAAAGTGTCTAGTCTTGGGTGCGCTTACTTTAACCCGATTTGTCTGCCCCTGTTGAGCAGTAGCAGACGAAGCTAGTTCGCGTAGCTCGCTTGCTGTTTTGCTTGCGGCGAGGGGGGAAGAAAAAGGGGGAACATTTTTTTAGCTCGCCAAGCAATATCTGTTAAGAATTTTATTCCAATCTCTTAGTTGGGGGAATTCTATGAACCCGACTTGAGATTTTGTATTTTTTTTTTAAGTTTATAAAATAAGTTGTACATTTTTTGTCTGTTTTTATCTCCCTTGTCGCTATTTTTAGCCCAAGGAGTCTACTTGAGTTTAGGGTAAATGTAGACTTAGTAAATTCCATTAGGTTTTTTTTTTAAATCGTCTGCGTTGAGTGGATAGTGCCTGTTTACCAGGGTGGAATAAAGTCACAGCAAACTGGATTGCCGTATTCGGTGAGATCGTCAAGAAAATTCACAGAAGGCAAAGGCCTAGTGTTTGTTGGGGCCAGTCGACCAGGCCTGTCGAGATGGGCGGACGGACTAGTCCTAAGTTTGTGCTAAGGTTACTCGCGTCTTTGTGTTTCTTTGGAGCTATTCTAGCCTCAGAGGTGAGTACCGGATTTCATTTTTTTTATCTTCAAATTTTACTCTCGTGAGTAATGCAGGTTCTGTGGCACGCACATACATACACACATACACACACACACACCCATACACAACGCACCCCAGACATTTCCGTGTGAGCACATTTTCTCCTTGCTCACACACAAACATGTGCGAGAAATAAAACAAGCTCGCTTCTTCCATGCAACTTTTGTCAGATAACGAATAAAGTTTGTCTGCATTTTTTTTCATTATAAGACTCTTTTCTTGCTTATTACATAACGCACAAGAAATCAAGAGCACTATTTGTATTCTCGCCATGTTTCAAAAGGGACTTTAAAGCAATTAAAGGCGCACGAACTGGAGTTATTTTCTAGAGAAGAAAATGCACTGCGAAGCAAAATTTTACGCAGGTTACATAAGTCTGCCTGTGTATGTGTGTGTGTATTTGTGTGTGAGATAGAGAGAGAAATAGAGAGTTTACTTTCTTTGCCCAAAATTTTTCGGACGAAAAAATACTCTGTAGATACTTGTATGCGTAATATACTTTAATTTAACCTTCAAAATGTAGCTAGATCTAGTTAAAACTGAATGTAATGAATTACAGAATGGGACTGGTATACGTATTGATGAACATTTCGTAATAAACATCAGCATATCGTTATGTTTTTGTAGTGAAATGTAATGTAACGTTTACGTAGTGCAGCGTAGTGAAATGAAATAGACCTATAGTGAAGTGTAGTAAAACACATGTAGATTGTATGTGTGTAGTTAGTTGGAGGGTGTACCGACCCATACATGAATGACTTAATGTTTGTTTTCTACAAGATTGGGGAATAGCTGTGTGTTTAAAGGATAGGGGAGGGTAGAAAAGGGGGCCTTGGTGAAACACTGTTCGGTAGACAAACTTGATTTACGAACTGTAATGCCGCTGTTCAGGTTTAGCTATGAGTTACCGTTCCTGGCTTACCATGTTTTTGGTCGTTGTTTTTTTTTTCTTCTTTTTTTTTCTCGTCTTTCTTAAGATGTAATTAGGCGGTTAGTCATCGGTGTAGACTTTATCTACCGGGCTTTTATAAGAAGAAAAAGAAATGGTGTAGTATTATAATGAGGAAAGATACATTTTGACACCGTATACATCATTGTTGGGTTAGGGGTTTGTTAAAAAAATGAAACCCTAGTTGGCAGCGAAATAAATTTATAATCGTCGGGCCACCCACAGGGGTGGGGGGGGGGGAGTTACCAGCCACGGTGAGGGGGAGGATACGCCGCTGTATTTAGTCATGGTTTAACAATTCGTGGAGAAATTCTTGGTGAAGTTGAAAACACGGGTAGGGCGTGGGAGGGGGGGGGGGGGACAATGTTGATTTTATGTATTAGATAGCGATGTTGAGTAAAAACCCAATGTTGCTAATCTTTCCTGTACTATTAGGAAAATAAGAAAATAAGAACTGATGTGTTTATAATTATAATTGTCTACAAAATACATTTTTACTTGTAAAAATCTTGCTGAGCTCTGCTTACTAGTCATTGTTCTTGTTTAATATCAATGTAAAGTTCCCTTTTCAAAAACTGACGGTCTATAGGGCAAGTGAAGTAGAGTTCACTTTTTTCTGTTACCTCGGCATATGAAGAGAATATCAATGTACTAAACATTTATGCATATTACTATGTTGTCTTTTAGTAGGGATTTTAGTGGAGAAGTAAATAACGGATTTGATACAGATTTAACATTTTAATCAATCGTACCAAATCGCGAGTGATGCTAAAAATAATGCCTTACAAAAGCTATCCCTTACAGTTAACTTAACATTTATGCCATTAACAGCTATTTGATTGTTAACGTATTAATTAAATACAGCTGATATGGGCAGTATATTAAATTGCTGTCCTGTCAAATATAAAAAAAATATTCTTTCCATGTTGCGCGTGTCTTCTTTCTTCTTCTTCTTCGTTCTTAATTATTAGTGTTGAAGGGGATCGAGATTTATCTGCCAGTGGGTTTGAACTCGCGTGTAAGTTGGAGAAAATGACGTGTAAACAAAGTTGGTCTCTCAACACGGCCAAGAAAAATAAGGTTATTGGTCAAAGGTGGAGAATGAAGAGTGGGGTTTTAGAGGAAACTTTGTACATCAATATTTAAAAAAAAAAAGATTTTTTCGTAGAATATATTGAAATTAATTTTTAAAAAAAGATTGTAAAAAAATACAGCACAGAATAGGCCCTTGTGGTATTGTCTCGGTGGGTCATTCGTTATAGGACTAACAAATAGACATAAATCTGTGAACCTGTAAAGCACTTGGTTAAATATGCTGTGATCAGAGTTTCTTTTCTTCCATGCATCTCTTCGAGGGGGCAGAGCCCCCCCCCCCCCAAGAAAGTCACCCCCCCCCCCCCCCAAGAAAGTCACCCCCCCCCCCCCCACCGGAGAAAATGGCTGTGATAATGCAGTCTGAGACAATTAGGAATGAATGAATACAACACCTTTGAAAAAGTGAAGCCTCTACCCTTTGTCTTGAGAACAAAAGCAAAACTAATGTTGTGTCACATATTGTGTGTAAACTTTAGAAAATTGTTTAATTTTAAATTACTTAGTGACTAGAACTGTTACATAATTTAAAAAAACGTAATATTAAAAAGTTATAAAGTTCTCTATCGTTATATTTTACTTATACATGCACACACAGCAAGTTTCCGTGAGCCACATTGTGTTTATGAATTCGGTGTGAAACTACAAGTCTAGATCAGTGGCGGAACTAGAAAAAACAGGCCCCCCCCGCAGAATTTAGTTTTTGGGCCCCTATATATATATATATATATATATATATATATATATATATATATATATATATATATATATATATATATATATATATATGGAAAACATGGGTCGCTCTAAATTAAAAAAAAATTCCATCTGGTACACGAATAAATCAGAGGTTTTCCAACACACGAGCTGGCCCCTTTCAGTTTTCCAAGTGAGAAGCACAAACTCTAAATCTAGTCCAACACACCAAACTGAGGCTTTCATCAAAACGTTACCAACCGTGTGCCCTGTTTTCCAGAAGTTGAATTAAATGTTAACAATGTAGGCAGTTCATTTCTTGGATCTTAGGGCGCGGGTTTGTCCACACTACCAACTAGACACGCCAAGGCATGCTGTAAGTCCCTCGGCGACGGCCCAGGTGTCAGGGGAGTCACGGGGCTCTTGGAGCTACCGGTTACATTACTGCACGGGTGATGGGTGCAACACATTGTTTCTTCCGGCAGAGCTCCCCCCCCTCCCCTCCCCCGAAAACAGTCTACCCTGGAAGAAACATTGGTGCGACACCTAATTAGATTTAGTCATCGAGTGTTGTAGCGAGACTTATTCCTAGTGTTGTGGGAACTTTTAATCGACTGTCTGTGGGGGCCAACTTGATCATATGTGATGCGCTCAGGATGACACTGCCGCCGGTTGTATTCAAGTAGTACATACGCTTATGCAGGATCTTCGGGCGTTAAATCACATATTTCCGTTAGGATCCCCCACTCCAATATGTACAAATGTTAGGCCTATGACAGAAACCTTTGCGGGGCTGTACTCAACAGCTTCCCAAGTTTTCATGGCGATTGGGTGAATGGTGCAGTAATGCATAATAGACAGAAAAATGTTTTTCACGTGTACAACTGTATGTGGCCAGGTCACGCGTTGGATAACCTTCTGATTTAGGGGAAGGGGGGGGGGGGACTAACAAAAAGCCAGACCCTCACACACCCCCACCTCAATGACGTCATTTATAAATAAAAATTGACTATTATTAATGTCCAATTAATTCTAAACGTTCTAATTAATTTCTAAA
Source organism: Physella acuta (assembly GCF_028476545.2). NCBI lineage: Eukaryota > Metazoa > Mollusca > Gastropoda > Physidae > Physella > Physella acuta. The sequence continues at coordinate 314,037 of NW_026732368.1, read as the reverse complement.
TAATTATATAAATATATATAAAAAATAATCTTACCTGCCCTGTTTTGTGAATTAGATGTGCCTAATACTAATACTATGAAAGTAAATTAATATCTGTTGACTAGATCTAGTGCTGTCTAGTGTCTGACAAAATGTGCTGAAGGGGTGAATCGTACGGTTAGGAAGTAGTTCATAAACGATACATTTATCTCCTCGATACTTGTGAGGTTGAGAAAGAGGGATGGGATAGGGTTCGGCTCGGGGAAAAAACTTGAAAGAGACAACAAAATGCCGCAAAGAAAAACCGCGCATCATGAAAGCCCACTTCATGTGTAGCGGCTTTTCGAGCTATGGACTTTGTTGTTTTTTAAAAAGAATTTTGCCGGCGACAGCGTGTGTTTGATTGTAGGGAAATAGAACTCGGCCTTGACGATGGTTAAAAAATACAACTATAAATAACTCTTTTAAATATGTAAAAAATGTGTCGACAATTTTTTAACCCCCTTTTTGGTCCCCATCCCCTGCCCCACCCGCCACAGTACACTTTGGAGGATCGGTCAAACAGTTACGTGTCCTCTATTTAGCTATTAAAAGGGGGGGGGGGGGAACGAGTCAAAGAAGTCATTCAAATTTGAAGAGTTACCTATATTTTACACTAGTTTGTGTAATGGATTTATCTTTTGCGGAAGAGCGTGTATAGTGACTGTAAAATAAAGATAATCGTACCGCAGCTACAGTGTTTTTCTTTTACAAACCAAATATTAAGGCAAAAAATGCACGAAAATTAAATTCAAAATTTTTAAAAATATTAATTTTAATCAGCCGTGGGCCCCTAAACGGCTTGCCCCCCCCCCCCTGCCGCGCATTGCGGGGTCTGGCGGGACTGTAGTTCCGCCCATGTTCATCAGGTAAATGAACAACTACTGACTAGTGTCTTTAACAAAATGTGCAGAAGTGGTCAGTTTACAGTTCAGTAGTTCATAGACGGTTCGTTAATCTACGCATTACATCTTATTGTAAGAGTAAGGGTGTGGTGAGGGGTAGAGGGGAGGGGTAGGGGTGAGAGGGGGGGGGGGGAGGGGAGAGAGTTGGGAAGGTTCATTGGAAGGGGACAAGAAAGCGCCGATAAACATCTACATCAATAGTGCCGACTTTTTCCGGTCGTCTAGATAGTCGCCGCAACATTTCCCCAGCCCGATTTCAAAGCGTGCCGGCACAGTCAAATTTCAGATGTTTCGCTACAAGTTTATTGATACAGTTGTTAAAGTAAAAATGAACGCAATTATAAATGTATGAGATCGAAATAAATAATATTATTTTTTGTAGAATTCAGGCCAGTAGTTTAAACACACAATCATAGATATGTATTTTAATAATGTAAACAATATAACAATGCTTTTTTGTTCTCCTAATCGACGCCACTAAAAAGAACGGTAGGCTACGTCTTTGAAGTTGTCTATATGTCTGGCGGTCTCTCGAGCTATAGTCTGTGCATTTTTCTCAAAGACGTTTGCCGACTATCGTGTTTGTTTGTAACTGTAGAAGAAAGATAACTCGACCTCCACCTTCTTCTTCTTCTTCGTTCTTAATTTTTTGAATATGGTGGAGGATTAGACAACAAGTCCAACTTCGTGGACAAACCGGACTGTGGTTTCCAGTTTGTCAGGTGTCCCATATAATTTTTCCCTGAGTGGGGTGGGCTGGGGCCAGTGTCTGCCTCTTTCCTGGCTATACAGAGTGCATTCCTGGAGTACGTGCTCCGTGTTTTCCGGGGCCTTTCCACAAGGGCACATTTCGCTACACCCAACCTTCAGTTTTTTGTGCATGTGTTGATTTAGTCTGTTGTGGCCTGTTCTAAGTCGAAAGATTATGTATTGTTGTTTTCGTGTTAAATTGTAATAGCCGTCGTCTTTAATGTAGTGAGGGTGTGTGACAGACCACATTTGCGTTTGTTTGTTTTTAATTATTCTTTTTATTTCTTTTGGGTGTAGCGAAATTTCCGGTTGTGGTTTCTTTCCCCCAATTTTTGCCAGCTGGTCTGCGATCTCGTTACCCTGGATCTGGCAGTGGCCCGGGATCCACTGCAGCACAATTCTGCTGCAGGTATTTTTTAGCCTCTCTAGTGCTGTCATAAGTGTTTGAATATAGGACTCCGGATTTTGTAGGGATTGCAGGACTGATTTGGCATCTGTAAGAAATACAATCTGACTATTCGGTGATTCAGGGTGTTCTGACAGGAGGTTTGCTGCGTGTTCTAAAGCTTCTTTTTCTGCCCTAAAATTGTCGGATAGGCTGCCTGTGGCTATTGCCTTTTCCAGGCTTTCTCCGCTTGGCCATTCAATAAGGATGCCAGCCCCGCCGTTTTTTTGTGGCATCTTCTGCTGAGCCATCTGTGTAAACTTTAATCCAGGTATTGCTGGGGTACTGATCCTTAATGTGTTTATTTGTTATTTTCTTAAGTTCTTCTAGTTTTTTTTTAAATTTTTAAATTTTTTTTTTTAAATAATTTAGCCAGGATTTTTGGGCCCCTAATCGGTCTGGGCCCCCCCGCATTGCGGAGTCTGGCGGCACTGTAGTTCCGCCCCTGGTCTAGATCTACACAATCCCCGTAGCCCGGAGGGAGAGAAAAAAATACGGCTACACTGACCAGACCGGAAGTGTTCGGCGGTTACCGCTGTTCCATTGTTAGTGTCAGCAGACGGTAGACACCCGCGGTTGTAAAAATAATTGTGTCAACCACTTCAGACATCGCACCTGCTGGTGAACGTCTGGTAACTTGACCGCTCCGGTAGCGGTGTCGTGTAGCAGGCCATACCCCCGGGGCGCGGGTAGCATTCTACGATACTCCCGGGTCACGGGTAGATTTTTGACCATACTCCTGTGGGTCACGATAAGAACTCAGACGATACACCCCGGATCTAGGGTAGAACATAAGATACACCCGGGGCCAGTGTAGAATTCTGACGACCCCCCCCCCCCCCTGACCATACCCTGGGCAGTGTTTCTTCCAGACTTTTTTCTCCGGGGGGGGGGGGGCACTTGAAATTTTCGGGGGGGGGGGGCGGTAGACTTTCTTCGGGGGGGGGGGGGGCGGACACTGTTAAAAGTATATATTTTCTATATAAATTATATAAATTTCATTTCGTTCGGGGGGGGGGGGGGGCTGTAAAATTTTTCGGGGGGGGGGGGCGTAGACGATGCACCCCGGGTCTAGGGTAGAACATAAGATACCCCCGGGGTCACGGGTAGAACTCAGTTGATACCCCCGGAGCTGGATAGAACAGACGATATGCTCATGGTCACTAGTATAGCTCAAACCTTACCCCCCCCCCCCCCCCTCACCCGACCATCGGGGCGCCGGATAGAACTCGGACCATACACCCTGTGTCACGAGTACAACTAAAACCTTACCCCGGGGCCACGGGTATTAAGACGATACCCCTCGGGCCACGAGTAGAGCTCGGACGATACCCAGTAGTCATCTTGCCGTGTGGAAACTCGATGCTGATTGTTGTCATTCCGAATTTATTTATAACTCGCCGGCGGTGTCGACTGAAATTAAGACCTGGTTTAAAATTGCTGTCCTAAATATTTAACACACACGAACACATTAGGTATAGTGTGAACTTTTATAATAGAACAGAGTTCTGATGCTGCGCTATCAAAACTCAGTAGAAACTAAAGCAGCTGATGATTCATGCGTGTCTATGGTCTAAAAATAACGCGGGTACTCAAATACTAAGGCAGACAGATATTTTAAGTTAGAAATGATGAATAAGATGGGTGGGTAGTGCTATCATTGGCTAAGCAGATTTCTGACGGTATTAGCCGATTAATTAGGTCTGACCCATTTAAAAGAGAAAGTATCTAAATTCTTTAACTTTATCATTTAAATTTTAAAGTTATAACTTTTTTTAAAAAATGTACTTTAATTATACAGAGATGAGAAGAAACAAGGTAATTAAAAAGTCTAGTGACAATTTTAGCGCAATTTCTTTATGTTATCTAAAAATAGCTCTGTCGTAGCGTAAATCAAGAGCAGGGTTAGTAAAACCATTGGTTAAAATACATGTTTTATTTACAATAGAGTTACATGACTAAAAACCATTGCGCGCCTAGCTACTGAACGTGATGACGCAGCCATTGAACGTGATGGTGCAGCTATTGAACGTGATGACGCGTGTGGTGTGGTTGGATAAAATGCCTACTAATTCGGTCCAAATTTTAATTAATTCAAATTTTTTTTTTGTGTCCGAACGAAAGGATATTTTTGAAAACTTTCTTCGGCAATATTGTTCTAAATTATGGCAGGAATCGATTGGTACATGTTTCAAGTCGCTAAGTGGTCTGGTTGCCGAGATATGGGCCAAAAAACTGCATTTTTTCGGGGTTTTTTGGCTTTTCCGGGAAATCCATGAAAGAAACCCGGAATTTTTATGGCCTATGTTCATCCTCGTAACTTGCTTAACATAATTGCTTTTGGAACTAGTCATCGATATTGCTTCGTTGAGGAGGAGATACGACTTAAAGCTGCGGACACACATTCATCCATTCATCCATCCATCCAGAAATGACGGGTTAATAAACGCAATTCTCCAGAATGGAAATTGCGCTAAAAAAAAATACAGTTGATATCATGTTTTTGTTAAATTTTTAAAGTACCCATCATGCATTCTTGGGATTCCACCCCCTCCCCCCAGCAACAAAGAAAACCCTTCACCGCGGCGCATCATAGACGCATAAAGAGTAAACAGACATGGACATGGGGAAATCCCGTTAACGTTGCCATGCGTAAAAATAATTTGCACCTCCCTCGCGCTTACGTCACCTGTTAAAGTATTAAGTGAAGGGGCACAGTGGAGGGAAAAGGGGGTGGGAGGGGCAGTCCATGGGTTGACTGCTGGTAAATTTAAAATAAATTAAAGTACGTTAGAAGCTTGTGGTTTATATATGGGCCCCATATATATATATATATATATATATATATATATATATATATATATATATATATATATATATATATATATATATATATATATATATATATATATATATCTACAGAGAGAGAGAGAGAGAGAGAGAGAGAGAGAGAGAGAGAGAGAGAGATTTAGTTCAAAGACAAAAAGGTAAATGAACATCAAGAAAAACATCATCAACATCTCCCAAAGTCAGAGTTTCTTCTAGGCATCTCTTCGGGGGGGGGGGGGGCTCTGCACCGAAGAAAGCCTACCGACCCCTGAACGAGATGGAATTTATATAGTGAACATACACTTTTAAAAGTGTCCGCCCCCCACCCCCGAAAAATGTTGACCCCCCCCCCCCCCGAAAATATCAAGTGCCCCCCCCCCCCCCCCCCCGGAGAAAAAAGTCTGGAAAAAACACTGCCCAAAGTTATCAACAATATAAGGGACGCATGTTTGTTTTTTACCCCCTGTTGTTATTTCGTTCAAAGATAAACGCGTGCATAACTAGGGTATAAATAAGATAGCGATATGCCGTTGCTATGGTAACTTCCACCACCTACATCCATTACCTAACACTTTGATAACCCCGTCTCGCCATTTTTTGTTTGTTTATTGAGGAACGTGTGGATCTCCTATGTAGGTTATGTAATCTTAAATGTGAAGTGATAACAGAAAGATATATTAATGTGCAAGAGTAGATGATAAAGGGTCATAATGCTGTTCTGTGTAAGTCGTCTTGATTAGCCTCCCTTGAATATGCTAATAGTTTCCTTAGCTTTGATTGGCTGCCAATACAAGTGTAAACTATCAAAGGGCGATAAAGATTTTTGAACCAAGGATTTTTTGTTTTTGTTATTTGGTTGTGTATTAAAACACCATAAGCAATATATTTCGCAAGATTTCAGTGCGTATAAATAACCGAGATGTGAAATTAAAAGCAGCGAGATGGAGGCTAGAATTGTATTTTCCATAAAACTGACCACATTTGCAAGTGGCAGCTCCACTCGTAACTCCTATGGCAAGACATAAAACCTGCAACCTTTCTCGAGTCTAAACAGCTCAGTCAAGATGACTTTATCTCTCGTGTAATTCGAACACGACAGTGTCATTTTGTGTTCAAGATTCTATTTGGCAAAAATGTGGTTTTCTCATTATTAAAAAAAAACAACAACACGTGATGTATCTTTAATGATTATGTACTCGCATTTTATCCCTGGTGATTTCATATAGGCTACTTGCCTAGATGTTATCGTTATACTTAAATATGGGACCATAATTTGATAACGATTTGATTTACCTGTTTGATAAGACTCTGATGATTACATTTAGATGTTCGACTATTCCCTAATGATTACATTAATCTGTCTGGCGATTCCTTAATGATTACATTTACCTGCCTGGGCAAAATGCCCTAATGATTACATTTACCTGCCGAGGCACAATGCCCTAATGATTACATTTACCTGCCTGGGCACAATGCCCCAACAAATACATCTACCTATCGAGACTGAAGCTCTAAAGATCATTACATCTCATGAGCAGGAAGCAGCTGAAGTACCCTGCTTAACATCAATTGAGGACTTTCTTTGTGAGTATAAGTCACGCACTGTTATTTCCCTTGATTTTAAGTTATCTCCCATCCCCATTTGGCTACCTTCTGTTGCGGTTAAAAAGTAAAATGGATGACGTAAGTTAAAATAAATTGCCAGTTCATATAAATTTATATTATTTTTTTTAACATCACCACACACACTCTTACATCTACCGGTATGCATATTAGTATACATACATACATACATATATACATATATATATATATATATATATATATATATATATATATATATATATATATATATATATATATATATATATATATGTGTGTATGTGTGTGTATGTCGTCATAAGCAATTACATCAACATCGATATCTCTACATTGACAACGGCATCTCCATCTGCACTGACACCCACACCCACATCCAAACCCACATCTAAACCCACATCCAAACCCACACCCACACACGAATCTACACCCACACCAATACCCATACCCATACTCACAAATGCACTCACACCCACATCTACACCTATATCCATATCCAAATGAAAATGAAAATCCATATCCACAACAACATCAACTTTTCCAATACATCTACGCCCAAACTCCCCTTCATACTAACATATTGACCACACACAAACACACACACACACAACACACACACATATATATATATATATATATATATATATATATATATATATATATATATATATATTTATTTATATATATATATATTATATATATTATATATACATAACAAACTCTAAAGATGTGCTTTGATAAAGAAAGAAATGGGGCGGGTACATGAAAGAATGAAACAAACTATTACTGTATGTTTGCCATCACATGTGGCTCAAGAAAAGAACAACATGAAGAGAAGCGGAAGGAGAGTGGGGGCGGCGGCGTCTACTCGTGTACATGGTGGAATACGTGAATAGAAGAATGCTGACTCAGACATGCATGCATGTGCTAGACGCTCGTGGGGCACTCGTGAGCAGTGAGTGAATTGAATTAGTGAGTGATTGGAGGTGTTTAATTTTTTTTTGTCTTCTCTAAAATCCCGAATTGGTGATAAATATGCTACATAATTAAAATAAAATAAAAATTATTTAAATTGTTTCAGAATCGATTGGATGTCTGGTTTGTATTTTTAATCTAAGCCAGACAAGGGTTATGGATCGGGGGCAGTAAAACTGGGTGTGGTTTCATGTGGAGAGTTCTCCGCCCTTGATTTGTAGTCTGTTCCCACGGAGTTCTTGTTTTAAATATCATGCTGCTAGGAAAGGTTTATACCAGAGCTGGAATCTAAGACTTTGAAAGATACGCAATTTTTTTTCTCTCTCTCTCTCTCTGTCGGTTGGGTTAGATAAACAGTGTGTTATAGAGAATTATGTAATATTGTGTCTTAACATCTATAAATAGATGCAGGTGCACACACAAACATGCAAACACACACTCTCTTACACACGCACACACACACACTAACACACACACGCACATACACACACACACACACACACAAGAAACAGCTCGCAACTTTAATATCGCGAATACTTGACCTGGGGGGGTGATAATTATTTGAGTACAGTACAGCCTGGCTGTCACTTACACTTATTTGTCTTTTCCTAATTTCATAACTAGAGGTCTAAGCAGGGGCGTAGCGAGGGGGGGGGGGGCGGGGGGTGCGGACCGCACCGGGTGACACCACTTAGGGGGGTGACACCAAGGCAAAAAATAGCAAAATATATAGAGAGAAAGTTTGAGGGGGGGGGGTGCAAATCAAAAACTTGAGGGGGGTGCAAATCGAAAGTTTGAGGGGGGGGGGGGTGCAAATCAAAAACTTGAAAGTTTGTCCCCGGGAAGGGTCGCAACGCCTCTGGGGGGGGGGGGGTGACACCATTAAGTGCCGCACCGGGTGACACCCGACCTCGCTACGCCACTGGGTCTAAGACTAAAGTCTAAAGGTCGAATAGACAGTCGGCCGTATTTCATTGTCGGCTTTTTTCCTGGTCGGTCTTTTGTCCATGTAGGCGTTGTATATAGATCCCATCACTAGTTATCCCTTCTATTAAAGAGAAGTGGTTAACTGTTGCCAGTAGCTGTAAATAGTTATTAGTAATTAATATATAACTAATTAGCAATTAGTATTGGTCAGTTAATAAGTCATCAATTGTCTTTAATTACCACTCAACATTGGTTTTTTTTTTAATTTGTCAAACGTTTACCTTAGTACGTATCATTTTTCGACAACAATGAACCGAATAGTTTAATAAGCGAGGTGTCCTACTTGGCAATTCATCGGTCCAGCACATTCTGGTCACTTATGGTTGTCACCTATGGACTGGATTACAAGCACCTGGCCAGCAACGGTAGCGTTGATTACGTTAAATGACACGTGTCAACCATTGACACTGTCTGGCTGGTCAGTTAAGCGTGGCCTGATGGCGGAGGTCAAGCGCAATAGAGAAATAATCGTCGCAGGGGAGGTCATTTGTAAGAAGGGTAAGAATGAAAAAAGGGAGACGATTTGGTCGGAGATATGGGTAAATCGTTTGCAGGGGAGGTAATTTGTAATAAAGTTTAAAGGGTAAGAGGATGAAAAAAGGGAGGTATTTGCACGATGTTATTGGGTATTTGTCACAGGTAGGAGGGGTCATTTATAACAAGGTGTATATGATAATACAGGACATGGTCAAATGATAGAGTGTTTATGCACTAAACCAGTGTTCGAATTCAAGTGATCAGTCAGCATTTGTTGTCAGTTGTGTGGAGCCACAGAGAGAACTAGACAAAAATAGCATAAAATCATGACTTGTTATTTGACAATGTTTTAGGGGGGGGGGGGGGGGTAGTCATTAGGGAGTAGGTTAATCTACACGGTAATGACCCAATGAAGTCAAAGTGCTCTTTCAGATCAGATAGTCTGTGGAGCAGTTGCAGTAGAGTTCATCTGTAAGCAGTAGGTCAATGAAACACATCTAGATTAGATGAATTTGTGTAATTTTAACTTTGAAATTTGTATGGGTTTTTTTTAGGAAAGAAAACTTATGAATTGGTTTATAACAGTTTCTATGTATAATGACTTTTCTGTCGTTTACTGATTTTGTTATTAATCTTTCAATTTCTATAGTTTACAATGTTTACATTTTTGATCCCAGAAAGATTTGAGTGGGGACGGAGTGGTCTAGCGGTAGAGAGCTGGACCCAACTCTTATGGGTACCTAACTCATGTTAGGGAAAGTAAAGGCGGCTGGGCATAGTCCTGACAACACTATCTCTTCATATGCCGAGGTCACAGAAACAAGTGAAATCTACTTCACTTGCCCTATAGACCGTCAGGTTTGAAAGGGAAACTTTACTTTACGGACTTCACGAACGTCCGCATTAAATACGAGTTTTATTTATTATAAAATCGACGGCTTTAGCGAACTATCCCCTTCCCCTCGCTCGACTTTCTGACAAAGCTATAACAGCGCATTCTATTTATAGCAAAAGCTACCACAATGAACTCTTGTATTGCTATAAATAACAGGTTTTTACGGTAGCCATTCCCACCTCCCCTCCCTTCCCCCCCCCACTGCTACATAGTCCGGCAATTATCTAGTGTCATCCATCTCTGTCGTGTTAAGGGGCCATACATTTCACCTGGGACAAATGCTATCTGACCACTGCCCACCTGTATCAGCTAGACGTCTTAGGGGATTTACTTGTATTTATTAAGTTAAGCCCCGGCTAAGCATGTGTGGTCTTTGGGGCTAAAAATAGAATCCCTAAGTGAATCGGGATTTCCTGCAAGTGCATGATTTTTAAACCAGGCGAGGTAGGCGTATGCTTGTAAGCCCTGGTGTAGTTTATAGACCATGAGATTATATAACAATAAATGTGCGCGCACACACGCACATACTCACACTGTAAAGCTCTAAGTGTTGAAAGTTACAAAGCTTAACAATGAAGTTAAGGGAATGGTAGAGTATTTGACTGTTAACCCGAAAGTCTCGAGTTCAAATCCGTGTTACGTCCCAGTTCTGACGAGTACCTGACTCACGTTAGGTTAAGTTAAGGCGGTTGGGCAAAGTGCTGACTACATTATCCCTTTATATGCCGAGGTCACAGAAACAGGTGAACTCTACTTCACCTGCTCCATGGACCGCCATGTTCGAAGAAGGAGCTGTTTTTTAACTATGAGACTAATCACAGACAGCAGATAACTAAAAATAATTATTTAAAAAACTTAACTTGAGTTAACGACAACGGTGAGCTAAAATAAAATTCCAGCAATGCAATTGACAATGAGCTTAGTGGCAACAGTAAGCTAAACACAAATATCAGCATTAGCAAAAAAAACATAATTTAAAAAACTAAACAAAAACAAGGAGCTTTTTATATCTCCTTGTAAACAGTAAAAAAAAAAAAGAAAACAGTCGTGGCTTCGATTTTCGATCAATCAAATAACGTTCTACATGCGATGACATATTGTAGAATGGAAAATGTCGCCGCTTCAAGATTGGTCATAGTTTTTAACTTTATTCTTGATATAAAAGGGCCGTTGTCTCCCCTATCAGGGGAATTAATTCTCGCTGTCACCGCAAGCGATAGTAGCCTAGCTGTAAAGGGAATTAACTTATTAACTAGCCTATATCAATCAAGTAGGCGGCAGTTTTTCTCTTACTGTGATACTTTTAAACGTTAGGCAAGAAGGAGATCATTTGTTAAATGTGATGTTATTTATGACTGTCTTTTCTTTTGACTTACTTTTAGTCTTACTACTAGAATTTACGCAACATAACTGAACATTGGAAACTTTTTTTTTTCGAGTCTTCGAGTTTTCATTGACAACCTTAAAAATAAATATAAATATTTGTTAAATGGTTTAAATTTTTTTTTTCAAAATAAAGATTACTATTTTTATGGGCGTACCTATTTAGTTTCTATTATGTATCTCCCCCCACCCCTTTCCCCCGCACCCACCCACACACCACCCATACACCCCCTACACACCACCCACACACCGCCCATACACCACAACCACTAGGCGCAAGTCTCTCTGTGTTCATAAAACCCATTTTTGTGAACGGTAAGGGGAGGTAACTCTACAGCTTGACCCGCCACACCGTGCCCCTGTGTGCCCCAACACTACACCGTGGTATAGGGTACTTATGGCATTACACTGTTTACCTACCAAGATTTATGGTCCCTTTGCCGGTCGTGCTGAGGGAAGACAACCCTAGCGCACGGAGTTATTTCCCCTAGCATTAAAGTTGGTCGGGAAAACTGAAAGTGTATTTTTATAAACCGCTGTCACCTGTTAATGATTTAACAGAATTTTTTTTTTCATTATTTGATTGACATATTTGTTTTTCATATAAATAAATTGCATACATGTTTATGTTTTATATATATTATGAGAAAATCTTTAAGTAGGATATATTTTGCTTCATCATCATTCCTGTGAACCCCTTGTAAAACATAGGGAAGCAATCGGTTCTGGGCGATTCTACAAAGTTGGGTCCACAACATTCCAGCTGCTTCTGCTTCACTGACAGCTGATCCTCGTTTGTTTTGGCTTACCTACTTTCCTCTTTCCTTTGGGGATGCCAATCTAGTGCTTGTCTGTTGATGTTGCTAGTTGGTTTACGCAGAGTGTGTCCAATCCATCCCCATTAGCACTTTTTGTATTCCTTTGCCTAGAGGGTCTTATGCTTACTTTTAACATGTAAATAAATATTTTTTAAACAATTATTTACCTCACAGCTGTTGTAAAAATGTATAATATAAACCATAATGTGCACTGTAAGCACTAGGTCCGTATCATTCTATGGAGGGGTACAGGGCAATTTTTTTTTTATCTGGGGCCCATTTGACTTCAGAGTTTCTTCCAGTCATCTCTTCGAGGGGGCTCTGCCTAAATATATTGTAATAAATATTACACACCAATTTGGGGGTCATAAAATTTTTAATGTCACTACCTCCACCCCCGCAACGTTTATATCTTTATGTCCTGTAAATATTTATAACATGTAAGCACTCTCTCACGTTATAAAAACAATAATTTACCTCGGTGTGATAAATGGGGAATATAATGTAACAATTAAGCGTCACGTGACTTGTACTAGTATCTTTTCCCGTCAGTTTCTAACGGGGCCAGAACATGTAGTTCTTGGCGTCAGCACTTAAAATTTTTGGAATGTTTGTATTTTATAAATGCGTTAATCCTGCTGTTTATCTTGTTTCATTTTAGATGTTTATCTTTTCTTTTTTTAGTCAGCTTTGTCGACATCAGACATGTTTCGTTCGTCCTAAATACAAATCAGGATTTATTTTAAATGTATGTCTACAGATAAAGTAGAGTCTCGACCGAGATAGAAATGCTAAAAAGATCAATAAGAAAATATAATATTTATATTTATACTAAGCGTGTCAGTCTAGCGATAAAGATATGTTTTTGTTTTACTCACAGAAAAACTATTTGCTTGGGTAACTTTTATATTGAGGCAGAGGTTGTTCATTAGAGGAATCGTACACCTATATGACGATGGTTTTTGGAGGGGGGGGGGGTAAAAAATAGACCTATTCGTGACGTCATTTTGGACGTACCAATGTCACTTAATTAATTGCACTTAAATGATAACTAACATACCTAGGGTAGGGTGGAAGGGGGGTTTAAAGAAAGTGAGGGCTAAACTAACTAGTGCCACTAAACTATAATCTTAGATCCTTGATATTATTTAGCCGTTTGCCATAAATCCAAGCGTAAATATTTTGCTTTTGCTGATGTGACTTTAAAAGTCCATGCCCATGCAATACTACACAACAAACGAAAACAATCTTGCTTTTAAAAGTTGCAATTTAATACTGATCGAAAGCTGAATTCAATTTATCATCGTCTGTGAGGTATGAAAAAAAAATATCCCTGACATATGCGCCTGAAATCTCAACTTTTTTTCTTGTACACCTTCCCGACTCTAGCCTACCTTTCTCTCCCCCCCCCCCCCCCCCCCCCCCCCGTTACACACATTAAAATAGCCAGGCTAATTATAGACATGCTTCCCTAGTGACTCAAGGAGAAGCTGCGAACGATTTCTTTAAAGCGTTGATTTTTGGATCTACGAAGTGAAGTCTCCACCTCTAGTTTACGTATACCTGTATTTCCGCTGTGCCATTTTAACGGTTCAAGCTTCTGCTGATGTGAAGGAATTTAATGCTGATCCAGCGTTCCTTACATTTTTTGTGTAGGAATTTTGGAATGAGCAGAAGTTGTTTTGAGTATTTCTATCCAAGTTATGTTTCTGTAGCGGCGTTAGGAAATGGTTAATTGACCGAGTGAATGGGCAGAAGAAATGTAGATTTGAACCAGGTTCGAATACTTGTCAGGTAGCTGGTTTAAAATGAAGTGAATTACTTTAAACCAATGTTCCCTTTATTGCGGAAAAAAAGCTAGTGTGTAGCGTGTATTTTGTGTGCGCGGTGTTCTTAAACTCTTTATACAAGGATGTTTGTGTTTTACACAATGACTGCAACCGTGCAGCGAAGAGGAACATAGGTCTGAACAACAGTGTTTCTTCCAGACTTTTTTCTCCGGGGGGGGGGGGGGGGGGGAAGAGGCACTTGAAATTTTCGGGGGGGGGGGGCGGTGGACTAAAGTTTCCAGGGGGCTGTCACTGTTAAAAGTATATATGTTCTATATAAATTTTCGGGAAGGGGTGGGTGGGGGGGGGGGGGGGGGTTTGGGGGGGGGCGGGTAGACTTTCTTCAGGAGGGGTTGGGGGGTGGAGTCCCCCCCGAAGAGATACCTAGAAGAAATTCTGCTGAACACCAACCAGATTAAACTGGGACTAGATACATTTGCAGGCCACAGATAACATAAATGTCATGCTTGCCTTCATAACAGCTTTCAATTAATGACTTTACATAGATTGATTTGGGGGGGGGGGGGGTGGTTTACTCATGCTTTCGAGAAGACGTGCTAAACTTGGAAAATGGGCGGGGGTGATTAAGAACTATTGTTTTGTATATATGAAGAACTTGCAGGAATTAAATGATAAAATGTGTAGATTTTCCTAAAGACTTCCATCATTATATGGAGAGGGGAGTTAGTTATTTACATTTTAGTGTAGTGGTTCTGGCTTTTTGTAACAATGTGTGACGTTTTGAAGTGTGACAATTAAGTAGCTAGGGGGAAAGTTAACTTAAATCTACTTAACGTCACTAATTATGAATTCATTATGAAATAATTTTTCAACGTCAACGTCCTTACTAGCAGACTCCTTAAACAGTACTTACCCCCCCCCCCCCCCACCCCTAACGTCTCTGCTCGCGTCACTTCCGGTTGGCTTTCAAGCGTACCTCCAACAGTGTATTATCCACGACAGGGCTGTATAATTTTAGCTTCTTGCTAGAGGTATCGTCGATGTTATCCCCGATTAAAACTTTTCTTTCGTTTTCTTTTAATGTAAACATCGCCGGCGCCCGAGTTTTGAAGAGTCTTATTATGGGGTAGAGTTATGTTGAGGCGACCTGGAGACTGTATGTGCTTGTATGGTTTTTATGTTTTATATGTTGATGGAGGGTCGTTGTGAACTCAAGTCATATTATCATATATTTATGTTTTATAATGAATGGCTAGCTTTTTGCTACAGCTGTATGTATTTTATCAAAGCATAACCAAGGGTATGGATGTGTCTTTATATGTATATATATAGCGACACATGGATAAGTGTTTGCCTATATGTTTTGCTATAGACACGTATAAGTGCATATTGATCTACGGCAATAGCTGTGTGATTAAATGTAACCATATGTAAGGATGTTTATTTGTATATCTGTATATATAATTACATGTAATGATTAGCGTATATCTGGTTCTATGGCAAATGGTATCGCTCATAAAATATGTATTTGTAACTTCAAGTAGTCTATAGCTGTGCGTGTATTTACAGTTATGAGCAGTTATACATAACGCGACAAAATATGCGTGTTTTGTTATATATACGGTATTCTGTTTAGCTTAAATTATAATAGAATGCTACTGTATAACTGGTCATCGAATAACTGGCCATCGTATAACTGGCCATTTTATACCTGGCCATCGTATAAATGGCCATCGTATAACTGGCCATCGTATAACTGGCCATTGTATAGCAGGCCATCGTATAACTGGCCATTGTATATATGGCAAGCGTATAACTGGCCATTTTATACCTGGCCATCGTATAACTGGCCATTGTATAACTGGCCATCGTATAACTGGCCAATGTATAGCAGGCCATCGTATAACTGGCCATTGTATACCTGGCCATCGTATAACTGGCCATTGTATAACTCGACAACAATCTTGACAGTAGGCCACTAGACGCCAGTAAATTTTTATCAAAACCAACACAACCAACGGGTTTTGGACAACCAAAACAAAAAGAAGAAAGAAGTAATGTCGGAGCACACGTTCTAAGTGGCTTCCTTGTTGTTGGTGTAACTGATAAAATGACATACCTTGTCAATAATGGTTACGCTTTTGTTCTTAGTACAAAAAACAAGAATTGATATTTGCTAGCCTTCACGTATCGCTTTGGGATACATTGTGAAAATGTTTTCATACACACACACACACATACACAGACAGACAGACAGACACACACACACACATATATATATATATATATATATATATATATATATATATATATATATATATATATATATATATATATATATATATATATATATATATATATCATGTGACAGAAATGAAAAGCCGAATACCATCTTGACCTGTAACCTTGATGTCACTCAAACTGTAGTGTTTACGTGACATTGTTTATTATATTGTGTTTAACAAGCCATTCAGTCAGTTATTGAAATCATATCACTAAATTGACACTGTTTAATAGAAATACATCAAAGAAATTGTATTTAAAAGGGAAGAATATTATTTATCAACTTTTAACTAAAGTGTTTATAGTGTGATTAATTTTTACCTTTTTTTTTTAAATTCTATATAATATATGTATATATTAGTCTAATCCTGATTTAATCATTTTAAGTAAACAATTTTTTAAAATTTCCTAACTCATGTCCCGTATGTTTGTACATGTGTCAACTAGTATCGGACTAGATTTCTCCGAATGAACACTGGGACTAATGGCAGGTAGTCGCTAAGCCACTAATCACAGGTCTAGCCCTGACCAAGTGCCCCGCGGACCTATGTGACACCTGATGCTATTCACCTGTCCAGGTGTCCAACAGGTTGATAAACCCTCCCATGTTGTTTCCCAGTACTTTTTTTTCTCGCTGTTGTCATTGAGGTTTCCCAAAAGCTATTTATAGAAATCCTTTGTAAAGTTATCCCCTCCCCCGTCTCCCTCCACACTACCCCTTTCTCTTCTCTCTACCTCTTTTCTATCATCCCCATCATCTCCCATTTATTTTGCCACTCATTTCCTCACTAAATATTTTCCCACGAGTCTTCCACCTTTCTCTCTCCCTCTCAGTATATCAATCCCTCTGCTATCCTCCCATTCACTCTACATGGACATTCTTACACACACACACACACACACACACACACACATATATATATATATATATATATATATATATATATATATATATATATATATATATATATATATATATATATATATATATATATATATAAAGCTAAATAAACAAATATGTAGCCTATGTATATATATATATATATATATATATATATAATAGTATATATATATATAATATAATATAATAGTATATATATATATATATATATATATATATATATATATATATATATATATATATATATATATATATAATATGTACAATTTAAGCTGTCATTTTCACATATATTTAAAAACATCTAGTGTGTGTGCTTCATGTCTATTCGCACATTATTCTGCACGTATTTATTTATACATAACTGATGCCCTGCGTTGTACATGAAATGTGTACTTGTGAACGAAATGTACCAACAACCGATCACCTAGCTGTAAACAAGAACAATAACTGTCACCAGCTTGAGCTTATGTACACAATAAAAACTGAGGGTAGTCTCCCCTCCTGCCCCATGGAGTCCCAGCCTTTGTGAATAGGTGTCAACTCTGAGGTTATGTTAAACAAAAACAATGGATTTATTCCAGGGCTTATACATTCCTTTTTTTTTTACCTAGGTGAAACGTATTACACACTAAATCTTTGTTGAGAACAATAGGACATTTTATTTTGCTTTTTATTAACGGCTGAAAATTGTTGCAAATTGTCAGCTTCTTCTAGCATATTTTTCTTAATAAATAGCACACATTTATCTCCATTCATTATGCCACTTCTCTGCCGTCTCATGTAGTTAGCGGATTCAAAAAAGTATATTTTATTCAAGGGTAGTTTATTTACGTTAGGGAAAATAAAGGTGGCACACACTACTATCTCTTCATATGCCGTGGTCAAGAAACACATGAACTCTACTTCATCTGCTCTATAGATCGCTAGGTCCGAAAGAGAACTTTACCAGTCAAGAGTAAAATAAATTAGACGACGAAGATTATGTTACAGTTTTAATTCCTTGAACCGGATCAAATGGTTTTTTATATCTTACCTACTAAATTTATGTTGTGGCTTCCGATAGATTTGATAATTTGAGTTCACTTAACTTTATCATAGCAGTTACATCCATGTGTAGGCTTAGATACCAGCGTTTTGTGCGTGGTACTGATTATTACTTTTTTAATGTAAACCTATGTGAACAAGGTCCGCCAAGGTAGTGCCTATATAAATACATCTATCGGGGGTTTGATGTTGCCGGCAAACAAAAGGACAGGGGTCAATAGGATGTGTCTGAGTCCACCCAGCTCTGGAGGGTATCCAGTTCTAGTCAGTGTCAGTGGCGTAGCCAGGATCGTCTCAAGGGGGGGGGGGTCCAATTTTTACCCGGGGACAAACTTTCGATTTGCACCCCCCTCCTCAAACTTTCGATTTGCACCCCGCCCCCCTCAAACTTTCGATTTGCACCCCCCCCTCAAACTTTCGATTTGCACACCCCCCCCCTCAAACTTTCGATTTGCACCCCCCCCCCCTCATACTTTTTATATATACCGAGGGGTCTATGGGGGGTTATGACCCCCCTAACCCCCCCTGCCTACGCCACTGGTCAGTGTCAGTATGGACGGCTGGGCATATAACTGACCCACCTCACAACCCTTCATTACGACGGGGTCACAGATTACTGGTGAATTCTAATTTACTGCAATATGGGCCGTCAGGTCAGAAAGTGTAACTACCTTATTTTTACCACCAACATAATTAACTTGATTACGGCTTCAACACTTTAAAAACAAACTATACCATTTATATTCTTTGTTGGCTGACTCATTCACAAGCCGATATTCCCTACAATGCATCCGAGCTTATCCCCCCCACCCCACCCCCTCACGAAGTGTTATATCGTCAACACAACGAAAAAAACGAAGTTAAATACAGTTAACAGCAACGGGAAGTCTCGGGATCGATTTGCAGGATCCAGTGCGTAAGACTGTCCTTGTGAGTTCACCCAGCTTTATTGGGTACCTGACCCGAGCCTCTTGGACATAGCAGAGCCAACCCAGCTCTAATGTGTACCTGACCCGAGCCTACAGGATATAGGCTACCTGAGCCAACCTAGCTCTAATGTGTACCTTACTCAAATCGTTAGGACATATACGTGCCAACCCAGCTCTAATGGGTACCTGACCCGAGTCTCCTGGATATACCTGAGCCAACCTAGCTCTAATGTGTACCTGAACTGATTTTGTATAATAGACCTAAGTCCATCCAGCTCTGATGGGTACCTGACCTTAGCTGATATTAGCCATCCAACACAAATTCATTCATTTACTAAGATTTTGATAAAACTCTTCTTCAACTGCCGTACATACGGTGAAGTCTTTAAAAAATTATTGTTTACGTTAAAAAGAAAACGCTTCCGTCCAAGTTCCTCAGAAAGAAGATGTTTGGAACTATTTCCTGGACTTTGCTTCCTGTGCATACCTGCCCCCAATGTCTGTGTTGATATCCTGTTTCCAAAGCACCGGGGTCGGACGTATGGTATGCAGATAGGCCGGCAGTTGATTGTGTATGTCTGGGATAAACAGTTGCCGAAGCTCCCCCCGGGGGTATGGGGGAGGGGGGTGACGGTTATTAAGAAATATTTTTATTCTGCTGATGCTGATTTAGCAAATATGTGGAAAAGCTGGAAGATGAGGGGAGGAGGGGGGAGGGTATGAAGGGACCCTCTCAATTCTTTCATGCAAACAACCTGTTTGAACTGAATTTAAGTTTTTTTTTTTTTATGAATTGCTCTGTCTTATTTGTTATTGCTATTTTTGGCTTTATTTCTCTTATTATTGTTTCGTCTATTCTATTTTTACTACTTTTTATTTGTTTTGACTAACTCGCTTTTATTGTTGTGGATTGTTTTGACAATATTGATCAAGCAGCTTGTATTGTATTCTTTCTTTGTATTGTATAGCTGCGTCAACATTAGTTCGTTGGTTAGGATATTTTTATATTATACTTACAGATTCGTTCGTATATAACCATTAAATAGCATTGTTGCTTGTTTCACCCAAATATTCTGAACGTCTACCTCCAACTAGTTAAGACACGTAACATTCAATGTATTGGAGATTACCCTTTTAAAAATTAACAAATTACCTACAAATGGAGGGGGGTCGGGAATTAGTGGTGATGTTGTTATCCAGGTATTCTGTATTGGTAACGCCCATATGATGTACTCACTGTTGAGATCACCCTAGCGTCTGTTGGGACTCAACCCCCTCGTCGACGTGCTCAGCAGAAGTTCACCGCGAGTGAATCACTTCCTGTGTAAGCTAAACGCCTATCTGAGCAAAAGCTACTTTATCTCTTCTGTCAGTAAATTCCTCATTACAGCCTGCATTACAATATGGTATGTGTACCTGATTCTCATTTCATGATGGGGGGTCATCCATAAATGACGTCACGTTTTTTTGGACGATTTTTACCTCCCCCCTCCCCTCCGTCACACATCGCCACAAAAGCCAGAAACCCCCCTAAAATGACGTCACACCTCTACCTACAACCCCCCTCAAAATTACAGTTGAATTTTTTTTAAACATCGATATTTTTCTAAAGTCTTGTCTAAACTATTAGAATTTATTAAAACAGTTATCTAAAACGCGAAATAACGTCTAAAATTCGTTTTTAACATTGCTTTTTTTATAATGCAAAAATGTGACGTCGCAACATCTGAACCCCCCCCCCCCCTGCCCCTCGTCACACATCGTCACAAAATTACGGACCCCCCTTCCCCCTACGAGTGTGACGTCATTTATGGATGACCCCATGTACTACAATGTTATTGTAGTCAAATCACTAGAATGTTAAACGGGATGCAGTGGAAATATAGTATGGGAGCTACAGTGAATCTAGATCAGGATGGTTTTTGACAGTATGTGGCCAGGTGTAAGAGCGATCTTCTTCTTCTTCGTTCTTAATTATTAGTGTTGAAGGGGATCGAGATTTATCTGCGAGACTTTGTTTATCAACCATGAGCTTTTTGCCGACTCGACCACGCCTCCAACACAATTAAGCGGTACGTGTCAACTAGTTATGCGCCATTGAGGCCATTGACTCCGATTTCAGCCTGCTTTTCTTTTTGGATTTGCTTCCATAGCCTTTGTCCAACCAAGAACAAACTACAAGGCAGCAGTTGTTTAATTTTGGAGTTGTCTCTCCTAGAAGAGTGGCTGTCCCCAGCTAACGAGCCTCATCTGCCCGAGGGTTCGAACTCGAGACTACGGTTTAGCAACCATGAGCTTTACCGACTCGACCACTCCGACCCCTTAAGAGCGATCGACTCATAACTCTCGAGTTCGGATCTCTGTTTTAAAGCCCCCGTGTCTACCCAGCTCTGATGGGTAACGTTAGAAAAAGCATTTGGGCATTGAATGGACCATACTATTACCTCATATGCCACGGTCACAGTAGCAGATCAATTCCATTTCATCTACCTTATTTACTGACAGGTTGGAACGCTTAATATTTGTTTTTACAAATGGAAACAAAACTTAAAATATTTTTCATTTTTAAAAAAAAATACTTTTATTTTCAATTTTAAAACAAATACAGTAAGATCCCCACTATTTTTTTTCCACCTCAGACATGTAATTTACAGCGTCAGTTGTGTGTGATCGCTTTAGTATTACAGTTTTCATCATCGATTTGTGAGGACTGATAGGCCTACAGATTTACCTATAGTAATATTTCTTTCTTACTTGTAGCCTACTTTCATTCATTTAAGATGGTTTACTTATACATAGATCTAATACATAGCGTCTAAATATGTTAGAAGAAAAGACCCTGAAAATGCAAGTGTAATTATATGATGATAGAGGGATTTTTCTTTTCCTCGGTGAGGTGGATGGAGGTGGGGGGGGGGGGGAATTTTGGGTTTTAGGTAGAGCTGAAATAAATATGGGATTTTTCACTTTTTTTTTTTTTTTTTTTTTTAACGTCAATATTTCAGACATGGTCCAGAAACCCTTTCTTTCAAACTATAATGTATTTTCTTGTTACAGCCTACAACTTAAGTAATTTCGTTGTTGTTATTTTGTGGGTTTAACATATGATACATATGATCCTGTATTTAACGTATGTACCATTCTTTACTGCAAAATATACCCTTTTACCATCTGTAAATTTTTGAACCGCTGAATGTGAATGTTACATAAGGGTTGAGTCTAGACATTCAGGGCACTGGGTTACCAAAAAAAAAAAAAAAAAAAAAAATCCCACTAAAAGCGTTGTCTCCCCTCTGTCTATCATTAAAGGGCCGTAACTCATGACTCACCCAAGGCGTTGGGAGTTGCTCATCACCTCAAGCTCAAGGCGCCGGCTCCGTGGTGAGAGTACACATTGAACGAGTTTAAAAAATTGGACCAGAGTTTTTTTTCAGAATCTAATAACGAAACAAAAAATGTATCTATACTACGATAGTTGAAAATACTGTGTGCCCGTTTAGAATGGTATGGGTTTAATGTAAAAAGTAACCAAGTTATTTTTAGCTATTTGTCTACTGGTTTTTCTTATTATTACGAAATCATAGGTCATGGTATTTATGTAAACTGTTATCTAGTGTTGCAATTTGACCACCTGATCCAAACCATTCTTCTAACCCTAACCCCTATAGTAATCCTGAACGTAACCAACACAATAAGCTGAGTTGGCTTTAATGGGTACATAGTCAGTGTACCTGTGTCGAGCTAAGTTTTCAACAGAGCTGAATAAAACCAGGTACAATCTAGACTGATGAATTTATGTACCAATTTAAAGCGAAATGGACCTAGTTAGATTTCGGGTACTCTTTATAGCTGAATGAACTCGACATGTATCAGAACTGAACAGAGCCATCTTAATCACTAAAATCTACTCGATAAAATAAGCAGCACCCCGCAAACTATGATATTGTTCTATATGTATTATCCTCATCATTTTTTCTGTTTCGTACCCAAGACACATGGGGCAAAAGAAGTAGAGTGCTTCTGTTTCAATGACCTCGGCATATGAAGGGATAGTGTGGTCATCACTATACCCCAGAGGCGTAGCGACCCTTCCCGGCGCCCGGGGACAAACTTTCGATTTGCGCACCCCCCCTCGAGATTTCGATTTGCACCCCCCCCCCCCTCAAACTTTCAATTTGCACCCCCCTCAACCTTTCAATTTATTTTTCCAACCCATTTTGGCGCCCCCTAAGCTCGGCGCCCGGGGACATATGCCCCCCCCCCCCTCGCTACGCTACTGCTATACCCAGCCGTCTTTGTTTCCACAACGTGAGTCATGAGCTCATCTGAGTTGGGTGGACATCCAACAAACTCAAGCCCGATTCTCTATGTAAGTCTGCAACTCAGTGGCGTAGCGAGGTCGGGTGTCACCCGGTGCGGCACTTAATGGTGGCACCCCCCAGAGGCTCAGCGACCCTTCCGGGGGACAAAATTTCAAATTTTCGATTTGCATCCCCCCTCAAACTTTCGATTTGCACCCCCACCCCTCAAGTTTTCGATTTGCACCCCCCCCCCCTCAAACGTTCGATTTGCACCCCCTCAAGTTTTTCTCTATATATTTTGCTATTTTTTGCTTTGGTGTCACCCCCCCCCCCTAAATGGTGTCACCCGGTGCGGTCCACACCCCCCGCCCCCGCCCCCCTCCCCCCCCCCCCTCGCTAAGACTCTCCTGCAACTATTGGTGCTGTCGTCTATGAAGTAACTGTAATGTGGCGTGTAAATGACACCATACCATAACTCAATGTGTATGGCTCACAATGTCAGACTATTGTGATGTGTCTGTGACACCATACAGCAATACAATCCTTGCAAGGCTAACAAATTATATTGTGATGTGTATATCACACCATACCACAACACGGTTTTTGTATGACTAACAAAATAAGACTATCCATGACACCATGATACGGTTGTTGTGAGCGGTCTGCGTCAAATCCTCCGGTGTCGCGTCACCGCAGCACACCGACAGGAGGGTAAACAAAAACTTTATTCGGGAAAATCCGCAGTGAAGCGATACGGTGTGAACGACGTGTGTAGGTGTGTGCTGTAGACGTGTAGCTCTCGTTGCGTGTTTCCTTATCGTGGAATGCGGTGCGCGCCGGTGCACTGGAAGATACAGTGTAGCGTATAAACGCCTTCGTGTGTTTAGTTATATTATAAGGATATGGGATATATATGTATTGTGGAGGAGGGTTAAATGGAATGTACATGGCAAATAGAACAGTGACAAGCAAATTAACCTGGGGCTTAATTAGTTAGGCTATTTGCCCCAAGAAATATTCGTGCTAAAATTTGGCTGTAACTTGTCAAATAACCAAATCCATAATATTTTTATTATCACTATTAATAATTAACAATGCTTAACCTCTAGCTAAGGGGTCATCCATAAATGACTTCACGCTTTTTTTGGACGATTTTTACCTCCCCCTCCCCTCCGTCACACGTCGTCACAAAAAGACCACCCCAACCCCCTAAATGACGTCACACCTCAGCCTACAACTCCCCTCAAAATTGCTGTTGTATTTTTCTTAAAACATCGATATTTTTCAAAATCTAGTCTGAACTTTGTCAACATAGAGTATTTTGGTCAATTTCTATTACAATTGATTAAAAACGCTTACTAAAACGCGAAATAACAGTTAAAACTCGTTTTCTAACATTGCTTTTTTATAATGCAAAAAAGTGACGTCACATCATCTGAACCTCCCCCCCTCCCCCTAATCACACACCGTCACATAATTACGGACCCCCCTACACCTACGAATGTGACGTCATTTATAGATGAACCCCCTAACTCTAACCCGCGTCACAATATTATTCCCATAACTCTTGGCTTGACAGACACTATGTCTAGAAAACTCTAAAGACAGTCGAATAGTTATCGCCGTTTTATAATGAGTCGGTCTGACTGTAATCATATGTAACCTGATCGTATTTCTACAATAACGCGTAAAGCCTTACTGCTTATTTCATAAAGGCTTATACCAAACGGTATTTTTTTGGCCTATCTTTAATAAAATAAAAATAACCTTCTTTATAACGTCAGATGTTTAAATCTGTTGGATATGTGTTTGCTGAAGTCCTATCTACGGTGTTTTGATTAGATAAGTACAAGTAGACATGTTTTGCTGTCTGCGGCTAGGATAAAATATCAAGTAGTTTTTTTTATTTAACACCTGAATATTTTCAATCAATTTGTGTGTGTGTGTGTGTGTGTGTGTGTGTGTGTGTGGTAATTCCTATTACAATCCGCATTAAAATCTTATTACATTAAACATGATATATACTCGATTTATACTTCAGCTTATTACTATGCCAAGTAAAGCCCCAGTTGACGGTCCGCCTGACAGATGAAGTAGAGTTCATCAGTTTTTGTGATCGTGGATTATAAAGAAATGTGCTCAGCACTGTACCTGTGGCATCTTGCCACTCTACCATGTGATCTTGAAGAATGTGTAACAATGTGCAAGCTCGTCAAAATGTCACCCGTGTAATGTTAAAGTTACCAACAACCCAGAAGCTTATAATGGGATGGCATGGTCAAACGGCAGAACATGCGTCTGCTAACCCGAATGTCTCGAGTTCGAATCCGGGTTCAAGTCTTTAAAACGTCACCGAATTCACTCAGCTGGCTCACATAAGGTGTATACTTTAGTTAGGTATTGCAATATGTCGTCAAAACACTTTTTTTCTTTTTTTTTCTCATGGCAATAGTGCGGCTTTAGGGGTGATTTGTTACTAAATTAGAAGGTATTTCAGTTGTAAAGGGGGGGGGGATTGTAAAACATTTTGGAAATTGAGGGGACATTATTTTTTATACAACTCATTATCTACCTTTTTATTTATACTCTTATTACAATATGTAATTTGTCTTGAACTAATGGTGATTGGATATTAGGTATGTGTTCTGTAAAAAAAATATTAAGAAATGCCTACTGAAATCTTTAGTATTTAAAAATATCCGTCTTCACCTATCGTTTCTTTTTTATTTTACTTTTGGTTCAATTAATTTTATGTTATTTAGACATTATTTATCTGACATCTTTACTGCACCATATATTACTTGTAAATTCATTAATTTTTTTACAACTATAACACCAAAACAATTATTTATTTAGATGTATAAAGAAATAAGATATTATCATCGTTCGTGCATGACGTCATTTCCCTGGCCTCACCCTCCTAGAATGAAAATAAATTTGAACCCCCCCCCCCTCCTCACCCTCTCCCCCACCCCTCATAGCAATCCTATCTCGCCTGCCCTTTACACCGTTTGCTACATTCCCCCTGTATTTTCCCCCCACGTAAGGCCACACAGGCAACTCACCATAACATTTTGTTCGCCCACCACTAAAGTGCATTGCCAGGTTTTTCCAAAATATGTGGGCGCGTAATATTATTTTAATAAATAAACTAAAAATGGCACTTGCATTGAGTCTAATGATGCTGTATAATCATGAAAATAAATGCATTAGAATATACAATTCCTATATAAAAATGTAAAATCATAACTGATTTTTTGTGTTGGTCTGTATATATGCAAGCGTGTGTTTTTTCAGCTTGACGTATCAAATTCAGTATCTTCAACTTACTTTAGTTTGGAAATCAATGTTTAAAAATAGCACACAGAACAAACTTGGCTTTGATTAGGTGATCAAACTTATCTACGACACAGTCTGAAGTAGCTGATTTATTTTCTTTTAAAGATATCATTTGATAGTCTGCACTCCGATAACAAACACACCTGAATACTTTATCTGTTTATTTGTTCAAGATATACATACATACTCACACGCACACACACACACATATATATATATATATATATATATATATATATATATATATATATATATATATATATATATATATATATATATATATATATATATAAAATATGGTTTCTTCTACATGATGATTTTTTAATGTTTTATGTTTTATAACCAGTTATTCCTTACTTCGCTTTCTTCCAGATTTTATAATAATAGAAGCAATATATAAAAATCACATTAAATGTTTTGTAACGGGGTGATGATTAAGGCTAGAAACCCCCCCCCCCCTCCCCCTCCACCCCCTACACTTTTAAAAAATACTTTCAAGTTTATTTACTACAAAGGATTTCTAAACTAAAATCTTCATAACATACATTGTTTTTCCCCATTTAGAGTTAGTTTTACATTTTTACATGGGCGTTTTCTAAACCAAGCCCAGTGCGTGAGGGTGTTTCTACCATGCCCAAAAAGGGCTTCATAAAAATAAGTTCTTTGATCGTGTTGTTGCACGAGAAAATAAATATTTTGTGTTTGAAAAAAAAACACGCGTTCGTTAGGGTTCAACAAGGGTGAGTAGGTTTGCTCTAGCCCGTTGTTTCACAGACAAGCCCCCGCGTCTATTTACATAAGCAACAGATTCATATTTCAATTCAAGTTATGTTTTAAAATATAACAGGCTTAATCAAAAGGATTTAAGACGAATAATTAAGAGTTAGCCCCCTTAAAATAAACACGATAGCACATCGGTGCGAATTTTTGTCTCACAATGGAAGAGAAAGTAAATATTGTGGCCGCTATTTAGAAGTTATAATAAGTAACTAATGAAGCTAGTAGTAGAATACGGTCGTTCTTTTGTGAATGAATGAGGCTCGTAGTTGCCTACCTCAGACAGAAAAATAAAGCTAGTAGCATACATGGGGACCCCAGACCCCGGGGGTGATAACCACAGTTGGGGGATGACACGTAAGGTTCCGCCTATGGGAGCCTTCAGTATAGGAACCAAAGACAGCACATGAGTTGTATAATTCTAAATAGCAACAAGCTTAGCATCAGGGCGGCGTGGCCGTGCGCAAGAAAGTTAGGCTGCTGACCCGAAGGTCACGAGTTCGAATGATAATGAAGATTAAACAATAGCTAATTCAGCGAAATTATATGTTAAATTTCAGAATTATTGATATCTTTTGACATTTTAGACTATTTAATTCAATGAATAAATTCGTTTTTAAATTCATAATTATCTAACGATAATTGTATAACTGGGTGACCTCTGTTGATGCACCTCCCCCAAGTGGATGTACTTAAGACCAACACTATACGAGACAGGATGACACTCCCACTCATGCGCGTTGAAAATATCCGACAATAGATGACGTGGGTAAGATTCCCACTTGAAGACTGCTCCCAACAGCTTATCGACGACTTTGTGCTGTAGTGACTGCCCTTTAAGCTCCACTTGACTGTACTGAAAATAAACTTCAATTGGTAGAGAATTAAGTGCATGACTGCAGTGTTTTAATTACATGTTCTCTATTTTTAAATAACTGGATATAAATACTTTTGCTTAATGAGTGAGCGAGACTGTTAAACTCATAAAATACATTAAAAACTACTGGGTGTTTTTTTTTAGCACAATAAATAGTGCGTGGGAATTGCGTTTAGTAGCATTGTGCATCGTTTCGTTTCGGGGTGTGATCCCACTTTTGTAGTGTAGCCTTTAACTAAGTGATCATGTTCACACCTACACACATCTAAGCAGATCAAGTAGAGTTACCCTGTTTTAGGTACAGTAAAGTACCTTCCTAATTGTTATGTTGAAAGGGATTTCTCCCAAATCAATGAAGTATTACATGGCAACTTATTATGCGCCATTTAAGTCGTTGACTCCGATTTCAGCTTAGTTTACTTTCTGAATTTTCTTCCATAACCTTTGTCCAACCAAGAACAAACTACTAGGTAGCAGTTTGATTTTTTAAAATTTGTCTCTCATAGATGGGGTTGCTGTACCCAGCCATCGAGCTCATCTACCCGGGGGTTCAAACTCGGGACTTTTCGTATTAGCAACCATAAGCTTTACCCGACCCCCTATTGGTGACTTTGTGAATTAAACCCCCTAATGAAGGTCCCTGATAAAACCCCTCAATGTAGGTCCCTGATAAAACTAATAACCTGACTTAAGAAAATGAAAGGTTTAGTTAAAATATAACCATAATTTCTAAATATAAGGCATGATAAGAGCGTGATTCCATTAGTTTTTTTTTTTTTTTTTTTTTTTTTTTTTTTTTTTTTTTTTGTGTGTGCTAAAGCTCTCTTGCCAAGAACCAATTTTATTTTCGAAAAAAAAAATTTCTTCTACATTTGTCCACCTAGACACCCCCTACCTACGTAGCT
The DNA here is from genome assembly GCF_028476545.2 of Physella acuta. Taxonomy (NCBI): domain Eukaryota; kingdom Metazoa; phylum Mollusca; class Gastropoda; family Physidae; genus Physella; species Physella acuta. Next base: position 284,810 of record NW_026732368.1, on the reverse strand, counting down.
CTTATTTTTGTGTTATCAGATTATAAATTCATTTTGCGTCATGTTTAAACCTCCTTTAGTAAAAGTAAAAATTAAAAAAAAATTGAGTGCACCCCCCCCTCCAACATAAAACATCAGATGCTGCCTATCCTCTACCGACTGAATAAAAAAAGATAAAATCATTTTTTGTCCGTCTTTTATCGTCCAGACTAGCATCAAGCTGGTTCGGGTTTTCCCAAAAAATGTGAAGATTACGACACTTGCATTTTTTTTTCGAAGATGTAAACATGTTTTTGAAACACGTTTGCTTTCTGTAAGAAGCCCGATATTTTTATTTCTTTTTTTATTTCTACTTATTTTAAAGTATAAATTATAAAATATTTTTAAAAACTGAGATTTTATCTGTAAGATTTCGGTTCTTAGTTTTAAGTTTAAAATATCTGCGACTTGCCCCCCTCTCTTTGGTGATATTTTTGGAAGGTTAGTGGAATACTGTATGAATCGGTATGTTTATCGAGAGAAATGAATATCATAGATAATTGTAACTGTTCATTTTACTAGTATAACACACGTTTAACATTATTTCAGCGGGGTGTGTGTGTGTGGGGGGGGGGTGCAGTTTCTATGTGTGATATCTCACATGAAGATATATAAGACGGCGCGGTTTGGATCGTAGAGCTTACGGCTGATAACCCTTGTTATTTTACTGTTAACAAAATAAACCTGTTTTGGCACAAGTTCCTAGACGAGGCAGTCCATCTGTTATACTGAGACATGCGAAAGGGCTGTGTTGATCACCGTGCCCAGCCGTCTCTACTGCAGAGGCGTAGCGACCCTTCCCGGCGTCCGGGCACAAACTTTCGATGTGCACCCGCCCCCCCTCGAACTTTTCATTTGCACCCCCCTCAAACTTTCGATTTGCACCGCCCCCTCGAACTTTTCTTTTGCACCCCCCCCTCAAACTTTCGATTTGGCGCCCCCCCCCCCCTAAAGTCGGCGCCCGGGGACATATGTCCCCCGCCCTCCCCCCCCTCGCTACGCCTCTGCTCTACTGCTTCAACTTGAGTCAGGTATCACTCCCAGGGAGTGAAGGGCTGTTGAATTAAGCACCTAGCCAGTTATCGTTGTTGTCGTTTCTTCTTCGTTCTTAATTTTAGTGTTGGAAGGGATCCCCTCCAACTCAATTAAGTATACGTGTCAACTGGTTATGCGCCATTGAGGCCACTGACTCCGATTTCAGCCTGCTTTTCTTTTTGGATTTGCTTCCATAGCCTTTGTCCAACCAAGAACAAACTACAAGGCAGCAGTTGTTTGATTTTGGAGTTGTCTCTTCTAGAAGAGTTGCTGTCCCCAGCTAACGAGCCTCATCTGCCGAGTTGTTGTCGTTATTGTGATAGAATTAGGTGTTATAAAAAAAACCATCTTGCTATATATAAAGCTGATAGCTGATAAAGTCAAATCGTTGTTGTTGTCGGGTCGAAGTTTTACTGTACGTTGACCAGAGTTTCTTTCAGGAATCTTTTCATGTGGAGGGGGGGGGGGGGGCACGTCCTATGTAGCACGTCTGCTGCCCCCCCCCCTTCTTCGAACGATATAGAATTTATATAGAAAATAGATAATTTTACCAGATTCCTACCCCCCCCCCTAAAGTTACAAGCAACCCTTCCCCACACCCACCACCCCGGAGAAAAAAGTCTGAAAGAAAAACTAACGTTGACGTTACGTTTGTTGATTAATCCAGGACCCCAAATGAGCTGAGTTGACTTTAGGGCGTCTTACAAAACTTATCAGATTTTCTCCTGATGTCATAAGATTTTTTTTTTTGGAACGAACAGTACTGAATATTGTTTATGTCAAATCCAGCTTTTCCGGTTTTATAGCGAAGAGTAAGTAAAGTACCTTTTCAAACGTTACGGTCCATGGGAAGGTGTACTCGTTCACCTGTTTCTGTGACATCGGCGTATGAAGAGATAGTGTGGTCAACATTAGGCCCAGTCGCCACTACTTTCCCTAGCGTGAATCAGGTACCCATTAGAGCTGGGTGGACTCAAGGATGTCGTACTTATTCGAGCTCGGGATCCGAACCAGTTTTTTTTTTTTTTTTTTTTTTTTTTTGTTGTTGTTGTTGTTGTTGTTGTTGTAGATAACACCATTACTAACAGTAGGGTCTATTTACCTTTTGGATTTTTACTCTTTCTATAACGCTATGCATGTAACATGTATATGCTTTTTTTGCATTTAAAAATACGCGATATGAGCAAGAAAATACAAAATAATAACCGCGTGAACTTTGATCTACGTCTGTAATATTTATTGGATAAATATCAAAGGCTGCCCTTTTTACTGAAATAACAAATATAGCCTGTAATGAAATTATCGCCTTTCGTTGTTTTCATGTTTGGCGTGGCATTTAGGTGAGAATGACAAAAAATAAACTTTTGTGTTTAAATGCCATGTTTATATGAAAAGTTTGTATGCGTTCGTGTGTATGTTTATTGTATGTTTGGCTCTAACTTTACTGACTCGACAGATGCATGTTGGGTGTTAGGTCAGTAGACAGACACACTACGTGTACGTGATTAGGTCATATGACCGCATTTATACATCAGTAGACAGACACACTACTTGTACGTGATTAGGTCACATGACCGCATTTATACATCAGTAGACAGACACAATATTTGTACGTGATTAGGTCACATGACCGCATTTATACATCAATTGACAGACACAATACTTGTTCTTGATTAGGTCACATCGCTGTCTTTATACATCAGCAGACAGACACAATACTCGTCAATGATTAGCTTACGTTGCCGCCATATACATCGGTGGGCAGACATGGTTTTTGTACCTGATTAATATATTTAATTTAAACATCAGTAGGCAGACATAGTTCTAATACATGATCAGCGTTTGTTACATATTTTAAACATCTTGATATGGTTCATGTACCTGATTAATATATTTTATTTAAACATCAGTAGGCAGACATAGTGCTAATACATGATCACCGTTTTATTACAAATTTAAAAATCAGTAGGCAGACACGGTTGTGTGCGTGATTTGTGTGTGTTTATTGAGGGTTCGGGGAACAGGTATCATGAGCATACTAATATGTGTTCGTACGTCCAACAAAATATTTCAAACAGTTGAAGCTAACGATGCAGGGGTTTTGAGCGGCGCTGGTGTAAATAATGAATTAGCATTTTGTGATTTGGTTAACTGTTTGGCCTAGATTAGGACCTAGATAAGTTGACCCTACATTGCAAGGAATCCTACACGTAATGTACTGTGATACTACAGGACTAGCTGAACTGTGAGTTCAGTGCCCTCTATGAAACAAGAGCTACAGGCTGCAATCCTACATGTGGACGTGCGTAGCATTGGAAATCGGCTTAGCAAAAAATGGTAAAAACATTATCAGCGGTTTGATCCAACTTTGCCATGATCATATCTTCTTGGGTGTTTTTGTAATCTCCGGATCTATAGTAAAGATCTTCTACTCACCAAACAACACATACTCAACACACTCTTAATCCCAGGTAAAGATTACCTCACCAAACAACACTAACACACTCCTAATCCCCAGGTAAAGATTACCTCACCAACCAACACATAACACACGCCTAATCCCCAGGTAAAGATTACCTCACCCACCAACCAACACATACACGCCTAATCCCCAGGTAAAGATTACCTCACCAACCAACACATAACACACTCCTAATCCCCAGGTAAATATTACCTCACCAACCAACCAACACACACTCCTAATCCCCAGGTGAAGATTACCTCACCAACCAACACATACCCAACACACGCCTAATCCCCAGGTAAAGATTACCTCACCAACCAACACACACTAAACACACTCCTAATCCCCAGGTAAAGATTACCTCACCAACCAACACATAACACACGCCTAATCTCCAGGTGAAGATTACCTAACCAACACACACTCAACACACGCCTAATCCCCAGGGCGGGGTACTTGTCTGGACTTTATCCGGGGTACAGGTGAATCTGTGCCAGTTTTCTTAAGACCCCCCTCTCCTTTCATTCCCCCCCCTCTCCCAATTGTCTACGAACTTTTCTTACGTCATTACGTAACATCAACGCAGCGAGAGCAGACGGCACCATATTTTTTCCCCTCTGCCCTTGTTTTTTTTCCCCTGCAAAATTTCTGAAATGTGCCTGTTGGTTCGATTCCGGTATATTGAGTGCAGCGCGCAGATCTAGGGTGGGCGTGGCAAATCCTGAACATATTTTACCGGAAGTTAGGATAGAATTCCCTGCAGTTTCTTTCATAAATTAGTTTACAGTGGCAACAAATAAAACGTTTCTGGGAAAACGAAACGAATAAAAAAAAAATGGAAAATCGCAAGATGTAAATATGCGGTCTTGCAGATGAAGTGGATTTGAGAAATGGGGTAGTGGGTTGCTATTTTAACAAGTTGTGACTGCTGGAATGGGATTGTCTGCTGTCTTTTTAAGATGTCATATCTGCTTAGTAATAAAATTAGAATAGATACAATTTTAACCGCTTTTTTTGGTTTATTGAATCTTTGGATATTTTTCCGTGCCTAAAAACTGATGACAATTATATGGCCCTTATTTTGTAAATAATGACGTAATTTTCATAGAAACTTCATCAATCAGCATTTTACAAATTTTGCGAAAAGTGAGAATGTTAAAAGTGTTAGAGCCTTTACGACTAGATGGGTGTGTAAAAAACATATCTCGGCTAAAAACTTGACTGACTTTTGAACAAATTTACTGTAAACATATCAGGTCGATGGAGAATGGACTAAACCGCTCGCATAGATAAAATATGTAAAACATGTCGGTCTCCGTACACATTAAGTTTTCGTATTTTAGTCGTTCTCGTTCCTAATCAAAGGGAAATAATAAACCAGAGACAGGAATCTATATATAAAATTCTCTTCTTGGAGACTATAGAAAACACCAAGCTGTAAGCGCGCTCGCTACCACTCCCACCCCTACATGGTCTGTTGAGCTGTGGTTCACGCTAAATGTTTACAATCGTAGAGCCGGGTTTAGTGATGGCTATTAGGGGCAGATAATGAGCTTGAAACGATTTTAAACTTAGGGGAGGTAACTAAGAGGAGTTTACTTTCACGGGGGGGGGGGGGGGTGTGGGGGAAAAGGAAGGAGGGTTATCGTCCTTGACGAGCTACTGATAATGCTTTAAAGCAAATATTTTCAGTGTCAGCGTTGGTACTGTCAAAGTCACAAATTATGAATTACTGAAAAGTAGAAAATAAAACAACTAAATAGCTGCATATGATACGCCGCGGGTCGGCTCGTTAGTATTAAAAAAAAACGGGACTGCAACGCTTACTGTCTTAAAAAGCTATTTAAAAAAGTTAGCTCATATCTAACGTCAGTTAAACTCATCTACTATAGCTCTTCTGTTTTATAAAGACTTTTTTTAAAATGAGTTCTTATATCAGAGATAGTTACATTTTTATAGTTTAAATATTGCTACCAACTTCAAATGCAACGATCGTTTTTTTGTTTTATTTAGAATTTATAAGTAATTTTCAAACTTTTTTCAGGTTAAATATAGCTGCCGACGATTTAAATATGCGATGCGTATCCCACTTTTCCGTGTTTAAATTTACTCGTACCTTGAGCCAGCGAACTCGATTTTTTGAGGTTACTGGGTTACATTGTACCCAGTCTCGTAACCGATGGGATATCTACAAGTTCGAGCAGTTAATGGTTAAACCGGATGAAGTTGGCCCAACCTGTTCGTTGAAAATGCTAAAATATTTGCGAAAAATTTATATCAGATGCAATTTTTTTTTCCAAAATATTTAAAAATATTTTGCTGCGTTTATAAAAAAAAATATTTTAAGCAGTCGAAGTAACATTTTAAATAACGATATGGATCAACGTGTTTATACAAGTGCGCTTCTTCCTTATCATTGTCTTTTTAAATCTCCCATCAATACATATTCTATTTAGATAGATCTTTATTTGCTCACCACTAACATAGACCTAACTGTAGGGTCTCACGAACATATTTAATTGCAAGCTTAATTAGAAAAATAGATGTTTTAATTAGTTTTATCAACACATGCCAAATGATAATAATACATTTTTGAAATTTTGCGTGTGGTTTTAATTACTTAATTAATAAGTTTGGTTTGCCTGTTAATTGGCTACGAGATAAGATATATCGAATAGCAGGTAGTTAAAATGTTGATGAAATAGCTAGATAATTTATTGACTACATTTCTATACTTATAATATCCCTTGTCAAGATATTGTCCATGTTCCAAGTCAATATACTCACTATATATTTTATCAATATATTCACCACATACCTTTTCAGTATTTTGACCACTTCCCTAGTCAATATATTGACCACAGTCCTAGTCGATGTTTTTAGAACACCCAGAGTCAACATACGGGTCACATCTTTGGTCAACATATTTCAAGCCAATGTATTGACCACACTGTGGTGATGTAATGTGTATGAAAGGTGAATGCGTGGAACGGATCACTGCGTGTGTGTATGTATCATGTAGTGAGACGCGAGGCCGGGTGTGTTGATGCGTATGTTGTTGTACGGAGTGAACGAGGGTACAAGGGAAGCGACTGGTCGGGTGACAGTGGCTGTGTTGTGAGCGGGAGAAAAGTGGTGTGTAGGAATGAATTCGGAGGACAGTTGAAAGTTGAAGTGAAAGCAGACAGGTTGATGTGGGACTAGGTGGCGCGTTTAAGAGAAATAAAGGATACTGTGATACCTAGCCTCAATCGTGTTGGTTGTGTATTCTTTGAGATCCTGACACCCTCACACACACCCTAAATCAAACATTGACCATACCATTTGTCAAGTTGGCGGCCACAATAATATTTTTCCCTTTCTAGGTCAATATACATAAAACATTATGTTCCATAGATTTCCCAAAACTATATTTAGTTGTCCAAAATCTGACCACAGACACATGTTGACCACAACACGAGTCAAGCTGCTGACCACACCTCAGATAATAACACCCCCGCTCTCCACGAAATCAAACCTCTACGAAAACCCCCATTCCACTGAAACAACACCTAGACGAAATCCCCAACAGGTGTTTTTCTTATCTACCTCTGCCCTGGCGAATACCAGACACCGGAACTCTTCTACCTGGAAAGGTTAAGGAAACACGATCTCGTTTGGGCTGGGGTTAAAGGCTATTGGAGTCTGGTCACGCCAAATACGCTGACTACGTGGGTTTAAAAATAAATGAAATTAATGACAGCGGATAGTTTTAAATAATTTGGTAATAATGTTTTAAGTAACACGCGGAGAATACGCCTCACCCTGTAACAAAAGTTATGCGCATGACAAGTTTTTTTTTGTAAATTGGCTGGATAATGTGTCGTGAATAGGTTAGCGTTAATTAAGCCGAAGAAGTGTAATTAGCAGATAGTTTAATTGAATTTAACCGAATTTAATTGAATGTAGCTTACTAAGTAAATGGGCAATTTAAGCTATAATTAAAATGAAAACAAAGAATAATAGAAGGTAAATATTAATTGGGGGAGGGTGGGGGAATCATGTAGGAAATGAAGGCAAATCAATGCAGGCAAATAAACTTTCTTATAATAAACATGCGATATTGTTGGCAAAAAACCTCTCCTATAATAAACGTAACACAATCTACCTTGTATTTGTAACGCATACTGAGTGTATAATATGCAATATTTAGCTTTCTAAAGTATGTATATATTATAACTTGTACGTAATGTCTGATTGCGATATGTCTGTAGTATGACCTGTATGTAATATGCAGCATTTACCCATATGTATTCTGTATGTATTTTAACTTGGCTGTAACGTTGCTATATGTTATGTATGAGGCATAAAACTATGTGTGGCCAATAAAAAGTTTAATGAAACAATGAAACAAAACTTTGAGTAGAAAGCTTATTTCGTACGCATATTATTTGAAAAAGATATCAAAAATAGAAAATAGGCAGACGGATCTTATACAGATTTTGATACTGTTATCTTCGTTTAAATTTCATTTAATTACAATAACAATTCCCTCTTTTGGTTGCAAACTTTCCGATTTTCACATTGTTTTCAATCCAAAAATGTTACATTTAAAAAAAAAACAACGTATTTTTCGGTGTAGCAACTATGAGCTTCACCGACTCGACCACGCCGACCCCTAACGTATTTTCAGATTTCAAGACTTTGACTTTGTCGTCATAACACAAATGGCCAGATTTTCACATAGATGTGAAACCCAAAAAGTTTACATTTTTTAAAAACGTATTTTCAGATTCAATATTTTGACTTGTCAACACAAGTGACCAGATTTTCAAGAGTCTTAAACCAAATAGTTTACATTTTTAATAACGTATTTTCAGATTCAAGATTTTGACTTCGCTGACAGTGAAAATGTCGCCAAAGTTGTAGTCAAACGGGCCTCATCCCTGTCTGATGATGAAGATTTACTGATGGCCGATCCGACGTCGACACCGGAAGACGACGCAGAGGGGAGCGGGACAACGACGGTGGACACTACAATAACTACAACGTTCACCGTGCCTTTGCTACCCTATCAGCCGCGTAAGTAATTATCTTAATGGCCAAGTGTTTTACATTAAACGGTGATATGCATGGAGATGCCGCATAGTCTAGTCCAGGGGTCTCCAAACTACGGCCCGCGAAGTCCTCTCATCAGGCCCGCGGAGATCTTTTTGTCCAAGGAAAAATCGTTTGTTGGTGTTGGCTGAGGAACTTTGCCCAGCAAAATCAAGACATGACTGGAAGGAACTGGCCCCCGAACTGAAATTTGATAGTTAATGCGGCCCTCGGACTGAAAAGTTTGGAGACCCCTGGTCTAGTCAATCGGTTGTATTATAAACATTGGCGTCACTATGTGGGGTGTCACTGTGGGTGAACCCCCCCCCCCCACACACACACATACACGCGTGTTTGACATTAAACAGTGATATGCACGGAGATGCCGCATAGTCTAGTCAAATGGATATGTATGATAATCGGTTTTATTATAAAAATTGGCGTCACTATGTGGGGTGTCACTGTGGGTGACCCCCCCCCCCACCCCCAAACTAGCCGAGAGGTGCTTCAAAATGTATATTACTATAACTAGATTCTAATCCAAATTCACAAAACTTATTCCCTCCGTCAAAATGGATTTTAAAAACAAATTCGGTGTCACCCTCTTCTGAATGGTGTTACCCCGATGAGGTCCGCAACCTTCATCCCCTTCTTGTAATTTTATTTTCAAATGGGGAGGTGTTGATTTGTTGAAAAGTTAGCCCATTGGAGAAGTTTTTTAAACAAATAATTTACTAGTCAACGTTTGTTATCCACTGGATAACGGTTTGTAGACAGGCAATCACACGGCAAAAGTCGCATCAAAATTTCAAAACCTTTCGATTTACAACTGATTTTGATTATAGATTGTTATCATAGTTTTTTTTAAATGTTAAGGTCTAAATAAACACACAGAGAATATATATATATATATATATATATATATATATATATATATATATATATATATATATATATATATATATATATAGGGTTTTAGTAGTATTCGGGTCGATGGGTTGACGTCCGACTTCTGTCTAGGCTTTATAAAATTTTATTATGTACCTCTAGTAAGTCTAAGCTTATATGAGGTGTGTCCAATGCTGTTTTCTGAGCCAACACAGTTATAAACGATACTTGACATTACCCTCCTCTTACTGCCGCTTCAAGAATAGATGTGTACCTACAGTTACTTAAGTTTCCGCTCCAGACCTAAACTTACCTTCCCTGATTCCATTTAAAACTTTACTTTTAAATTTTTATTCAAAATAATTTTCTCACCCGTTTGGCTAAAAATAGACTCGTAGAAAAAAAATAATTGAGACAGCCTATTTTTAGAAACAGCTTAGATCATGCAAATTTTAAAATAAAAAAAAATTAACGGAATGTTGCAAATCGTCCTCTAAGGGAAAAGTTTTTTGTAAATAAACAATCTTTTCGACGCCATAGTCATTTATTTCTGGCATACTCTCTCGTGGGTTTAAAAAAAAAAAAAAGCAACAGTTCACGTTTGTAATTAGGTGTGAATGCCAATTAACCTCTCTCCCCCACGGCCTGAAAATTCCACCATATGCGATATTATTTCCGGTTCAAAAAAAAAGTTGCGCTCGGGTGATTAGAAATCCTTTCGTCTTGTGGCCTAAGATGAATTAAAGGAAACGGTTAGCTAGCGGTTTGTGAAGTAAAAGTTGAAAAGTGTTGAAAATCGAGAAAGATACTGCTGGGTGTTGATAAAGTCTCTACTGTGTGACCGTTCTTATACTAGACGTGGTTTAGGGTTCGAATACCGACAAGAATTTTAAAAATATACTCATCTTACCGGTCTCTCTGAGCTGACTTAGCTTTAATTGGTACTCAAATTTCAGGACAATTACGGCCCTTGTGCTTGTTAAACTATGCACGTGTTAGTCGTTGCTACGGGACTGCGTGGTCGAACGGTAGAGCACACGACTGCTAACCCTAAGGTTTCGAGTTCGGATCCTGGGCTCGTGTCCGTATGAATACCAGAGTGTAACCATCTCTTAGGGATATCTGATTTACGTCAATTAAAGGCGGCTGGGCCTAGTGCCGGCTTCATATGCCGGGGTCACAGAAACAGGTGAACTCTTGTTTACCTGCCCCATGGACCGCCAACTACCCTTTGGTATAACATACCCTAAATTCAGTGTCGCTATTTGAATGCTGTTTTTATATTTAGATTTGAACTGTATTTTTGCAATAAACTATTAGGTTAAATTAAAATCCTAATGTTAAATTAAATATGAATTTGCCTATTATGTAACAAGTTTATAGCTGTTTAATGACTTCATCTCTGATAATTAAAATAATTGCTTTTTTTAACATTGAGAAAATTAAAACAAATAGGAAATGTAATTGTTAAAACTGGAGTTTTCGTTTCACCCAACACCTGTGCACTTTCAATTTTCTGACTTCCGTTTCCGTCAATAGCGGGCAGGTTTAGTTACACTTGTCGCTTGAGCAAACGGTGTCGTTAATTGCCGGGCGCCTGGGAAAAAAGTTCCCCATGTATTCATTCTCTAGCGGTGTTTGATCGCGTTGAACAATGGCTAGGTCCCACAGCTGTGGTTTCTTGTGTTGGTTTTTGTTTAGAAGTTAGGATGCGTCTGTGGTAAGATGTGAAAGTTCAATTAGCGGCTTCTTGCAATCTCATTCATGTTTTCGGTACAGTTGGGTTTTTGCCGTACCAAAACAGAGGATTACAGTAAATGCTGGGGTTAGGTTCCAGGTTAGGTTCGTGGTTAGGTTCGAGATCAGTGTTTCTTTCAGACTTTTAACTCCCGGGGTGAGGGGTAGGGGGGGGGGGGAGGCACTTGAAATGGGGGGGGGGGGGGGGGGCGGAGACTGGTAAAAGTACATATTTTCTATATAAATTCTATTTCGTTCGGAGACGGCGGAGGGGGGCTAAAAGTTAAATCTCTTCGGGTCATAGAATATGGGAACCCTCTATTCCTTCTAAGCGGTTTAACCTACGCTCAGACAGACCAAAACAGAGGGTAGAACTGAACACTTTTCATGCCCATCTTGCTAGGCTCTAGACCCGTGGCTTTTTAGCCGTGCATTTGCAAAATGTCATGCAAATTTAACCGATTTCTACCTCCCCCCCCCCGCCCCATCCCTAATCGATACATATGGTCCCCTAAAATGACATCACAACGTTCTACATACCCCCCTTCCAATAACTATAATACTGAAGAAAACTTCGGCACATTTTTTTTTAAACCCCTGCTCTTCACTCACGTAGTTTTCTTGTTACAAATGTTTGAACAACCCCCCCCCCACCCATCTCACCTAGGTGTGTGACTTCATTTATGGACAACCCCCTATGTTTTTATTCATCCCCCACTACGCCCCGTTTAATTGAGTGTCCACAGCCCAAAAAACCAACGTACTCTCTGCACTAAATGTTGCTATTTATAAATGTACACGACTTTGTTGGGACTCTTTGGATCTCGTTTGTGTAACCCCCCACACAAACATCCAACCAAATGGGATCTTACAGCTAGCCGGTGCTAAAAGGGTTAAGGCGTATCCAGTACCGCTCGACCTACTGTTTGATAATGACGCTGGTACAGAAATAAAATAAATACCATACACGCCCAATGTAGGCGGAGTGATACATCGTTCAGGGACTACTTTTTCTACATGTTTTTAATGAAGCAAACAGAAAGATACATATTTCAACTCTTTAAACAAAATATAATTATAACTCACTTTACACCAACAACAACAATTTAGGCGTAACGTTTTGGTATTTAAAAACACAACAGGGGGCGTCCATAAAGGACCAGTGTTTCTTCCAGACTTTTTTCTCCGGGGGGCACTTGAAATTTTCGGGGGGGGGGGGGGGGCGGTAGACTTTCTTCGGGGGGCGGACACTGTTAAAAGTATAAATTTTCTATATAAATTATATAAATTTCATTTCGTTCGGGGGGTCGGTAAAAAAATTTCGGGGGGGGGGGGGGGCAAATAACTTTTACCAGTGCCCCCCCCCCCCCGAAGAGATGCCTGGAAGAAACTCTGTAAAGGACGTCACACTCGTAGGGGGGAAGGGGGGAGTTCCGTAATTTTGTGACGGTGTGTGATTAGGGGGGGGGGGGGGGTTCAGATGGTGTGATGTCACACTTTTGCATTATAAAAAAGCAATATTAGAAAACGAGTTTTAGCGTTATTTCGCGTTTTAGAAAACGGTTTTAACAAATTGTAATAGGAATTGATTAAAATACTCTAGAAAAATATCTACGTTTTACGAAAAATTCAACTGCAATTTTGAGAGGGGGGTGTTGTAGGCTAAGGTGTGATGTTATTTTAAGGGGGGGGGGGATGGTCTGGCTTTTTGTGACGATGTGTATAATTCACAAGCATGTTCAATTCCGCTTTGGTGTCACGCCATTGCGAATGTCGGGACACGGCAAAAATCAGGGCTTGGCAAATAAATATCAGAACATGCGAATCTCAAAATACGACCAATATCAGGACACCCTTCTTTTGCGGCTAACTCATGAAGATTAACTGGTTATTGCCCTTTGCTCCATGCCCAGCCATGGCTAGTTACGGTACTTGATGTTCTCAATGAAAACGTGGCAGGTAATTACTTCCTGGACCCTAAACAAACACCCTTGACCTTGGCCTAGTTGATTTTATTTGGTGGAAGTTTTTTTTTTTCTATTCGCTATATATTTTTGGTACGTTTTACCAGACATTACAACTACTACCTAGTTAGTGTCAGGGCTATGATTAGGCTAATTATCTTAGTAGTTTAGAGGTATAGTTGATTTAATTTTTTAAGTACCCGATAGATATTGCGTTATTAGCTTGAGACTGACTGATGTCAGTTATGCCCCTTATCACCTTAATAATAGAAGGTCTCTGCGGTTAACATAGAAAAGTACTGTTGTTTGCATAGAAAAGTACAGTTAACATAGAAAAGTACTGTTGTTAACATATACAAGTACTGTTGTAAACATAAGGGATGTGGTTAATATAGAAAGTACTTTTGTTAACAGAAAAGTACTGTTGTAAACATGAACAAGGGCAAAGGTTAATATAGAAAGTACTTAGCTTAACATGGAAAAGTACTCTTGTCATAACAGAAAGCTCTTTTGTTAATATATAAAAGAACAGTTAACACAAAAATGTTCTGTTATCAGCAGAGAAAAGTACAGTGCATCGTACTTTAAAAGTTTATTACTTCGATAATGCAACACGGAGCAAATAATCACGGATTACTACTTTAGAACATTAGTTTTACTATGTGAAAGTTACAATTAACATACAAGAAATTGAAATAGTTAATATATTGTCTAAATATTTAACACTCATGTTATTTGTATTCGAAACTAATTCTGTAAGTTTGACTTGTTAGTATGGGACAGGGGGGTCTAGCGGTAGAGGGCTGAACTGCCAACCCGTAAGTCTCGAGTTCGAATCCGGGTTCAAGCAAGTCGGTAGAATCAAGTAAAGTTTCCCTTTCAAACCTGACGGTCTATGGGCAGAGGCGTAGCGACCCTTCCCGGCGCCCTGGGACAAACTTTCGATTTGCGCCCCCCCCCCATTGCTACGCCTCTGTCTTGTTTCTGTGACCTCAGCATTTGAAGAGATAGTGTGGTCAGCCCGGCCGCCTTTACTTTCCCTAATATTCTCCAGTTAAGAAATTTCTGTATCCCACAATCACGAAACAAATGACTTAATTGAGTACTATTTAAAAACAAATATTTCTCGAGTTAAGAAATTTCTGTATCCCACATTCCCGAAACAAATGACTTAATTGAGCACTATTTAAAAACAAATATTTCTCGAGTTAAGAAATTTCTGTATCCCACAATCACAAACAAATGACTTAATTAAGTACTATTTAAAAACAAATATTTCTCGAGTTAAGAAATTTCTGTATCCCACAATCACAAACAAATGACTTAATTGAGCACTATTTAAAAACAAATATTTCTCGAGTTAAGAAATTTCTGTATCCCACATTCCCGTAAAAAACAAAAATGACGTAGCTATGACGTAACTGAGTGCTATTTGCTGACATGTTTTCCCGCTTTGTTTACGTGAGCCTGTCTTGCAGCTGCTTGCATTTTACATCCAGTGTGATAAACAAAAGACAGGCGCGGCGGGAAGACAAGGCCAGATCATTATTTCCCCTGAACACACTTCACTTACAGGTGCAGGCAATAATTAGGGATCAACAGACTTATTAGAAAAGGTCTGGGAATTCTATTGATGCTGGTGGTCTGAAGTGCATTGATTAGGGATGGTGAAATATTCGATAATAGGTGGTGATTGTGAACAGATGAGATTTAGGTGAAGAGTTATCGATAATGAGAGCACGTATTTCACTAAAGTGTATACAAGTAGCCTATAATATTTATGTATGTATGTATGTATGTATACTACGTAAGATATTTTTGAAAAGACCCGCGTGCAACTAGTGATCTGCTTTCACTTTTAGTCTTCCCTAGAATTAGAGTTTATTCCAGGCATCTCTCCCACCGAAAAATGTCAACCCCCCCCCCCCCCCAACGAAATAGAATTTATATAGAAAATATATACTTTTACCAGAGTCCGCCCCCACATCCCCACCCCCTCCCCACCGCCGAAAATTTAAAAAACTTAAAGAGCCCCTCTTCCCCCCCCCCCCCCCCCGGTGAAAAAAGTCTGGAAGAAACACTGCTTTGAATGTCAGTAAAACAATAAAAGAAAAAGTGAGAGTTGTGGTCCCAATCACATGCAGAATTAGGAGACCAAGGATTGTGTCCAAGGGGCCAATACTCTTCACTTCTAACCAGTACAACATCACTTCCTCTAATCATATACTATCAGAATAAACAACTACCGCTGTACTACCTCCTTTCTATCATTTTGAACATATTATTTTCCCTAAATGTTGTTTCAAATGGGGGATAACTTCTCCTCGAATTAAATGGAACTTAACACTCGTAGCTGTACATTTCAATTTCAAATTTTAAAAACAACACAATTATAAAGTATGCAGGATAAAAAAAAAACATGTCTTTCTCGTGTGCTCAGACATATTGTAACCGTATCCATGGAGATCACAAGACAACGATGTTTTTCTTAGCCATGTCATCGGTTGTTGTTTTTGTATTGTAGAACGTGTTTCTCACACCGCCAGGCCTAGCACTGGCCACGACAGATCCTATCTGTTGGCAATACAAGACCTCCATTGGTTGGTTGTAGCCAATCCGTGCCGAGGAATTCAGGCTAAATTTAGAAACCGCAATGGCAGAACTTTTAGCGTATGTAATATATGCAGAGTTTTTTTCCCAGGCGTCTCTTCGGAACGAAATTAATTTATATAGAAAATATATACTTTTAACAGTGTCCGCCCCCCCCCCTTGACCGGAAATTTCAAGTTCCCCCCCCCCATCCCCAGAGACAAAAGTCTGAAAGAAACACTGAATATATGTGTGTATAGATATATAATTTAAGAACATGTTTATGCATTCAATAAACTAAAACTACGTAAGACAAGTTTTATTTTCGCAATGTGTGTGCAATGTTTGTTTTGCAATCTGCAATATCGATGTAATAAAAATATGGTTCGGGATTTTTTAAAATCTTGTACTTTGAATACAACGATAACATAATGACCAGGTGGACGAGTTAATTAGTTTAAAAAATTATTTTAATCCATTTTCATGTTCATTATTCCGCTTGTGGTTGTTCCTAATTTAATTACCTGTCTAGACGTCTATAATTACCATCTTCAATCATTCCCTGCCATTTTGGTACCGGAAACTCACACGCGAGAGAGGTGATGGTAGTGTAGGAAGAGAACAGATCGAGGGATTGGGTAACTTACTTTTACAAATTTACTTTTACAAACTTACTTTTACAAACTTACTTTTACAAACTTACTTTTACAAACTTACTTTTACAAACAAGCCCATGCACTTGAAACCTTAGATTTAGTTACAACATTGCCTTTGTAGGTTCCTGTAGAATTTGGCTAAATAGAAATGTACTTTCCAGATTTTATACTAAAATGTCATTCTTTGATATCTCAAAAAGTGATGTGACGTGTGTAACGATAGTTTCCACTTTAATGATTCCTCATTTAATTGTTGTTGAATATACGAATACGATACTGCTGTGTTGACGTGTAGCGATCCTTCAAATTGTATTAATAATTCAATTTTTCTTTTGTTTGTGAAAATATCATGGGCTAATAATTTAGTATGGAAAGCCTAGAAGGTCAACCAATAACTAAACATGTGGCGAACTGGTGATTAATCAACCGTTAGCTCATAAAAAAAAAACATACCATTTTATTCCATTGGAAACGTATAAAAACACAAAAAAAGCTTTAAAAACGCTTACAGTATAAAACGAGGGCCCTTGCTTGTAATTCTTTACTTTCTGGACTTATTACATTTTAGTATCGATGCAAATCTTAAATCAACTCAGTTAACGTTATAATGGGGTATAAGAAATGAGCTTCATTGACTCCTCGCGATTTTTACTAACAGGAAAGGTTATCCAACTACTTCCCATCGTCAAGAGTAATAGAGTGACTGCCCTTATAACACCATGCACCCATCCTATGGTTGTAGTACACACATGTTGGGATTGTGGATTGTACTTCACTAACAACTGTGGGTATTTCTGTCTTGTTGGGAGCGTGAGATGGTCCTCAAAAGTTTCATGTTTTGAGTGACGATGCTCTTTGGGAAATCCCAGAAAATTTTATAGGATTAATTATCTCTTTTGTTTTTCTAAACTTGGCCAGACAAATTTACAACGTACTGCACTTAAACTAGGCAAGACGTATCTTACATTACAAAGTCAACATGCACTCAAAACATCTTCAGATGTTTCCCCATCAAGTGGATGGCTACTGTAAAAATTTCGTTGCGAACTGAATAATTTTATTTTCTGATTGGAATAAGCATTCGTGAAATAAATACAGAACCAGCTACCAGAAACGCTAATGGAATTTGTTTCCTTAGATAACACCACCCCATCTTCTGATTAGACCTGAGCACTTTTAGAGTGCGATGTCAAGACATTAAGATTTCACAGGCACGGCAGAAGTCTGATACCAAAAGTGTTGTTAAGAGTACAGCAATGTTCGACTGATGGAGAGATTGCAACCTCTATTTGTGTTACACAATTTTGGGATATTTGCAGGGGCGTTACTCTCCTTTTCGGTATAAGGGTCTAATTAAAATTTCTAAGTACAGTGTGAGGGTGGGGATTTTTAAGGATGCGAAACGAATGAATCCAATAACACACAGTTCAAGTTCAACTATAATTGTTCTTTATTAAAATGATATAGATCTATATGTTCAAGTTTCTACCTAACTGATCTACACTGTACTATTTACTTCTACTACTGACTGTTCATACCACATGCTACCTACTACTACGCACAGTAGCGTACGCAGGGGGGGAGCAGGGGGAGCGGCCGCTCCCCCTCTGGCCATTTTCAACAAAGTGGCGCCTTTTTGGAAACTTTTTAAACTCAAAGCTTTAAACAATGATATTTGTTAAAAAAATATTTTTGGTCGGCGCATCTATGTAAATCACAAGATTTCTTTTCATGCAGCAATTAAGCATTATTGTACTAGTCTAGTAGTGTCTACGTTTACAACACGTATTAACAGCTGCATCAGTTTGCCATTCTAAAAATAACCATTACGATGCATTGCAATGTTTAAAAAACCTCTACGTTAGTACCACTTGGCAAGAGGGGTAATAAGTTTAAGGCATCTGTATAACGTATTTGCTTACGAATAATTGAATTAGAAAATGTTATACATAAAACTTCACACATAATTACTTTATATATAGTTTGAATCGTGTGATTAATTTAAAAAAAAATTACAATACAGAAACAAATACAACTGATGTGGCACCTCTATTTAAATTTACTTATGAGCAAACTGCGTAGTGGTGGGGACATTTTGACAAGGTCAACAACGTCATTACGATGAAGTAGTAGTATTCTTACAGTTTGGGCGATAGTGATTATGATTACAAATTATATGAAACAGTTACAACCCCCCTCCCCCATGGACCCCTCTGTAAAAAAAATATTGTCATAATACCACTGCTACTTATTTAAATCTATTTGTGTAATATATATTTGTGTAATATATATTTGTGTAATATATATGTATGTTTAGAACAGTCATCTAAAAACTGACGCTATGTTCACTCTGAGTTGGTTATCTTCCCCCCCCCCCCACACACCCAGAGGCGTAGCGACCCTTCCCGGCGCCCGGGGACATACTTTCAATTTGGCGCCCCCTCGGGAGCAAATTTTCGATTTGCACCCCCCCTCGAACTTTTTATTTGCACCCCCCCCCCCCCCTCAAACTTTCGATTTGCACCCCCTCTCGAACTTTTCATTTGCACCCCCAACCCTCAAACTTTCAATTTGGCGCCCCCCTAAGGTCGGCGCCCGGGGACATATGTCCCCCCCGCCCCCCCCCCCCCCTCGCTACGCCTCTGCACACACCTCACCACCACAATTGTGTAGAGCGACATTAATGTCACACCTAGGTATATACTGGGTTGGTTAATTGACCTAAAGTGACTGGACAGTGGTGAATGAAGTTGAACCCACCCACCCCCCCCCCCCCCCCCAATCCACCCCGAACTGATCTGTTAAGTACAGTGTAGAAAAATGCGTAATGATGTACCATAGTACCATGACGCCAGAAAATTAGCTTTTTAAACGTAAAACTGTGAATATTGTTTGTTTTTGCAATTACCAGTAAAAAGGTGTGTGATCAATACAGTGATCTAACCCATACCCATCACTATGTTAAAAAATGATCTTTAACGAACACAAAAAGCAGTAGTTAATTAAAATATATGATCTGAACTAAAAGACCGATATACAGTTAAATTGTGTAGATTGTTATTCCGAATGTTTTTCTATTATATCGAAAAGCGTGGTTTTATACCAACTCTGATTTTAAAAACTTTCATTATGCTGTAATACTTTAGCATTTATGATGCCGATATATTAAATTCTGATTAAAGACAAACATTTTGTTTACACGAATAGTGTTGAACTATTTCATTATATTCTAAAGTAATTATTTATTTGTGTTGACATTTATAATTAAATGTGTAGATATATACATATTTATATTAAGAGAGTGATTATTTCCCCTATTTCACTTGTCCCCAATTTCCCAGGAATTATTATGTAAGAAATTTTTTTTACAAGAATTACAAAACAGATTGTGTTACGTTCATTGTTATTGGTTGTAGTGTATATATATATATATATATATATATATATATATATATATATATATATTGTTTAGATTGATACAATTTTTGTTTTTTCGGCCTACATTATGTGTTTTTTCTTATTTCTTTAGAGTGCTACTTTCAATTTATTTTACATCATAGCGAAGTAATGACTCACAGCTAGTAATTATATATATATATATATATATATATATATATATATATATATATATATATATATATATATATATATATATATATATATATATATATATATATATATATATATATATAATACACGTATATAGAACGTGTTAAAAATTCGGCGCCTTTTTTTGCTCTTTTCGCTCCCCCTACAACGAAAACCTGGATACGCCTCTGACTACGCACTCCCATGACCAATCCTAACACTAACTGTTCTCTACATTCTACAATCTAACACCTTCTACCTCGCTAGCTAATCATGATCTACCTAACTATCTACATTCCTCGGCCGTCTCTGACCGCTACCTAACAACTCCTGGCCTATCGCTCTACTGACCCACGCCTCAGTGGTCAGCTGACCGTCCCACGTGACCGGTCAGCCCTGTGCGCCCATTGGCCTCTCTAACCAACCGACTAGGCCTATAGTCTGTTTCTGCTAACCTATATCTGCTAAACATGTCGGACGTAATCTTGCGTCATCACATATCTCCCTCCCTTTCTGTAGCTGACAAATTATATTTTTCAGCGTCTGCTACTAATCTAATACATCAACAACTATCTATCTTACTACTCTATTCTATCCCTAACATCAATCATGTAAATCAAATACAAAATGGGACAGCACAGTTTACAAAAACATAAAATCTTGTGTCTGTGTTCTTGAAAAAAAATGTCATTGTTTTCGTTCTTGTGTAGGTATCCTGACGTCTGTGGTGTCTCTGCTTGCTTATGTATGTCTATGTTTCATGGTATGTGTGAATCCAATCATGTGTAACTCAGTTCTGGCTAGGTTGTCGTGTACTGGCCTTGAACTAATCTTAGTAGCGATGTGTAACTGGTTGAACGGGCTCAACGAGCAGTGTAAGTGTGTGTGTGTGTGTAAGTGTTATGTAATTATTGGCGTTCCTCTGTGGTGGGTGGGTTGTGGCGAGTTTTAATGTAAATTCCCGTGAGGCGGGTGTAGGCGTAACTTTCGTTGGTCAATGTGATGACGCAACAAACTCAACGCTGGTTGAGACTTCCACGTAGAGTGGTTATACGATGAACTGGAGCTGTCTGATGCGGTGGCGAACATTGACGTAACGTTCCGACGCTGGGAACTTGGACGATGGGTCGTCTACCCTTTGTATGTGCCGACGTAGGTGTACGTAGCTGGCGGTCTGTTATTCAACCCCAGTGCGGGGGCGAAGCGGTGGCGATGCGTCCGCTGTCTTGACCAGGGCAATTCTCTGTTCAGCAGGGCTGTCCGCTGTCCAGGTGATTCAACGTAATCAGGGCTTCAGGTGGCGGCATTCTTTGAAGTGTCTGCTTCATCTCGTCTCATTCTGAATAAGCGTAGTGGGTCTGAAAATGGCATTTCGAGACTATAAGCAATGGCTTTATGTGACCAATTTAGTGCCCGCGCAGACAAGTATTCAGACAGAGGTACCTTCCATTAAAAAAAAAACTCAATCCCAAATTTAAACGTGCTGAACACTTGTCTGGCGGTATAACAAACATTAAAAAATAACATTACAACATAACCAAATAAAAAATCAGTACACCCTTATCTAACAACAATCTGTAAAGCCTAATAAACTCAATAGACGTAAACACTACTAGAGCTTAGAAATAGCTTCACACAAAAAGAATAGACATGTAAGTGTATATAAATAATAGTGCCGTTTCAAATAACATTTGAACACGTAATCATATAGTGGAGCAGCTCTCACTATCTGACTTCTGACAAAAACTGGCTGGCTTGACTTAATGACTGACTTCACTCATGACTTCAGTAAATTGACTGACTTCAGCAACTTGGCTTATTTCACTTTGACTTCAGTAACTCGACTGACTTCACTATGACGACTAATTTCACCTTGACGACTAACTTCACTGACTTCATAAACATCACTGACCGACTTCGACTTCACTTGACGACTGAATTCTCTTTGACGACTAACTTCACTGCGACAACTAAATCGACTGACTTCATCTTCATAGACCTCTGACTGACTTAAAATGACCTAACTTCGACTTCAACGACTTAGACGACTTAAACGTCTTCACTTTGACTTCAAAGACTTTTCCTTGACTTCAACTACTTCAATATGACTTCAAAGACTTTTTCTTTGACTTCAACGACTTCAATATGACTTCAAAGACTTCACTTTGACTTCAACAACTTCAATATGACTTCAAAGACTTCAACGACATCACTTTGACTTCAAAGACTTCACTATAACTTCGACGATTTCACTTCTTTACTATGACCTCAACGACTTTAATATAACTTCAAAGACTTTTCTTTGACTGCAACATGACTTCATCTACGTCACTATTACCTCAATTACAACTTCAACAACTTATTGACTGACTTGACTGACTTCAAATGACTTCTTTGACTTCAGTTCTGACTTATACTTCACTGACTTCAATAACACTATTGACTTCAGATTGACTACACTGACTTCGACTTCAACTATATCGACTTCACGCCGATTTTCTCGACTACTTAGATCAACACAGAAACTCGACTTGACTTCACAATTATGTCCGTTGTTCAAAATCATTTATGGGGGCGGTCCGGGTCAAATTCCTGGTCATGGGGTTGATGTTCTTGGGCAGTTGCGTGTTATCTATGTGCTGTACTTTCCGTTTCACTAATTCTAACGCTAACTATGCTTTTGTTCTTGACATGTCTTACTATCTTGACTATCTTGTTTCTTAACTTATTCTCTACAAATGTTTCAACTTCTTCTCCTGTTTTGTCTAATGGTATGCCCTGTTTATAGCATTGAAACTCTGCCTCCATGGTTGTGTATGTGTATGTGTGTGTGTAGAGGAAAGTCAACAAAACTAAGGCAACAGGACGTAACATAAGAATGTGTAAGGCAGAAAAACCACTGGTACAAACTGTCCAGCACGGGTATAAACCCAAACGTTTAAAAAAATGTTGGAAGGTACTTATCTTTTTGGACATGTTGACTGTTCCCTTGTGTTGTTAATCCAAACTCGGTCCGGCTGAAGGAACCCGCTGTTGTGATGAGTTAGAGAAAGCAATACACCAGTCATACTCCGTCATGAATAGCTGATATACGTTCTTTCCCTTACTCGACCCGCGCTCCACCAGTTGTGAGGGTGGGGATTTTTAAGGATGCGAAACGAATGAATCCAATAACACACAGTTCAAGTTCAACTATAATTGTTCTTTATTAAAATGATATATATGTTCAAGTTTCTACCTAACTGATCTACACTGTACTATTTACTTCTACTACTGACTGTTCATACCACATGCTACCTACTACTACGCACTCCCATGACCAATCCTAACACTAACTGTTCTCTACATTCTACAATCTAACACCTTCTACCTCGCTAGCTAATCATGATCTACCTAACTATCTACATTCCTCGGCCGTCTCTGACCGCTACCTAACAACTCCTGGCCTATCGCTCTACTGACCCACGCCTCAGTGGTCAGCTGACCGTCCCACGTGACCGGTCAGCCCTGTGCGCCCATTGGCCTCTCTAACCAACCGACTAGGCCTATAGTCTGTTTCTGCTAACCTATATCTGCTAAACATGTCGGACGTAATCTTGCGTCATCACATACAGTTTGGCAATGGCATAAGGCAGACGTCTTATACCAAAAGTGTTGTTAAGAGTACAGCAATGTTCGACTGATGGAGAGATTGCCACCACTGTGTTACACAATTTTGAAATATTTGCAGGGGCGTTTCTATCCTTTTCGGTATAAGGGTCTGTTTTCAGCTCATTAATATTTCAAAGTACAATTTGGCAATGGCATAAGGCAAGAAATCTGAGATCAAGAGTATTGTTACGAACACAATAATTTAAAACAGAAGCAACTTTAAATTATATATTTTTTTTAAAATATATCCAGAGGCGTAACTCCTCTTTTCGGCACTAGGATCGGTTTGCGAGTGTAACACTCTTACTTTGACATAACTATTAAGACTGCCTCTAGATATTACTCAGACGCCTGCACATTTAAAAAAAAATGCCACCCTCGCATCTTTGAGCCGCCCTAGCTACTTACGTGAATGTTTCTGTTAGACATACCAGATAGGAGGGTTCATGCTTGGGTTCATGCAACTATTTATTATACCAGATAGGAGGGTTCATGCAACTATTTATTATACCAGATAGGAGGGTTCATGCAACTATTTACTATACCAGATAGGAGGGTTCATGCTTGGGTTCATGCAACTATTTATTATACTAGATAGGAGGGTTCATGGTTGGGTTCATGTAACTCTTTATTATACCAGATAGGAGGGTTCATGCTTGGGTTCATGCAACTATTTATTATACCAGATAGGAGGGTTCATGCAACTATTTATTATACCAGATAGGAGGGTTCATGCAACTATTTACTATACCAGATAGGAGGGTTCATGCTTGGGTTCATGCAACTATTTATTATACTAGATAGGAGGGTTCATGGTTGGGTTCATGTAACTCTTTATTATACCAGATAGGAGGGTTCATGCTTGGGTTCATGCAACTATTTATTATACCAGATAGGAGGGTTCAGGCTTGGGTTCATGCAACTATTTATTATACCAGATAGGAGGGTTCATGCTTGGGTTCATGCAACTATTTATTATACCAGATAGGAGGGTACAGGCTTGGGTTCATGCAACTATTTATTATACCAGATAAGAGGGTTCATGCTTGGGTTCATGCAACTATTTACTAACGTTACTATTAACTACAGTCTAAGTAATTGGATTGCAGACTGGGTACACCTAATATTAAAGTAATGTCAGCCTAAGCAAAGCAATAAATATCCAATCTACTCCTTACACCAACCATTTTTTAAACCTAATATTTTAGCACTCATATATCACTCATATTATACGTTAATATATTTAAAAAAGAAGGTATATTCGCATGCAGACACTATTAATTATTTCCCCCCATAATTTTGTTTTTAACCTTTTAAAGATAATGACCTTGACGTGAGCACTCTTTATGTAGAATTCCGCCTCGCCCAACCTTGAAGTATGTGTTTACGAACTACGTCTAACGATGCTGTTTTTTTATTGCTTGCGCTGTTTACAAAACTCTCTCAGTCTCTGACTGCTAAAACAGACACGAAAAAAAAAAATACCCTCCCAGTAGCGTCACAAGGGGGGGGGGAGTGCGGTCAAGTACCGGGTGACACAGTGCCCTGGGGGGGGGGGGGGGTGATTCCAAAACGACCCATTAACAAATTTATTATGAAATTATTACTTACTTGTCCGATTAAGTTAATAATCAGTTATACAAGCCTACACCATTCTATTATTTCAGCTTATCAGCTCATAGCTTTTAGAAGTTGAAGTGACACACTGATTTACCGTACCGGGTGACACCCGACCTAGTGACGCCAATGGCTACAATGTCCCCGGGCGCCGAGCTTAAGGGGCGCCAAAATGGGTTGGAAAAATAAATTGAAAGGTTGAGGGGGGTGCAAATTGAAAGTTTGAGGGGGGGGGGGGGTGTGCAAATCGAAAAGTTTGTCCCCGGGCGCTGGGAAGGGTCGCTACGCCTCTGTTTTAAACTAGCATATTTATTATAAAGAAACAAAATACGGTAATTTAAAAAAAACAACAGTTAATTAAGAAAATTCATCAGCTTCTGGCGAAGCTGCAAGACAGTGCCATTTGTGTGTACAAAACATGGAGGTGCTTTATCTCCAGTTCATGAAAATAATAAATAACTACAAGCGCCAAAAGATGAGGATGTGAAGAAGTAAGGCTAGAAAAATGTTTGCTTATACATCATCTAGAGCGCAACGTTGCATGCTGCCGTTTCTCTTCATTATTTTATCGGCTGGATTTTCGCTTAACTGAGTTTTTATTTTTTTTATTTTTAAGAGGTGTCAGACATTTCGTTTACTGAACTGAAAGTATGCACAGTTAAAAAATGTTTCTTGCATGTTTTAACCTTTAAAACCCTACAGTTTGGTCTAAAATATGTAGAAGAATTCATGAGAAAGCTATGATTTATTTAAAAAAGCAAATTAGTTTTATCTTATTTTCAGTGCATTTTAAAGGTTATTACTATTATAAAGGTTTTCTATAGTTGTTTTATTTTCCAAATGAATTTGAAACCGCACACGACTAAAAATATTAGCCCTGAGACACGGTCAATAGCTTGCAATCTCTAAAAGACAAGTATCCTCCCCAGTGTTTCTTCCAGACTTTTTTCTCCGGGAGGGTTGGGGAAAGCACTTGATATTTTCGGGGGGGGGGGGGGGGGGCGGTCAACATTTTCCGAGGGGTGGCGGACATTGGTAAAAGTATATGTTTTATATATAAATTCCATTTCGTTGGTGGGGGGGGGGGGGGTAGACTTTCTACAGGGGGGGGGGGAAGCTCTGCCTAGAAGAAACTCTGATCTCCCCTTCTTTGTCACCACGCCGGGCAATAAACCAACCAGCCGTTCACTGTCTTCGGATAGGATAATTGATAGAACAATCGATAGTATTTAATCTTGTCATCTCCCCTTTTATTATTTAATATTGTAATCTTTTAATTACATTTTTTATGACTAATATAATGTCAATTATATTAAAAATTATATATTCTTGCATTGTGATGGAATAAGAATGAATTCGGAACCTAGTTAATGAAATTAAAAGTAGGTCAAAATTAAGTTACAAGATTTGACACAAAATCCAACAAAAAGCAACAGATATTGTCAACTAAATACATTTTTAAAGGAAGAAACTGGTTATCGTCCATGAGTGACTACTGACTACTCCTGGATTGTGTGTAGTTATTGAAAGCGCATCTAGTAAATTATCTCCCTTTTTCTAGTTAATGAAAATGATGCTTTCTATCACCCTTTTTTTCTAATCAATACGCTGGAATTTAAAATTAGCTATCTTAATTAAAGCAGTTACATTTAGATCCTCATCACATGCAGAGTTTCTTCCAGGCATCTCTTGGGGGGGGGGGGGGGGGGCTCTGTCCCCCCGAAAAAAAGTCTACCGCCCCCGCCCCCCCCCCCGAACGAGATGGATTTTATATAATAAACACACTTTTAATAGTGTCCGCTCTTCCCCCCCCCCCCCGAAAATTTCAAGTGCCCGCCCCCTCCCGTAGAAAAAAGTCTGGAAGAAACACTGCTCACATGTATTGTTGTATTAGCTGTTCTAGCCATATTAGTCATACTTCTCCTTCTTCACCGAAGAATCCTTAGAACCAGAGTTAACCCCCTCCATTTTGGTGACCGATATAGCGCCAGGTTTATTGCATAAGCTACATGTAAACTTTGCTTTGGCGCGTGTCCTGATTTTTTCCCTTGCTGTCTACCTTCGTGCGTGAGTGCACGTTAATCGTCTTAGCTTAGAGTGAGTACCTTGGCTTAGCACAGAGTGTGTACCACGCCTTAGTCTAGAGTGGGTACACTAACTTTTAAGTAACTTAGCCTAGTGGGTACCTTATCTTAGAATAGAGTGAATACCCTGGCTTACCCCATAGTGGGTACCTTGTCTTAGTCTAGAGTGGGTACATTAACTCAGCCTAGTGAGAACCTTATTTTAGCATAGAGTGGGTACCTTGGCTTAGCCTAGAGAGGGTACCACGCCTTAGTCTAGAGTGGGTAACACGCCTGAGTCTAGAGTGGGGACATTAACTCAGCCTAGTGAGAACCTTATTTTAGCATAGAGTGGGTACCTTGGCTTAGCCTACAGTGGGTAACTCGTCGTAGTCAATGGTGGATACCTCGTCTTGCCCTAGAGTGTGTATCTTGTATTAGCAAAGAGTGGCTACATCGGTTTAGCCCAGAATAAATACCTCGTCTGAGCCTACGTGTAATCTATACCAGTACATCTTTTTTTAAAGACCCGTTGTAAAAGTTTAAAGGGAAAAAAAATAATTAGAGATCAACTTGGGGGTCGTTTAGTAGGTTGTCTGCAATTACTTTTGGGTGGTTTGTCTTCGATGGTTTGGTAGATTGGATCAAATAACTTTGTTGGAGGGCAGTAGCGACACACGGCGGGGGCATTGTGTGCGGACTACACCGGGTGATACCATCCAAGAGGATGGCACCACAATGAAATATAGATAAGTTTAATGAGACTGTGCTTTTCCAGTTGGTTTAACTTTAATCGCTTATTGAAGTTATAAGCCTACACACCATAAGGCACAGGGTGGGGGTGACACCGAATTTTCTATAATTTTAGTACATCAGATACAGTGTTTCATTAAAACTTTTTTTCTCTGGGGGAGGGGGGGCACTTCATATTTTCCGGGGGGGGGGGGGGGGGAAGAGGGGGTGGACACTGGTAAAAGTACATATCCCCCCCCCCCCGAAGAGATTTCTGGAAGAAACTCAGATATATAGTTTAGGCTGAAGGGGTGGCACCCTGGATTGCGGTGACCGGTGTCACTTGAGCCAGTTACACTACTGGGGTACTGCTGATATTTAAATAAGTCAGTCTGAGTTAGCAGGCCTAACCCTTAACTAGCCGTAGTCAGTGGTTTTATTTTGACATAACAGTCGAGCGCTGTCCGCGGTAACGGGGGAATATGGTAGTCCCATCAGTTGTGGGCAGTGCTTCGTCTCCGCCCCCCCCCCCCCCCGCCAAGAGTTGCCTGAAAGAAACTGGTTGCGGGTTCGGAACCCATCTTGTCGTTGGAGTAGTTTTAATAAAATAAGACCCCCCCCCCAACCACCTCTTTGCTGGTTCCAAGTGCAGAGTTTCTTCCAGACATCTCTTCGAGCCCCCAGAAGAAACTCTACAGCCCCCCATATAGATATAACATACCCCCCTTGAAGTCAAATGTAAATTAGCCTATATGATGAGATGTGTAGTTCTTAACTTATTTACAAATGCATAGTCGCTCATTCGCTCACCTTGTCTTTTTTTGCTGTTCACTCCCCTTCTCGGATTTTTATCCAAGATGTTTATCGTGTCATTTTATCTTGTCTCGCTCGTTAATATGCCAGTGGGTGCATCAAGCCTCTAAAATAAAGGTGGAATCGTATGACGTAACGGTAACGTTTAAAAAAACAACGTCAAAAAAAACAACTTTTTAGCCGAATAATTTTAAATATAATAAATAAGGGCTTAGTTTCTTCGTTCATTGAATC
Source organism: Physella acuta (assembly GCF_028476545.2). Lineage (NCBI taxonomy): Eukaryota > Metazoa > Mollusca > Gastropoda > Physidae > Physella > Physella acuta. The sequence continues at coordinate 255,685 of NW_026732368.1, read as the reverse complement.
ATTTATAATAATTAATAATGAACGTTTCTAGATTCTATATAGGTTGTATTTTAAATTTTTGGGCGGTAATCGGCAATTAGAATTTTTAAAAACTAAAACAGATGATCTCTGGTCTAGATCTATATTTAGATCTAGTTTAGGCCTAGTCTGCGTCTAGCAGACGATCTGCAAAAAGTTTATAGATCCAGATCTAGACTCTACCAAGACTTGACAGCCTTCCTGTTTGTTGCGCGCCATCAAAGTCCTTCTTCGTGAATTATTTTTTTTTGTCAACAAGCCACACAGGCTAGACTTGGAATAATAATAAATCAAATTCTACTACTACATCTAGATCTAGATCTAGAATACATCTAGATCTAGATAGATCTCTAGGTTTAGTCCAGTAGCAGAGTTTGCTAGACTGCGCGCCCGAATGTTATGAGTTCGAATCCGGGTTCAAGTCAGTAGAACATCACTGTGTCCACCCCAGAGTTTCTTCCAGGCATCTCTTCCAGGGGGAAGTCACCCCCCCCCCCCCCAACCCCGAAAATATCAAGTCAACCCCCCCCCCCTATAGATCTATAACATTCCTGTAACCACTTTCTATTTTTCACTCAACATAGTATGAAGGGATTAAAATATTAAGAATGAAATCACATTACCTAAGCCTACAATCACAATCATGACATTCACAAGTCCACTATTGGGCCACAACATATAGATCTAGATCTAGATCTAATAGATCTAGAGAAGTAAAAAGAATGTTTGTCACAGCAGGTATAGAGCCTATACACTGACTCACCGAACCCAGGTTAAGAATCACTGATCTAGGCTTATTTAAAATTTAACAATAACACTAGGCAATCTAATGTTAATCATATGTTTTGTTTATGTTCCCTTGCCTAACAGAGGCAAGTACAGATGAGGATAGTATCTAGATCAGTGTCTCCAAATATTTTCATCCCCCCACTACCATTCCTCCACAAAATATATCTAGATCTACCTACCATCTTAGTTTCATTTTAATTTTATATTGCCGTTTTGTAAAAGCCAATTTTCTTTTGATTTTTACAGGTTACTTTAGAGTTACTATAAGATTTACAAATCTGGAATTCACTCCGGAACTGCAGAACAGAAATAATAGATTATTCCAACAGAGATCTAAAAGTATTGAATCTGACATAGAATATTTGTTTAGGAATATTGTTGGAGGTCTTTCTGCGACTGTGCTGAAGTTTGGGTGAGTCCAAAAAAAAAACTTTTTTGTTTAAGGCTGATGTTGTGTTTGTCTACATATATTTCTAGATCTATAAATATTACAGATTCTCTGTATGCATGAGCAAATTTATATGACATAGGCAACAAAAATTAGTTTTCAGATTTTGACTTGGACAAAATTCATAGTGACATGTGACATTGTGTATGCCCTACTACTTAAGTTTAACTTAACTTATTTAAATCTATAATTTAAAACCCTGCTCTAACCCAGAGATACTAAACGTTTAACAATATTAAAATATAGATAAAAATAAATTTTGATGTCATAATTGCAATATTTTGTCTTCAGAATTTATTTAAAACGATAAAGATATTTTTGTTTGCCTAGATGAGATGTTTTAGCTTGAATAGTAAGGAGTTTAATTTGCTTTACAATTAACTTAAATGTCTCTATTAGCCCATGAGACATATGACCATTCTATGCAAAAACCATGATTTATAAAAGACAAGGTGAAATCGCTAGACTTGCGCACCCGATTGTCATGAATTCGAATCCAGGTTCAAATCAGTAGAACATCCCTGAGCCCACCCAGCTCTGATGAGTACCTAACTTACTTTAGGGAAAATTAAGGCTACTGGGCATAGTGCTGACCACACTATCCCTTTGTATTTTGAAGTTACTGAAACAGACAAACTCTACTTTATCTGCCCTTTGTGTCTTGGGCACATATGGGGAAAGATGATGATGCTGAATTGACAACAAAACAAAAACTATCACTTTTAGTCATTAATGTGTAATTATAGGCCTATGTATATAAAGTTAATCTAAAAAAAATATCCAAATGCTATTTATCTTAATTTTAATACTTTAATTTTTTTGTTGCTTTCAGTAAAGGATCACTAGAAGTAACTTTTGATTTGGGTTCTCAAGGAGATGTTGATGAAGCTGAGATTAGACAAATCCTAGAAGAAGCTTTACGGTCAGGAAGAATTGGTTCCAACACTGTTACAGAGGAAGGATTTTCTTTTGAAGCTCTTCCCTGTAAGTTTTATTTATGTTATAGTTTTATTATGAGGTGTAAAAAACTATAGCTTACCTTTTTAAAAATATTTCTGGTGTAAAATTAGGGATGATGAGACTTTTCAAATTTTTTCTCTGAGGCAATTACAAAATAATATTTTTGGAGATGTGTAAACTGCGGACCATGGAACTAAGGCCTTATTCTTTGTTCCGAAGTATAATATAGAGTGAACGAGTCATTTTTAGAACAAGTATATGTACAGTATTAATGATACTTAAAAAAAATTTCAATAAAGTATAAGAAATAGTGTCTAGACCTCAACAATGTATGTCTCAGTCTTCAATAAACAAAAATACAGAAAGTTTATACTAATATTGAAGTTTGTTTATCTCAAAAAATAAATTCAGTGTTGTGACTTTGCTACTTGAAAATAATCCATCAATCGTTCTTAGAAATAATATATCAATCTTGTTTTAAGAGTTGTTAATGCCGTGTTGTATTTATGTACTATCAAATAGAAAAATAGACAGGCTTAAATGTTGTGAATGAATGTCGTGTTTTCTTTTCTTTTTTCTTCTGTCTTCATGTTAAGCTACTCATTTTGCTGGTGCTGATTTGATTTACTGCTTGAGCATGGTGAGATGATGAAAGATTGACTTGTGTTTTAATGCCTAACATTTTTTTCTGTTTCTCTTCTGCTATTGTTTTTATATGTGTGGGCTTAAAAAAAATCAAGTTTCAAGATTTGTTAAGCTGTTTGGTTACTTTATTGTTTCTTATCTAGTTACCCTTACTACATAATTCATGCCTATTACAATTTTAATAGTTACAATGTTATATGTTTATAAGTTTAATTTATATTATGTTAGAAATTATTAATTTACTCTTTATTCATTTTAATTAATTAAAAAAAAATCTAATTTGCATGATAAATTTAGTTCATCTTTCATTTCATACACAAAGAATTTCATGATTAAAAGTAATTTCAACAAATTGCTGAAAATGTAGAATGAAAATGCAACTAGGGTTTTGATTGATTGTTTAATATTTGCATCACAGTAACACCTGCCTAACCAGTAACATACTAATTTCCCCTAACAAAGCTAGCATTCCACATACCTGCAACACAAGGCAATTCTTTTGCGCTGCAAACAAACGTTGCATTGACCGTGTGCGGGCGTGTGATGGACATAAGGACTGTCCAGATGGAGATGATGAAAAATTGTGCCGTGAGTTTAGAACTCAAAAAATTATTTGATTGTTAGAAATTTCTGCACAACATGGTGAAGGAGCAAGTTTAAAAGCTTGGCAATTTTAACTTTGCTGTTTTTTTAAAATATAGTTTGCTTTTTAGACTGCTTTGAGTAGTATGCATGTCTTTTTAGTTTTTCTTATTATCTTGTATTGTAGTGTTTGTTGTGGGGAGAGTTCTTACTCTTACCACAAGTTATGTAAATTGTGTGATTTCTCTATCAACCTCTCACTTACTTTGTCTTGTTAAAAAAATGTCACACATGTATTTTTATTAGTTAATTATAGTTGATGTTCAGTACAAATATTTATGATCAAACTAATAGCTGAAAAATTATAGTTCTGTACCAAAGTAGGTATGTTTATGCTAGTATGCAACTTGTATTTAATTATTTTCACACTGTGTAAAAATGTGTATCACAAGCATTTATTTATATTTCGCTAACAAATAAGAAAAGGCTAAACATAAATTGTAGTATCTTACTTTGCTTTCATAAAATGCATAAAACAACTGTTTCAATTTTTATGCAGTTCTGACTTTCAAAAGATGTCACAGTGATTTTTAAAGTTAAGAAGTAAAACCTTAAAAATAAATAAAACATTTCTAATAAGATTTTGTTAAGATCTTTAAGAATATAATTGAAAATAAATGTAGCGAGTTGACAATGTCAACTGCAAGTTTGTATTTTAAAGGTTAGACTAGGATTAGCTTCCTTCTGTTATAGGAGGTTATTTTTAAAAGTAATCAAATTGGTAATTTACACAGAAAAATAAATTTAGTTATTTTTCCATTTTTTTTCTTTGCTCCAAGAAGTGATGAAGGTAAGAATGGTAGTGGTTGTTACAAACCTGCTTGAGATTATTATAAAATTCTTGTGCCACTATATTCTTGGAGCACAGCAATAGCTAGGTTCAAAAACTATTTATTCCTTAGTAATAGTATGTATATTTCATTTATTATTTTGGTGATGGTTTTTATTTTGGTTGTTTGCATTTACAGCTATTATTATGGTTCCTATATTGTTCCGATTGTTTAACTTTAATAAGAATTCTAGCAATGTATCTTTAAATGGTTAAGAGGATGTTATGCCTCATACAAATTTCAAAGACGTTAGGCTATTGAGAATAAGCAAATTAAAAATATATTACTAAGTCCTAAAGTGTTTTCTTATTGATTATTAGTTGTATTTTTTAAATATGAGAAATGTAAGTCTGTATGTTTACTGATTATTTTAGCTGTCAGCTGTCCAAATCATGTTGGTCGCCTACCTGATAAGTTGCCTCGAACTGGTGACAGTGGTGCACATTTTCTCATCAATAATGCCTTCCCGTGTGATGGTAAAGTTATAAGTTGGGAGTACTATAGATTAATTCCACAAGGTAAGCTTGTAAAATCTAATTATTGCTTTACTTTTACTTATTGGTTATTTTACTACATGATTTGTTGAAATAAAAAATGGATTTCATTTACCTTTTCTATTGATTATTCAAATCTAATTTTACTGTTAGTGAAAATTTATTAAATGCATGTAGATTTAGTTAACAATGTTTATTTTAGTTTTAAAAATTGTTCTTAATTTTTCTTAGTTTAATTCTCATTTTTTAATTAGTTCTTTTTAGATTCAATAAAAAATCACTCTAAAACAAATCTTTAAAGTTTATAACTATTTTATACCTCTATTTAGGAAAGTTGGTGATTGTTTAAAAAATTATTATGTAATTATCTACTTTGTTCTGCATAAGGTAATAACCAGTCTCTTCTTTACTTAGGCACTGCTTATGTTGGAGTCTGGAGACAGGTGAACGATGAGTTTCTCCTGGTAAAAAGAACTGCGCTGCCCTCAGGCCAGCAGGGTCAAAATCAAGTGGAGGCCAGTGAGCCAATCCAGGTTAAGCGTGGTGACTTCATTGGCATCTTCTATCCTGAGAGTGCACCTCAAAATGTTATTGCTCAGGCTAGGCTTGAGGATGATGCTGTCATGTCAACGGAACTCTATCAGACATATTATGCTAATGTGAGTTTGTTAAGTTTTTTGTTTTTATCTTTTGTAATTAAGATAATGACATGACCTCTGACTGTTATTCTACTAGTTCAGGAGCCAGCAATAGTTTTTTTGTGAAGAGCTACTTTGCATTTTTTTCTCAATAGTTAAAAAAGTAGTATGTTTTTTTGTATTTCTTATATTACTTTAAAACAAATGTATCATGTATATTTCTCTTAGTAAAGGTTGTAATATTTCAGAAAAAGAGCTGTATTTTGTCACCTAAAACATTTTTATTCTTAACCTTTTCAAACAGTGATACATATTAACATAATGCATATCAATGATATGCTACTAATGAAAACATAAGACATAAATGTTAACCATATGCCAATCTGCAACTTACCAAAAGTTTATTTTATTTCATTTTATAAAGCTAGTGTTGACTTAATCCTTTGAGGTCCCTAATGAGCAAAGGGCTGCATCTCTCCACTGGACTCTGCTTTGGGCTGCTCTTTTAAGTTGAGCCCACGGAAGCCCTACAGCCCTTGCTTCTCCCTTCACAGTCCTTCTCCAGGATTATTTAGGCTGGCTTACTTTTCTCCTGTATGAAACTTGATTTTTTCAATGAAATAACTGCCACCTTCTCCAGGATTATTTAGGCTGGCTTTCTTTTCTCCTGTATGAAACTTGATTTTTTCAATGAAATAACTGCCACTTTCTCCAGGATTATTTAGGCTGGCTTTCTTTTCTCCTGTATGAAACTTGATTTTTTCAATGAAATAACTGCCACCTTCTCCAGGATTATTTAGGCTGGCTTTCTTTTCTCCTGTATGAAACTTGATTTTTTCAATGAAATAACTGCCACCTTCTCCAGGATTATTTAGGCTGGCTTTCTTTTCTCCTGTATGAAACTTGATTTTTTCAATGAAATAACTGCCACTTTCTCCAGGATTATTTAGGCTGGCTTTCTTTTCTCCTGTATGAAACTTGATTTTTTCAATGAAATAACTGCCACCTTCTCCAGGATTATTTAGGCTGGCTTTCTTTTCTCCTGTATGAAACTTGATTTTTTCAATGAAATAACTGCCACTTTCTCCTGCAGCTTTATAATGAAAACATTGGACAGGGGAAAAAAATCAACCTCAACAATTACGACGTACAGTCCACCAATGCAACATTCTCCATTAGAGCAATCATGGACTATGACGGTGAGTAGTTTTACCAACTTTTGGATTCTTTTTACTGTAATTACTTTAATAAAATTATACTACTTATTAATTTTAATTTGTTTTGCCTCTTAGGAATCAATTCATGTAGAATTTTAAACAAATATAATCTGAACCACTGTATCTGCAGACATTCCCAAGTGAATCTATACAATTTTCTTGTATAATTTTTATTCACTACTGTTGCATGCATATCACAGTCTTCTTTTGGACCCAATTTATTCATGTGAAGTTTCAAAATTGTTAACTTTTTGAAAAAAATGGTAACATCTCTGATGTTTTTTTTACTTTATGATGTTTCAAAATTATTATTTTTGTGTCATTTTAGATTCATTAGCATATTCATGCGAGCAGAATGAATTTGACTGTGGAAATGGCTTTTGCATTGAAGCTGCTTACAAGTGTGACAAACAAGAAGATTGCGACAATGGCATTGATGAACAGGGCTGTGGTATGTTTTTCTGTTGTGTTCAAATTAATTAAAACCACTGAACATATCTTAATTTGGGTTGTTAAAATAATTAATGCACATTATTCAGTCTTTGTACTGATCAGCTGGTGTAATTCTGGTGACATAAATATTGTTAGAGACATCTTTAAAAATATAACTTAATTGTAAAATAGATGCCTGAAAGAAACACTGGTGAATCACTTTGAAAACTACTAATCAAACATGAAACATATACATTTCGTATTTTCTTAATATTTTTGAAGAAGTGTCTGTCTCTGCTGTTACTGTTGGTGCAACTACCAGACCTGCAACCAGACCTGCAACCAGACCTACAACCCCAACTGACCCTTGCCTTGAAGGAAGGTTCCGGTGTACTGATGGGAGCTGTGTTGCTCGTATTTTTATTTGTGATGGGACCCCCCATTGTCCAGATGGATTGGATGAAACTCATGGATGTAGTAAGTTAACAGCATTAACAGCAGAAATTAGTTTTCTATAGATTTCATTGGATTAATAAAGCAGACCAAGTATCATCTCATCATGTGACCTCTGAATAAAAAGAGATAGTGTGGTCAGTTCCACTTTCAGCTGTCTTTACCTGAGTCAGTTACCTATCAGAATTGAGTGGATTCAAAGATTTTCTATGGTCTCAAGTTCGGGATTCAAACTCGAGACTTTCAAGTTAACAGTTGTGTGCTTCCAACTAGTAGTAGAAGATTTTATTCAAACAAAGCAAAAATATTCAGTTTCAAACAAAAATATGGCAACAATAGGCTTACGTAAATAGCTTTGTTTCGTAAAATTCTTTCTTGAATTTTGAAATTCAAAACTCATCACTTTGTTGGTACACCATGGCTACTTCAGCAAAACTCTTAAGGTTATCATCCCATTCATGCAGAGGTTGTAAAAACAAATCTAACTTTACTTCCTTTATTGTTAAATTCCATGCTTACTTCCTTAGGTATTAACTCCAACTTTGCTTCCTTAATTGTTAACTCTAAGATCCTTTAAAAGTGTTAACACCTACCTAATTTTTAGCGCAATTTCCATTCTGGAGAATTGCGTTTATTAACCCGTCATTTCTGGATGGATGAATGGATGGATGGATGGATGAATGTGTGTCCGCAGCTTTAAGTCGTATCTCCTCCTCAACGAAGCAATATCGAGGACTAGTTCCAAAAGCAAATATGTTAAGCAAGTTACGAGGATGAGCATAGGCCATAAAAATTCCGGGTTTCTTTCATGGATTTCCCGGAAAAGCCAAAAAACCTCGGAAAAAAGCAGTTTTTGGCCCATATCTCGGCAACCAGACCACTTAGCGACTTGAAACATGTACCAATCGATTCCTGCCATAATTTAGAACAATATTGCCTAAGAAAGTTTTCAAAAATATCCTTTAGTTCGGTCACAAAAATTTTTTTGAATTAATTAAAATTTTGACCGAATTAGTAGGCATTTTTTCCAACCACACCACACGCGTCATCACGTTCAATAGCTGCGCCATAGCGTTCCATGGCTGCGCCATCATGTTCAGTAGGCGCACAATGGTTTTTAGTCATGTAACTCTATTGTAAATAAAACATGTAAAATACTGAAAAAAAATTAATAAAAAACGTTTTAATAACTAACCAATGGTTTTACTAACCCTGCTTTTGATTTACGCTACGACAGAGCTATTTTTAGATAACATAAGGAAATTGCGCTAAAATTGTCACTAGACTTTTTAATTACCTTGTTTTGTATAGCTAGCACATTTTACAGTAGAACTATTATAGGCTTTAAATTTATTTATCTTCTGATTCTCAGAAAGCTTTTCTAAGTTTTAACAATGTACTAAATGAAAATACTCACTTTTGGAACAGTGGATACACTGTAAACATTTTTAATTAACTATTTGGAGTAAAAAAAACTTTACTATAACAATATGAAAATTTACTTTTATTAGTATTTTTTATTTTCTTACTAAGATATGCTATATATAGTGGTAAAATGTCTGCAGCTTTCCAAGCACTTATCCATCCCTCCCTATTAACTCAAATCACTCCCATAAAACACTACTTGTTTACCGTGACCTTTGAAAACTATAATTACATCACCATCTTCTTCTAGTAGATGTATCCTTCATCGACATTAAGAATCTGCCTTCATTTTGTATAAAATAAAATAATGTTTTCCTTATATCAAATCATTTCAACACAAAGACCATTTGAAAAGATTTAATATTTCAGGCCTTAATTATTTATTTTTTTTTTTTTCAGAAATATGCAGAGATTTCGAGTTTCAGTGTTTATCAAAAGAGTTCCAGTGTGTACCATTAAGAGACAAATGCAATGGCCGAAATGACTGTGCTGATGGCAGTGATGAAATGGATTGTGTTTTAGGTATTTATAGTTTCCTTATGAGAAGTTTTTATATTTTAAATGTATGCTGTTCATGTAGTATTTAACAGTTCCAGATCATATTTTGAGATACATGCATGTTTCTTTTCATGTTCATGTTTTTGTATTTTTTTTAGTTTACCCGTTCCATAGGCATATGTATTTTATCTTTGCACATTTATGTTTGTTTTGTTTTTGTTTGTTTCAATGTTTCTATTTGCAAACTGCTATGTGTTTGAGTAGACATTCATATTTTTCTTTTTTAAAATACTGACTCAACTAGGCCTATTTCTTATTGTTTGTAAAATAATTCATAAATAAGTTCAGTAAATCTGCTTGCACCATCCCATAAATCATAACCTGTATTCTCAGTCCTTAAAAAGCTTTTTATTCTTACATGAGCATATTATTTTAGCTATTTCCTTTTTATATATAAAACAGAATATTCTTTTTCTTGTTTTTTAAGTAGGCCTATTCCAACAAAAAGATATTTTGGGAAGACAAAAAATGTGTACCTTAATTATTATATACTTTAATTTTTGTGCTTTTCCAGAAGATTGTTCGGAGGATCAGTTTCAGTGTTCATCAGGAGAGACCAGGTGTATACCACTACAATACAAATGTAATCAAGAAATTGACTGTGCAGATGGCAGTGATGAGATCGATTGTAGCCCAGGTAATTTAAGTTAATTTAAAAGAGATTCTTTTTGTCTAAAATGTTAGCAGTTTTTGTGTGGTATATTTAACATTTCCATTTCCTTATAATGATTTTTTTTTGTTTTATTTATTTTTAAGTATGCTCGTTTGCTGAATTTTTTCTAATCACATGAGCAGAAACATCACACACATATACAACACATTTATACTGAACATTATCAACAGTTACAATACAAAATGAATGATTAAAATTTAATGTTTTAAAATGAAAAGAGCATCATTTATACATGTAGGCCTATAGATCCCCAAACTGCCGTAGGTAATTAAATTACAACCCTGGAAGTCTTAAGCTCGGTTATTGGACTTAAATCTTTTGGTCATCCCTGAGTCCAACTATCTAAAATTGGTGATTTAGCCTAATTAACTCAGGTTAGGAAAAGTAACGGAAGCTAGGCTTAGAATTGAGCGCACTATCCCTTCAAATTTCGAGGTCACAGAAACCAATGAAGTTGACTCCCCGTGCCCTACTTGATCCTCTGATCTGAAAGGGCAACTTTTTTTTTAATCCTAATTTAGAGGTGCAGCTTGGTGGGCAGGGTTCTCAGAAAAATTGGAAAACTTCGCAACCGAAAACTGAGCTGACAGAAAAATACGCAAATACAAACTAGCGATACTAATACACTCTAATTTTGTCATATTTCATGGAAATATGTTTTATTATGCTAAAATGTACAAGTTACTCTTTGGTAATGTCTATAAGTCCCTTATTTAAGAAAACGAAAAGACCTATGTGCACTTTTGTGTGCACAGTTTCCCTTTGCACATCTTATCAGACACTGGTGGGCAGATATTTTATTTTAACAGCACCTGGTTTTAACTAGCTTCAGTTGTCTATTTGTTACAATACCTTGATTTTAAAATGAGCATGGCATCATGTAGCGGTATAAATAAACACTATGCTTTTATCTCTTTTTCTATCTTTAATGCAGTAGTGGTTGGTGGTTTACATTTAAAAGAAAAATTCATTCCCTACAAATAGTATCTGATTTAGTCTCTTATGGGATAATTTAAATATACCTATACATGCATCATACTAGCATGCATAACAGTTGTCCATTAATGATGTCACATACAGAAGGGAAGTATGTGGTTTTTGTGACAATGAGCAATGAGAGGGGGGGGGGGGAGAAGCTTAAGAAATATGACAAGTATTTTTTGTATTTCTTAAAAATAATCATAGCAATATGGCTTTAATTTTCATTATAATTAACTAAGGGGGATATTTGGAATTGGAACTTTATTATATTGTTTTAGGGGTATGGTCTGGCCATAACACCTTGATAGTAGAGTATAAAATAGCAATACCTCATTTATGGACAACACTATAAATTATTTAATTAACATCGCCTTGATTATTAGTTCTGCATAGATGTAGGTCGGGGATTGGAATTTTAAATTGTGACATTACTTTAAGCTTGGAGGGTAAGGTTTTTTTGTGACAACAGGGTAAATGGACAACAATTTGTGAAGCTAACTCTTTCTGCTGGGTAGCTGTTTTGTGAAAGAGTACCTATTTCAATACAAAAATTTTCAAAACCATGCTGATGAATGGCAATACTAGTACTGGGATCAAGTTTGAGCTGAGATTTGTTGGAAACTACTACATTGATCGCTACATTGGTGGGGATTCACTCTCTGTGAAATTTAAGCAAGATTTACTTTTTTTAGAAGCTGATGGAGAATCACTTTAAAAAGTGTGCTTATTTATAACAATGTGTGTGGGTCAGCATGGTCAAGTTGGTGAAGCTCATGGTTGCTAAACTGAAAGGTATCGAGTTCAAACCCTCTAGCAGATGAGGCTTGATAGCTGGGGACAGAAACTCTTCTAGGAGAGACAACTCCAAAATATAACAACTGCTGCTGTGTAGTTTGTTCTTGTTTGGACAAAGGCTATGGAAGCAAATCCAAAAAGAAAAGCAGGCTGAAATCAGAGTCAATGGCGCATAACAAGTTGAAATGTAATACTTAATTGTGTTGGAGGGAATCCCTTCCACTACTAGAATTAAGAACAAAGAAGAAGATCACTACTAATTCAACCCAGGCCTTTCTTCATGCCCTTTTTCCTTGTCATCATATCACAAGTGGCCCAAGACAAATCTTCTCATTGTACAGCAAGCTGAAAAAGTGACATTATATTTTAGCCCAAATTTCTAGAACAGTTACTCTTGTAAGAGGCCAAAGAAATTTGTTATTTTAAGCGTAACATGCTGAATGTTAAAATGTTCATGTAGATTTTAAAGTTATATATTTTCTTCATTTCTACCGAGTGTTATCCATTGTACAGTTCTTTCAAGCTGTACTGATGGCTATTTTTCAATTCTAATGGAAATCCATTTTAGAATTAGTCCAGTCTGCTGTGTATATAAGACATAAACTAAAGCGTGATAGACTTGACCAAATAATATGCTAATGGCAGAAATTTGAAACACAAAATGGGTGGATTCCACCCACATGGTATGATGGAGGCTAATAACTTGTCATTTAACCCTTGAAGCTTGCTTGGAATACCTCTGCTATGACGGCAAGTGTATCAGTAACTCTCTGCGATGTGACAGCAAAGCTGACTGTTCAAGGGGAGAAGATGAATATAACTGTCCTTGTATGTTGCTACTTTATTATTATTTTTATAGAACTGAATGGCACTATACCTAGGTCACTTTATAAACTATAATTAGTTATAAGCGACTTTCTCCATACAGTAATGTTGTACTGTTATATATCATACTAGCCTTGACTTGACTTAGTCCTCTTAGCTCCTTATGGAACATAGGGCCCCTACCATTTCCTTCCATTTCCTCCGATCCCCGGCTATTAATTTTGCAATCTCCCAAGACAACCCTGTTAAATCATACTAGCCATTGCACATTTTATATTTTATAATTTTAATATACAGTTCACTCACAACTAGTTAAGCTTTGAGGCATGTTACCATAGCTTACCATAGCTAACACTAGTCCAATCAGTAAGTCCACCATTTTTGTCCAACACAAATTACTTAAACTTTTATTTAATAGGGCAACTCTACTAAAAATGTTAACATTAATAATTTCATAATTGAAATTAAAAAACTTAATTCATTATGGAATTATGTACAATAATCTTTTAAATTTGTGTTTTTGATCAAATATAATGTTATATTTATAAATTATAAATAATTAGTTACCTCAAAATCATTGGGTAATGACATCTGAGCATAAGATTATTATATTGCCTATATGTAAAGTTAATGTTTTTAATTAATTCAGAACCATTTTATAATGTTTTCCTCCAAAAAAAAATTTGGAGAAAATTTACTATGAAAAATTAAGTACCTTCATTGTTCCTAAGTCTTGTTCAGTATCATGGTGTTTAGCAAAAACTTGTTAGTTTCATACACAACAAATATTAAAAGATTATTTGATGGTATAATTTTTTTAAGCTAAAACTTTTTAACATACTAGATTTATGCTCATTCTAAAGTTTAACGGGTACATCCAAAAGAATTTAAAGTTTTTTTTTTTTATCAATCCCAATATTATTGAGTGGTAGTAAGTTAAAAATATTATTTATAGAAGCAAAACATTTAAAAAGTCTATTTAAAAATAAAAAAATGGTGATTATGAATCTTATTAAGTGTATGACTTAATAAAGTATGACATTTCTTTAAATTACCTACCTTAAATAACTTCTATAGGATGAGTATAAATGGAAAGTTGATTTTAAAGTATATAATACAGCATGCATTACTTACTTTGTTGCACAAAGCTTCGGTACCTTGTCGATCTGATGAGTTCCGCTGTGAACATGGGAAATGCATTCCCATAGCACAACGCTGTGACAAAAAAAGACATTGTAGTGATGGGACTGATGAATTAGACTGTCGTAAGTTTGACTTTGAAGAAAACTTTGTTTGCTGGCATTTGATGGTGCTCTGCTTTTGGCCTCTGTTTACTACATTAGCATGTGCTATAGTATTTTTTTTTAATGAAAATGATGTTTACATACGGACTTTTCATAATAATTAATGTTGAGCTCATTTAGGGTATAATGGTAATTATCATAATTAGTTTTGTTAAAAACATTTACCCATTTTTTACTTTATTTTAAAGTTTTATAAATTAAAAAAATAATCAATGGGGGGGGGGGGGGGGGGGTGTCAATGAGGTACTACAATTGTTTTTAGTAATATTTTGTTATCTTTCTTTGTCTTCTTCTGTTTTAAGTAATTCTGCTACAGACAGTCCAGTTCACTCAGTTATGTCCTCCATCCAATTATGTCCTTGCTTTGTTCATCTTTTCCTACCTGTCACCATGCCCTGCATGATTGTTTTTGACAGGCTGTTTGATGTCCATACCATCTTAGTAAAATAATAGTTCAAAATTATTTTTTTTCCATGAGTGAAGTCTGTAATTTTCATAGAAAGTAAATTCTCTTGTTCTTGTTTACTTCAGGTAAAACTACCATGTTGTATTTTTTAAGATTGGTTTAACTGTTGAGTACTGGACTGTTATATTGCTTTTTAAATTTCTACTTAACTCTTTATACTTTATATCTATTTTTCTGCTTTCTTAAAAAAAATGTTTACATTTTAAATTGAGCATATGGTAAAATGTAATATTTAAAATGCAAACTGTAAATAAAATAATAATATAAAATAAATGCTTTAAGTATAAGTTTATATTTACTTAACAATGATTACACTACATTGTAGTTAACTGTCAACTTTATCCATTATTGATATACACCAGAATAATGGAAATCTTGATATATTTTTTCTTTGTACTTTTTCTTTTTTTCTCCTTTTTAATGTTCACTTTTCTCAGTGTTTGGTGAAATTGTGTATTCGATGTACAGTTTCTTCTGAAACAGTTTGGAAAACCTAATAAGATATTGTTGGCAAAATTCTAGTCCTTATGACAATCTTTTAGAAAAATAAAATAACGTCAGATTGTTTTTTGTAAGGGCTGCACCTGCTGGTTATACACAGTAGCTACATAGCAAATTTCTTAGACATCCAGTCATGAACTCTAATTACAGTTCAGATTTATGGCATCATGCCCTTGTCAGTTACCTCCAGGCAATGATCATCTAGCATTACTGTTACGGGTCATTTGAGGTCAGGTTAGAATAGGTTAGAATAGTCTCGAACTTAGGGGGGGAGTGCGTGTGTGAGTTGAGTTCACCCTACTGTGTAGTAACCCTGGTGTGTTTATGTCTTGTAATCCCAAGGTTGAATGCCGGTATAAAAGGGCGAGTGAACGATTGTAGTGGGTTGGCGGTTAGTTGGTAGCGGTTAGGACGAGGGCTGTTCTGTTATGTGTAAAGAATTGAGACTGAATAAAAGTATTGAAATTAAAAAAAAAAAATTAAAAAAAAATTTAGTCTACCCTTTGCGCTCTCTGGCTACAATCGTTTATGACTATTCTAACCTATTCTAACCTGACCTCAAATGACCCGTAACAATTACCTTTACAAATCAACTACCCTCTCAGTAATTGCCGCTTTCTCTTGAGAATATGTATTATACCTAGCCCTACCCATCTTCTTATTCAGCTCCCTATCACTACCCCTAACCCTATAACTATTCCTAACTATTACATATAGTCTTGATTAGTAATCCACTGGTAATGGGAATGAAAAATTTCCAACTCCAGTTTTTTGGGCAATGGGGGGAATAATTAATCTGGGGGTAACAACTTTTTTTTGGTTGACCCATCATGATAGGCTTTTTAGACAAATTACTGGCTTTAAATAATCATGTGGCAATGGCAGAACAATGAGAATTATAGTAATGTGAGATCAAGTTAACAAACATACTCTGAGGTTTTCCATACTTATTTCTTCCTCTACTTGTGTTTCCTTTCTTCTTCTGCATGCTATTTTAATTAAGAAAAGTATCACACCTTTTTAAGTGTGGCTCTATTTAAACTTGTATAGTCTTAGAAGTCTGTTTCTACTGTTGAGATACTATTCTCATGCTTTTTGTTTCATTTCTTTTTTTTTTCCATTTAAAAATTGGGATGTAAAAAATTAGTGTAACATTGATAATTGTTTATTAATTTATGTATTAATTTTGTTACAATATGAAATCATAATATAATATAATCAGTGAAAGTTCATGAATAGTTACAAAGTAGATGGTAAGACTAATAATAAAGATGAAAAGTTTTTTCTTGTGTTTAGTAATGTATTTCAGCTGTTGTCATTTTTTAAATGGTCCTACTTTTTCCACTCTACAATGTTGATGACTAGTTTTTTGACAGTTAACATAATTTTTTTTACAGCTTGCAAACCTGGGGAGTTTAAATGTCAGGATGGTGGCTGTGTGGTCAACGGTTCCCTCTGTGATGCATACCCAGATTGTGAAGATGGATCAGATGAGTTTAATTGTGGTAAGTTTGAAAAAAAATATTTTTTTTACTAGCTTTCTCCACAAAAAATACTATGTTCTTCATTATAAAGTATCAAGATTAGTTTAATTTAGATTATGGTGTTGTCCTTACATTGGCAGATTAATAATTAGTCGAGCTGCTGGTTGCAAATTTTTAGGGAACTCCTAATATATACTGTCCATGATAATAGTAGGTATTCTTAATGATCAAGAATATTTAGCTTAAATTTTTTAAAAACCATTGATGTGGTCACACCAACTCTCTGTGCTATCCTGCCATAATAGATGTATTTTCATCCCCGTAAAGGCTTGGTGAAGCATTGCCTCCAAATTATGTCAAAGATGACTTTAAATACACTACTCAAAATGCATCATTATTTCGGCCGGTCATTTTTACAACAGTGCTCTTTGACCTGTATGCAGTCCTTTGCTAAAAAACTCTAGGCCGTGAAAATTATCGCATTTACTTGTACAAAAAAGTTTCAATTGGAAAGGTTTTTTAAATAGAGCTATAATTAATTGTATTGAAATATGTTTTTCTAATTCTATATCAGGAGCTCTTAGTTTATATTGTAAGATTACATAATTTACATAATTACATTAGTTGTTGACTTACTTTCATAAAGGCAATCATGTTTTATATTAGTGCATAAATATTTTGCCCCCACCTTCAACATAATTTTCCCGCTTATAGTTAGAATATTATAAACAAAACAAAATTTTATAAGCTGTAGGCCCATATTCTTGCAAAAACATAGATCCGTGACAAATTAGAATTTACCCTATATTCACCCTATTAGCAAACATTAAAAACTATTGTCCTTGCTTCATCTATGACATACAAGTTACATTGACTTATTCTGAGGTTGTAGAGGTTTAGTTTAAATTAAGTTTCTGCAAGATGGAGCTTATTCTACTAGTATATATGTTTTTTACACATAGAGAGATATTTTATAAAAATTTAAAAGGATTTAAATTTAAGTGACAAAACATCATATTGCTAGGTTTAATGACCAACAGACATAAATAGACATAAATCTGTGTTGTAACATAGATAGATGCTTCAAATAAATTATCTACTGCTGTAGTATTACATACTTTATTAATTTAATTTTCTTTCCTGTGGTATAAAAAATCACTTTTCTTTCTTGCATGCGTGGTTGATTGAATAGACCTACACATTTTTCAATTTGTTCAATTATGGACTTTTACTTAATAACTTAAGGCTATACAGAGCATCCAACATGGTTGCATTTGGTCATTTAAATTTGACACACAATGGATTATAAATTCCATAACTTTCTTAATATTTGAGGTGTCGTGATAAATTTGGTAGTTTTGTTGTGATTAAGCCAAGATCTATCTAGATCAGTTAGAACATTTCTTATATTATAGAATGGTACATTAAAATACCTAATATTAGGCCTAAAGTTAAATTTGTGATCAGCAAGTAATTTTAAAATGTAATTGCCTCTGACTATTTAAAAAATTGTTTTTGCTTGATTCAACATTTGAAAGTGTTTACCATTTTATAAACTAACTATTTATTTTACTTTTCCTAAAATACATATGGTAGGTTACTGATTATTTTTTTTTCAGTTTTTAATATAGATTGACATTAAACTTAAATCTTTCTTTGTTTACAAAAATTGTAGCTGGCCATTACACCTAAAGGTTAAGTAATAGAATGTAAAATTTAGTAATAGAATGTTTGTATTAATTTAAAAATAAACTCTTGTCTCAGACAATATTGTGTCAACATTTCCACCGTCATGCCCTGCAAACCTGTTTAGATGTGACAACGGAATCTGCATTGAGAGTAGCAGACAGTGTGATAATGTCAATGATTGCTTGGATGGTTCAGATGAGAAAGGCTGCGGTGAGGATAATAATAATAATAATAATAATGATAATAATAATAATATGTATAATCAGAGAGCTAGCGTGCTAACAAAATTCCTTGCTCCCAAGCAAAAATTGGAATGTTAGAACTCTATATGAAATTAGAAGGTACATCAAAGTTGTGGGATTAAGCAAGGCATGGTGAGATGGCAGTGTCAAATGCAGGCTATAGGAGAGACATTCATCTGATCATATCATGATGATACACTGCCACAAACTACTACACTACCATATTATGTCTGAATTCCCTAAGGCTGAATGGATGCCATAGCATAGAAAGAAGCAAATCACCAGCAACCACATTTTCTGCTAACCACACAAACCCTTCAGCACACAGAATGGGGGCAGAAGCTTTTGTGACCTTGACATTTGAAAGGACTGTGATTTTTACTGTCACAATATAAGTCATGTATCGACCCCAAGCTGTCTTGACTGCGAGGAAATTCTAAAAACAATCTACTAAACAAAGAAGTGTTGAAAGTATAGGCTATGAAAGTTGATGATCAGCTGCTGCTGTATTTTTTTTAGGACTGGTCTTAGTGTTTACACTTCTGACCTGATGCATGTAGTCCCTGTGATTCTGTGCCACTTGGAGTAGGGTTGGGATCCCATTTGGCTATAACTAGTCTGTCTTTACTAGGCTTATTTTCTGTATCTACGTTTGGCCTTGCATATTTCTGTCGATGTTAGATGAAATAAATAGCATGTTTATTTTCGTCAGTGGGCTTTTAGGAAAATAAAGATTGTGTTTATTTCTGTCAATGGGCTTTTGAGGCATTAAACACTGTGCTTATATTCTCTTTAAGTAGATGCTTAAAAAAGCTACTTATTTCATTTAAGTTTAAATTCTTAATCTTTGCTCTTGTAGAAATCATTTTAATTTTATGATACTAGTCCTAACCCTAATGTTACAACTAGGATCTCATTTATCCAATATCACAGACGTGCAATAAGGATTCTAAAGTTCTATCATTTATCACCATTTCACTATAGTTAAATTTACTTATTCTTTCTTGACTAAATCTTGAGAAATATATACTTTGTAATGGTTTCACAATTCAATACAAATAATTGACAAATAATAAGACATTGATTGATTCTAGCTTTATTCTGAACTTGAAGATGGACGAGACATGACTATATGTTCACACAAAACAACGACCATTGTATACAACAACAAGACAAAACCTTCCTCTCCCTAACACATCAAGATGGAGAAAGACTTTACTTACAAACTTTTTTCCTGTCTCCACAAAATGTTGTATCCTCACATACCTCGTTACAAAGTCACAACATTCTTTATTAACACAATATACTTCAACAACTCACATACTCTTGTAGGCCTACCCTTACAATATGATACATTTGCCTCACAATATCTAACCCTAACTTTATCCTTAACCCTAACCCTAGACTTACCCCTAGCCTTAACCCTTTCCTATTATAAAATGCATTAAAATTTTTATTATTCATATCATTTGCACTATTAAAAAAACACCACATCTATATTCTTGATAGCTGCCATATGTTCCATTCAGCCATGCTAACATGTGAACCACGTCAAAAATATATCATTATCTTAAAATTTGTTTGCCCATAAATAGAAGCTAAAGCTCGTTGGTAATCAAAATAAGCACATTGTTTATTTAGTCAACAGTTGACGGAAATAAGCACTTCCAAATAACAATTTTATGTTAATATTGCTATTTTAAGCTATGAACTTGATAACCCTGCTCCCTTTATAATACTTACCCCTAACAATAATAACAATGTTCTTAGACAACAACAAAATATTTTTCCTGCAGCAACATGCGGTTTAGATGATTTCCGTTGTGCTGATGGTGAATGTATTCCTGTCACTTTGATGTGTGACTCTATGCCTGACTGTTCTGATGGCTCTGATGAAATTGGTTGCGGTATGTATTTTTGCTCTTAATTGATCCAATGTACAAGTAGCTCTACTTTATTATGAGCTATTTCATTTTCAGTTGAAAACTTAATTAATCTCAGTTCTAATAAAGGCTTAGAGAAATTCATTCACCTTAAAATTAAACTGTGTTGTTACACCAATTCAAGTAAAAATTAAAAATCAGTATAGAAATACAAATGGAACACATAAATATATAAAGCAATGTCAAAATGATAAATATAATATTAATATGTGAAAAGGACTTATCAATATACTTTCTTTTTGGGTTTAATGTAAATAAATATAATTCAAATTTTTTTTTAGTCATAAAATGTAGCCCCAACCAGTGGACCTGTAGTAATGGTGAGTGTGTCAGCTCTGTGAGTCGATGTAACAAAATTGATGACTGCTCTGACAGTTCAGATGAACAGAATTGTCGTAAGTAAACTTTTAAACATGTACTGCTTTGGTAGCGACACATGTTACATGTCATTTGTAGGTTAGATAGAAATAGGTTAGTATAGTCTAGAACTTAGGGAAGAGTGCGTGTGTGAGCTGAGTTTACCCTAGTGTGTAGTTAGCCCCGGTGTGTTTGTATTGTTATCCCAAGGTCAAATGCAGGTATAAAAGCTGTAGTGAATGATTGCAACTGGGTTAGTTGGTAGTGGCTAGGCTAGTGGGCGTGTTGTGTAAAGATAAAAAGAACAAGCAAAATAAACATTGCCTACAAACCTGTTTGTTGGATGAGAGGTCAAGCGTAACAATACAGATGTTGTTTTTATTGTAGTTACAGGACAGGGTTGGTAAATGAGCATTAAAATACTTTAATTTGTAAATTTTGTGGATCTACAACTCATTATGATAAATAAGTAATTATTGCAGAAGTTGAAAATGATTTAATAAATATTTTTTCTTCATGTTTGTCTACTGGCAGCATGTACTCCTACTGAGTTTGCTTGCGTTGGTAATGGTGAGTGTATCCCAGACCACTTGAGGTGTGACGGCAAATCGCATTGTGAAGATGGCAGTGATGAAATTGATTGCCGTAAGTGTTGTTCAAATATAAGATTTTACTGGGTATATAGACACGTATATATGTATGGGCCTGCTAGTTTGCTGAGGCGTTTACTTTTGAAAAATATATATGATGAGCTGACCCGTGCCGTAAGCTGTTTAGTTGTTTTATTTTCTACTTTTCAGTAATTCATAATTCACTATCAATGCTGCAACTGAAAATATTTTGCTTTAAAACACTATCAGTAGCTGGTAAAGACGATTATCATCACCCTCCCTCCCCACCCCACCCCTTCAGCGAATTAAAATCTAAATTATCTGCCCCTACCCCTAATAGCCGACCCGTCTCTATGATTGTAAACATTCGGGGTGAACCACAGCTCACCTGACAGGTGGGGATGAGGGTGGTGGCTAAGCTGCGTGGTGTCTTCTATGGTCCCCATGAAGAGAATTATATATATAGATAATGATAAAAGCAGGTGCTAGTTGATCAAAGTAATAGAATTTATGTATTAAAAAGTACACTTCTTATTAATAAGACTACCATTTTTTGTACAATTTTAGCTTGCAGCGGATTTTTGTGCAATGATGGAACATGTTTATTGAAGTCTCAACAATGTGATAGACGAGTGGACTGTACGGATGGGAGTGATGAGCTCAACTGTGGTAAGTGAAGTTTTAACTTGCTTCACAATGGGCTTTTGCATTAAAAAACTATATGACCACTATATGAAATAGAAAACTACAGAAGTTTTAACTCTTTGATCAGAATTATTGATAAATACAAAAACATTTTTGTAATATCTTTTAATACAAAACATTTTTTTTTACCAAAGTCATGGATTGGATTAGTATTTGCATAAATACCCTTATTTTGGTTAAATATTTAATGCAACAATGTAACTGTTAAATGTGGCATCAGAATGGTGTTCCACTGTGTTAAAAAATGCTGTTTATCAAGTGTAGTTTTTTTTTAAATGTCTATAATGTACAAAATCAAACACATGGCAAAACTTACATTTGGCAAAATAACAGTAATAAAGCAAAAATTTTTGAATGCTGGCAGTGTTGTTATAGGCTTGGGGGCTGATCACTAAGAGTGTCATTCCAATCTTACTTAAAGAGTTAAAACATTACTTTACAACGCCTGATGAAAAGTTCACTTCTTGTAAGAGCTTAACTTAGATTTTTTTATTCCTTACATGTTTTAACAGTATCTTAAATTTCCCTACTTATTTACTGAAGGTAAAATAAACTTTGACTTGTACAATAGATAAGAAGTAGGTATAAATTATTAGGTTTCTTTTATTTTACGGTTAACAACTGCTAAATAAGCATTAGTTTGTATTTGGCTGGTTACTTGTTTTTGATAATCCATTACTAGTTTACTGCAAAACTTCCAGTCAACTATTTCTAACATGTTTGGCTGATTTTCAGTTTCTCATCATTCTTTTGTTCTATCATATACTTAATAACAAAAAGTAATAAGAATTGTAGAATAGAAGTAATGTTAGTGTTATAATGATTACAACAGTGGTAGAGTACAATCAAATATAAATGTAAGTGTAAGAATTATTGTAACAATGTAAGAATAGTAGCATACATTATAGCTAGTGTGTATATATATATATATATATATATATATATATATATATATATATATATATATATATATATATATATATGTATATATGCTATTAATTTAACAATTTTCTTGTTTCAGAACGCTGTAGGAGAAATCAGTTTGAGTGCCTAGATGGCACATGTGTTGATAGACGACATAAATGTGACCGCAGTGCTCAGTGTCCTGACAGCTCTGATGAATTTAACTGCAGTAAGCTTTAAGATATTTCGTATTTCAAAGTTTTTCTTTTACCAACTCCAATACCCTTTATTGAGAAACTTGAAATATAATGCATTGTAAATAACCCCAAACAGATTTTAGCAATTATTAGACAGCTTTTTGATTTATGAGAAAATGGAGAAATGGAAAAAGATGTTAAATTAAAAAGACCCTGAAATAAAACAATTTATTTATAAGCTGTAAAAAGTAAAAGGAAATAAAACATTAACCAAATTTCCACTACTACACCACTGCACTACTTCACAACATCAAGAAAAACTTTTTTTTAAATTAGCATGGAATAACTATGCACCTCAATGAATATTAAGGCTTTCATTACAATGCAAAAACTCAATTTTTAGCGCAATTTCCATTCTGGAGAATTGCGTTTATTAACTCGTCATTTCTGGGAATGGATGGATGAATGTATGGATGTATGAATGTGTGTCCGGGCTTTAAGTCGTATCTCCTCCTCAACGAAGCAATATCGATGACTAGTTACAAAAGCAATTATGTTAAGCAAGTTACGAGGATGAACATAGGCCATAAAAATTCCGGGTTTCTTTCATGGATTTCCCGAAAAAGCCAAAAAACCTAGAAAAAATGCAGTTTTTGGCCCATATCTCGGCAACCAGACCACTTAGCGACTTGAAACATGTACCAATCGATTCCTGCCATAATTTAGAACAATATTGCCGAAGAAAGTTTTCAAAAATATCCTTTCGTTCGGTCACAAAAATTGTTTGAATTAATTAAAATTTGGACCGAGTTCAATGGCTGCGACATCACGTTCGGTAGCTAGGCGCGCAATGGTTTTTAGTCATGTTACTCTATTGTAAATAAAACATGTAAAATAATGAAAATTTTTTTAATAAAAGACGTTTTAATAACTAACCAATGGTTTTACTAACCCTGCTCTTGATTAACGCTACGACAGAGCTATTTTTAGATAACATAAGGAAATTGCGCTAAAATTGTCACTAGACTTTTTTTAATTACTTGTTTCTTAGTTGTCCAATTCATTAAGCTTAAAATTTTAATTAATGCATATATCTAATATTTGTTTTGAACCCTGAAGATTTTAAAAATAATACTTCTACTTAAATTGTTAGCTTTTTGAAATAAAAAAGTTTTTTTATCCACTTAATTTGACTTATCAGTATCAGTTGTTGTTAATAAGTTAATAACAGGATTGTTAAAAATATTTTTCCCAGCATGCACTCTAGGAGAGTTCCGCTGCAATAATGGACAATGCATTCTGATAGATGCCCGGTGTGATAGAAGTCAGGACTGTGTGGATGGCTCTGATGAATTTGGTTGCAGTAAGTTTTTATTTCCATTTCCTGGAACCAGCTATTTAGAACTGTTGTCTCTGCAATGCTACACTGTTTTTGTCATTTAGTACTGTAGTCTTTTGTCTTAAGCCAATATTAACCTCTGCAGGCCTACTCATTGATACTATTGTTAATTTTTTTTATTTTTTCACCTTTGAAGTTAGAAGAACCAGTATAAATTACTTGGTCATAATGAATGATACAATGTTATTGTTAAGTTCTAACCTTTTTCATATGGATTAGATCTTTTTCTTCTGAATTTAAAAAATTATCTAAAATTCAGAGGTATGTTATAGATCTACTGTGTTAAAGTCTTAAAAGTAAATAAGTATTTTTTTTTATATTGTGTCACTCAATTCTCCACAGTGTTTATGCTCTGTTGTAACAAGTTTGATCATTGACATAAAAGCTTTTTATTTTTTAATATGATGTATCTGATGAAAGTATTTTCTTTGTAGCTGCTATTTTAGATTATTCCAGTCTTTCAGTACAGCGTTGTAATTGTCTGGACTTTACTAGTTTTAACATTGTTTTCATACTGTATTTAACTAGTTATAAATTGTTCTCATAGGCCTATAACAGAATTCTACTTCATATTAATAGTTACATGTAACAAACACAGGTTTACTAGAAACAAATTGTTCATTTTCACCAGAAGTTTAGTAGGGATAAACTGCTCACAAATAACTTAATTCTTTATATTACAATTACAGCATTCAGTATTTTTTATTTGTTTTGGTTGTACATCATTTCAACTTTTGATAAATGACAGGACCTATTTGTCGGCCTGGCCAGTTCCAATGTAACAGTGGAGAGTGCATTGACAGTCAAAGTAAATGTGATGGCAGAAGTGATTGCAGTGATGGTTCTGATGAAGATGACTGTCGTAAGTACATTATATTGTTGATGCATATATTTACAATCATTTGTTTCGTTTATTTTTTTTTTTGGATAATTGTCTTAACAAAAATTGAGAAAAACAAAGGTAGATAAAAACAACATTTCAAGCAAGTTAATGTAAGCAGTATAAATGAATTTAAATGGCAATTTGGTTTATGGAACAAGATGCTGTTTATGTGTACAAGATCAAGATCTCTTAATGAAGAATATTACTTTGATTCATGATATATATTTAAGCATGAACATTTTTAAATCAGCATACATTAATACTTGTAATTTAAATAAATGTAGTCTATTTAATGCAATCTAATCTGCAGTAAGGCAGCAATTGTTTTTCTTATTTTAATTTGATTGTTGTAAAGAATAACCTACCGTTATGAATTAGAGCAATGTTATGCTTTTAACTTAAATCTTGAACCACTGTCTTTCTAAGATAAGGTTCATGAATAAACTAATGTATACTGCATAGAAAAAACATCTATAATGTATAAATTAACATAACAAACTGCTGTTTTTGGCTATATTTAAAATGTAACAGTGACAGTTGGTGTTGGTTGTTTTTTTTTGTTAAATGTTATGCTAATACGCAAATATACAAAATAAATTTTGGTAGGGAATATTCAAGATTGAATTTTCAGGGACAAAAAAATTGTCAATTTTTTTACAAAAAAATTACCAATTTTTTTTAATATTATAGGTTTGTAGATTAAAAAAAAAAATTAGCTTAAAAAATGAAAATCTAGATTGATTTTTAAAATAGTGGTTTTTAGAAATGTTTAAGAAAATGGATTTTTAAAATGATTAATTTTAAATTATAACATATTTTCCAAAAGAAACAATGACTTAAAATATTTATCAGACAATGGTTTCCTTTATAAACCTTAGTTTTTTTTCTAGAATTGTAATCATTATGGATTAAAGACTTAAAAACATTTGGTACTCTATATTAAATGTTATGTACAATAAATTGTAACACATTTATTCTTTATATACAATTTTATGTCAAGATCATACCTGACCCTCCATCCCATGTACATCAAATAGTTTAGATTAATTGCCCTAATTTTTCAGCAAGTTCTAGTAAACAGATTAAAAACGTCTTTACATAAAAAGAAAAAGCAATGATCCCAACTTTCTCAGATTAAATCAGCCTCTGATTTTTTTAAATATGCCTATTTTCTATTTAAAGACTTAGATTTAGTTAATAACTTCCGGGTCGCAGAATTAAAATATAAAAGTGAAAAAAACAAGAACTAATTATTGGACTTCACCTGTCTGGGCGTTTTGTTTTGTCACTGCCCACCATTTCAGCTAAACCTCCATTATATGAATGTATGCCTGGTCAATTTCGTTGTTTGCGAGGTGATCAGTGCATTGATGCTGGGTTCAGGTGTGATAACCAACGTGATTGCCCAGATAATTCAGATGAAGAAAACTGTCGTAAGTTCTAAATCAAATAAGTTGCTTTTTGTTTACTTCTCCAGATATTCAGTAAAATTTCTGAAACTTAACTTTCACTGAACTAAATTACTTTTTTTTTTATAAGTCCCTTCACAGCTTTTTAATATAATTTTACTTTGTTGCAAAGATTGTCTCGCCTATGTTTCATTCTGAACAGTTAAAATATTACTAAAAGCATAGCATTTTTAACTTCTCTTGTGTAAAATTTAGCAGTCATTCAATTTCTTGTGTTACTACTGCCGAAGTTAACAGCTTGTAAACTCATAAGCTATTGTGTAAACAAATTCTAATTTTTTAATATTAACTCAAATTTTACAATGCTTGCTGAACTAATGCTTTGTAACATGAGTGCTGAAACATGTATTTTAAAACTATAAACCTTTATGTGTTAAAATGGAAAGTGATGATGTAATTTTTTAATGCTATGTCTTCATAAATGTATTTATTTTTAATGTGCTGTATTATAATTTTTGTATTGCTCAAATGTTCTACATTTAATGTGTTAATGTAACTTTATTTCAGAGTATCTTTCCCAAACTCTATGCACACTAATAACAGAGCACTGCTTCAATAATAGCTAATATATTTTTTTGATACATTTTCCTTTATAATATTTGTTCTGATTAAATAAAACAAAATAATTATTTGAGTAATTTTAGGCTTAACTTATATAAATTAAAACTCCAAAAGCAAAACCTTTTGTATATAACTATACATAAATTGAAACTGAAGTGCCTTGCTCAACTGAAGGAATGGAGATCAAGCAGTTATCAATTCCCAAAAATATAAAAGACAAGATGTGGTATTTTGATTGATGATGGCATAATTTTCAGCTCGTCGCTGTCCTGGGAATCAGTTTCAGTGTGGCACAAGTCAGTGTGTGGATAGGAGGGCAGTTTGTAATGGTCGACCAGAGTGCCCAGATGGTTCTGATGAAGTAGATTGTCGTAAGTTCTGCATCAAGCTGTGTTGGTTCTTCACTTCTAACTTTGCCGTTCAGCTTGAATTTTATTTTAAAAGCAGTTTTGTTTTTTGTTGCTGTGTAAAATAATTTTAACAGTGGTGTGGCTAGTGTTGTAAAGCAGTGTTTCTCACTTGGAGTATGGAGCAGCAAAGATCTGCCTAGTATTTACATAAACTAGTAGTTAATTGCCCATGCTAATTCATAAACATGGCAGCTAGCTTGAGTCTGCTAAGCCACATCACTGCTTTCATCTACATGTTTTTAGTTGTGTTTTATTTTGTATTTTGTTTAGTCATGACATGTAACAGCATGTAAATCATTGGATTTTTAATTCAGCATTTTCTAAAAATATTGTCAGATTTGTGTTTCATTTTAGGATCTTTTTAGATTTTTAAAAATGTGTTGTCAAATTTACTAACCCATAAGTGTAATAGTACATTAACCATGTCTGTTGTAACAGTTTCTTTTTTGTACTTATATTGTTAGTTTTTATTTTCATTCATCTTTAAAATCATCTTTCTCCAAACAGCATGTAGATTCATGAAGTTTTAATTTGAAACAACTGGAAATGTACTACTTATTTTTTGCTATTAATAACTTTATATTTTTCCATATTCTCTTATATAATACTGATGCTTTATTTGCCTGCTTGTGCTTACAAATTTTGTTTTTCTAATACTGAAGCTGTTTTTGTTATTAAGAAATACCATTTTTAATGGATTACTTAGTATATCTTTTAAATTAAAGTTTTTAGGATGTGTTGAAATATTCAGTAGGATATTATATTTAGGATAGAACCAGCAATTTATATTCTCATTTCCCCATTTTTATAGTAATAAAAATGTAATTCAGGCTATTAAAAAGTTATGACAAGCCTTGATAGTTGGTGGTATCTATTTTAATTTTTAACAAAACACTCTTAATAAGATGCAAAAACTTAATCCACTGCAGTTTATGTGAAGTATATTTACTAATATAATTAAATTAAACTTGATTGGTTACAAATATATATATATATATATATATATATATATATATAGGCTAAGTACTAAAATATGACAGACTTGAGCTAACAATTTATCTATAAAGTAGGAAATTTTAAAATAATTTCTTATTATTTTTATTATATTTGTATCTCTTACTGTTAAGTTATGAACATTTTTAAAACAAAAAATAATTTTCCTGTACTACTGGTAGCAGATGTTTTCTCTCAAGTTTTTCACTCTTCCATCATGTTTAAAATATATTAAAATCAAATTTAAGGTTTGCCCAGTCTTTGTTAAGGAAAATATTTTTTTTTTATGTTAAAAAGTATTCAATGTTATTATTCTTTTCAGCACCCTGCTCATCTACTGAATTCACCTGCAACTCTGGACAGTGTATCTCAGATAGCAAACGTTGTGATAGACGAAGTGATTGTTGGGATGGAAGTGATGAAATAAACTGCCGTAAGTATAATAGAAACCATTTATACTGCCGTAATTATAGTAAAACAATTTATATATCCGTTAATATAATTTAAACAGTTTATGCTGCCGTAGGTATAGTATACACAATTTATACTGCTTTAGGCATAGTATAATCCATTTATACTATAGTAACTATAGTAGGCCCTATAAACAATTTATACTTCTTTAAGTTTAGTATAAACAATTTATACTTCAGTAATAAGTAGTAACAATTTATAACCAATAAGTATAGTATAAGCAATTTATACTTCCATCAGTAGCCTAAACAATTTATGGTTACAAATCTAATTATTTTAATTTTTGCTCCTTAGTTTTGAACATTTTTAAGATAAATTTTATACGAGTTATTTAATCTGCAGGTTGCAATGACAATCAGTTTACCTGTGTCAGTGATGGCAGGTGTATCCCCTCTGACTACCAGTGTAATGGACGGCCTGAATGTAATGATGGAAGTGATGAGGAGGACTGTGGTAGGTTGAAGATATAGGTTTCATTAAAAATTGAATCCACCTTTGAATTTCCTGTGTGATTTGAAAAATGCACACATAATTTATTTCAAATCTCTCAATTATCTTCAAAAATGTTACAAATGGGGTCATGAAAATATTCCTTTTGACTATAGGCCTATTTGTAAATGTAATATAATTAAGATAATTAGCTGGATTAAAAAAAAAAGAGCGTCTAAGCAAATACAAAAACTCGGCTTGGTTGGGTGTAAAACTTACTAACAAGGAAATCTTGTTTCACTCTTAGATATTTACACGATTACATGAATTTAAATAATTTAATTATTACAACCATTGTCTTTTTTTTTTAGTATAAAATGTAGTGAAAGCAAGTTTAAGTGCAGAGTAATTTAAATTGTTTATTTATTTGGATAATTCTTTTCTAGTCTAGGAAGGTAGTAACAGGGAGTTAAAAAAATAAAATACTGTATTTAATTATTATAATAACTCTCTTTTTGCCAATTACTTTATTGAAAGATTTTAAAACCTGAGTTATTTATATTTAACATTGCATGAACTTAAAGTATATTTAATCATGATAGTTCTCTTCTAATCAGAGAATGTAACAAAAGAGAGTTTAAACATTAAATGCAGATGAGTAAAATATTTAATTATTATGATAACTCTCTTTTTATTAAGGCCTCTATTGAAAGAGTTTAAAAGCTGATAAATTTAACTTAAAAAATATTTAATTATTATGATAATTCTCTTCTAGTCAGAGAATGCAGCGAAAGAGAGTTTAGATGTGGAGACAATGAGTGTATCCCTCGTTCTGCCCTGTGCAATGGAAGAAATGACTGTCCTGATGGCTCTGATGAACAGGACTGTGGTAAGTGTGAGAAATTAGATGGTTATAAAACGGATTATATCTTTTCTCTCTCCTACTATAGTTATCTCATATATTGAGAAATCCCATCTTTTTAGCAAGTCTGTGGATTAAGCACTCACCCTAATGTCATAAATAATGTTTTTGTACTCATTAATCATGAAATTTGATTAACTGCAATGAGATGTCATAAATAATGTTTTTGTACTCATTAATCAGTCAGATATTCTGTAAAAAGAAAAAAGAATAACTATTAATTTATTATTTGTATCTAATGATCAATTTGCCTCTATAGTATAAAAATGGGTAGATATTTTAAGCTACTGATAGATCAATGTGTATAAAAGTGTATGGGTATTTTGTTTAACTCCTAGTCCTAAGATCTATGTGCTTCTGTTGTATGTTGTTCAAAAATATGTTTTGAGTATTTATTTAATTAAAAATATGAATCCTGCTCATGACCTGTTTCAACCTTATTTTTATCATTGTGTTATCATCTATCTTATTGCTATATAAAATAACTTGAAGAATGTTATCTTGCAAAATGCAAGATGTTTTTTTTTCTTTTAAAAAAGTGGATTTTAAATTTAGAATCACCAAAAATGAGCCATACACTGTATTCATATTTTGATACTAAAGCAGCGCAAGATTTCTACTATGTGTCAGGTCAAATAGCATGAAGTTCTGGCTCATTGTCAAGTTTTTGATGCTAAGTAGCATACAATTTCAGTTATACGCTGCAAAGTAGGGGAATTTCAGTGTGGCACCGGCCAGTGTCTGGACAGCCGTAGAGTCTGTAATGGTCGCAGGGACTGCCCAGATAACTCTGATGAACAAGACTGTTGTAAGTTTTACCGCAGGCACTGCTGCTTACCTAGCTAGACTATTTTTGCTTTTCTTGTTTGATGTGGATTTTTATTTCCTTCTTTTTATCATTGTGCAGGAACCATTTGTTCTAAAATATTTTTGAGTGTTTTAAAAATAAATAATTTTAGCTTGGAAAAAGACTTGGATTAGTTGTCTTTACCTTTTATTAAAAAATTTTCTTATGTTTAATACATACCCCAGTTTCTGGTAGTTTTTTTAATTTATTAAATTATTGTTCACTTTATCAACATCATCTTTACCCGTTTGTGCCCAAGACACATGGGGCAGATGAAGTAGAGTTCATCTGTTCTAGAAACCTCTGCATATGAAGGGATAGTGTGGTCAGCACTGTGCACAGTCGCCTTTGCTTTCCCTAACATGTGTCAATTACCCATCAGAGCTGGGTGGGCTCAGGGACTTTCAGCTGACTTGAACCCAGATTTGAACTTGAGAATTTCTGTTTAGCAGTTTAGCTCTCTCCCATTTTACCCTTAAAGAAACCTATTATTTAAAAGCATTTTTCTAAAAATGTATAAAGCTTATCTACTTCATTTATTATTTAATTTGGCTATTGTGTGAATTTGCTTGTTTTAGGGCTATCTTTATTTACTTTCTTAACTTTGTATTTATTAATTATTTTTTTTTGTAAAAATATTTTTATAATATTACTTAGATATTTGTTTTACTATTTTTTGTTTTTGTATTGTAAAACTCCATTACATGGGCTTTTTCTCATTGATGTTACTAACATTCATAAATATAAAAAATAAAATTGTGATTTCCTTTGCAGTAACTTTCTAAAAATACATTTCATCTATATTATTTATCTGTATCAATTATAAAGTGTTTTTTTTTTTTTGTTGTTGCTTTTTATTTTAAAATTCTGTAATCATTACCATCACTTATAGTAAAATGTTGTCTTCTTTATGTAACTAATTTTTTGGATCATTAATTTATTCTTTTTATTACTAACCTTGCTTAATAATGTGATAGTCAGCTAGTCTAGTACCACTGGAGTGGCAGCTTTTCTATGCTTTTCTTACCTCATTTAAGTATTTTCTTTGATTACTGTATTTTTAAATTTATGAAACTTTGTAGTTAATATTATGTAAAGTAAATACAAAATGTTTATCTTGTAAAAATGGATATTTGTATTAAGATAATTAACCATCTTACACAGTTAGAAAGATAACAGAAGTCTTGGAGGATTAAAAAAATTGGTTCAAAATTTTAACAAGGTATTTTCTTTACATAGCATGCAAACCTGACGAATTTACCTGCAACTCTGGACAGTGTATCTCATCCAGCAAACGTTGTGATAGACGAAATGATTGTCGAGATGGAAGTGATGAAAGAAACTGCCGTAAGCATAAAAAATAAATGTATCCAAGTTATAATAATTTTTATTCCACCATTAATATTTTAAAAAAAAACAAGACATGTTTATGAAACTTGTATTTTTTCATGTGTGAGATCATCTAGGAAATGTATTAAATAATTGAAACACAATATGAAATCCGCAGCCTGTGGTGATGATCAGTTTACTTGTGTTAGCGATGGCAGATGTATCCCAGCAAGCTATAGGTGTAATAGACGACCTGAATGTGGAGATGGAAGTGATGAAGAGGACTGTGGTAGGTGGAAGAATTTATTGCTGTTAAAATATTCTAATTTACTAATCTTATAATATATTTTTTGTGAGGAATATTGGCATATAATTACAAATATAGAAGTATGCTTTTATATAATAATGTTTGGCAATCCGAAAGTTTTGCTGTTAGAAATCATTGAAAGCACAAAATTTTGTATTTTCCAAAATGGTCTTATATTAAGGGTAGACAGCAAATTATATCATACAATTTTAGCATTGTTCTACCCATAAGTTGCATACAAATTCAGATGCAACCCCCCCCCCCCCCCCCATTAAATATGAAAAAAGCTAATGTAAATTAACATATTTTCATTTTTTAACATTCTCCCCCAACTCATCACACGTTTCACAAAAGTGTACATTCACATGTTTTGTGATGTCCTATATAGATAGGATTGTTAATTAAAATATTAATATAATTAAAGTATTTACAAGATGTGCATTTTTGTTTACATTACAGTTCGTGAATGTAATGAAAGAGAGTTTAGATGTTCAGACAATGAATGTATCCCACGTTCAGCACGTTGTGATGGCAGACTTGACTGTCCAGATGGGTCTGATGAAGGGGACTGTAGTAAGTTTTCCATTACTAATTCGAATAAATCCAGTTTTTTTTTTTTACATAAACCAAGTTTAAGAAATTGTAAAATCAATTTAAGTTCCTATGTATTTTTATAGTAAATCCTTGAGCTTAGCTGCTTTTTTTTTCAAATCAAATTTTCAACAACTAATTTAAATGCCTCAAGTTTTCTGTATTACTATTTAAAACTAGTTACAAATTATTTTTTTAAATCAAGTTTTTAAATTCCTATGTATTTTTATGGTAAATCCTTGTCAGCTTACCTACTTTTTTTCTTCTAACCAATGGCTACTGCTAATATATCAGGATAAATTTGATCTAAAAGAGCTTTAACAGTATAGAATTGTGGAATTAATGTAAATACTACAAGAATATTGTTTTGTAGTACATTTGATTGTAAATATTAATTTAAATATCCCCAATAAATGTTGTTCTGAAGAATTTGTAGTGTTTAGAAATTGAGTTTTATTTGGTTGTAATTCTCCAGGCTATGATGTGATCATCTCAATTAGCCCTCAGCAGATGATCAAACGAGTTGGCACCAGTGCTTCGTTTATCTGTCAAGTGACTGGCAGCCCACCTCCAAGAGTGTCATGGACTAGGAGAACTGGAGGAGTAAGTATAGGACGTCAGTTTAAGGGTTGTCCATAAATCATGTTACACTCCGAGGCGGAAAGGGGGGGGGGGGTCAGACTTTTGTGATAAGATAATTTAGAGTTCATGTTTCGAAAAACAATTTTTGAATCTGAACATTAGAAGTTATTTTGCATTTTTAAAAGAATCATGAAAATTATAGTTAATATCGATCGATATACCTTATGATGAAAGGGGATAATTAACATTCTAGAAAGAAATGAGTTGTTTTAAAAAATAAAAATTGCAATTTGGGAGGCTGATTTCGTGTTGGCTGAAATTTGATGCTAATTTTTTCAAGGAATTTAGTTTCATAACATATTGTAAATGGAACAAGATTTTGTTATCTTGATGTGAGAGGGAATTAACTGGCTGAACAGTAAGGATTAAAATGTATAAAATGTTCGGTAAATGTCTATAGACCTATTTTCTAGTCATTTTTAGTGGGACAAAAAATGCTGTAAAGGTAACCTTTACTGATGTATAAAAACTCCTTGTTACTTCGGCAGGCCATGCCCTCTAAAGCCCAGGTTCAAAACAACCGTATCACAATCACTGACCTCCAGATAGAGGACAGTGGAGACTATCAGTGTACAGCCACCAGTGGTGTCCGTTCATTTGAGGCTATAGCTCGCCTTTCTGTAGAGTATGGTGAGTTTAACCCTTATTTCAAATGTGATGAATAAAACAGACTTAAAATTTTATAGCTGTTAGCTCTTTCAATTAAATAAATATCTTTAAATCTAAAAAATGGAATGACTGGTATTCTATATCATAAAAAAAATTAAATTATTTTAAAATCATGATAATTGTAAGCAATAGCAATAATACCTCATATAGTATGAATGGAATGGTTTTAATTTCATCATCTACCTCATTGTAAACTTACTAAATGACTTCTAACATAATCATCAATGTAGGTTACTAAATGACATTCTGGAAGTAGTACAGCACTAGTGGTCTAATGACAGTTTTCTTCTTTATGACATTGTAGAGTAGCTGAATTTACTTTTGGTTAAATGCCAGTGAACATAGTCTATGAGATTTTATTTCACCTTTTACAATCTCTAAATGTGTATTCCATATCTGTTCTCCTATCTAGTTTCCTCTCCTCCGTCCCCCCTCCCCCTGTGGTTGATAGATCCTGTACCAGTAATGAATGCTTGTGAATGTAGTCTATGAGATTTGCTCTTTCACCTTTTACAATCTCTAAATGTGTATATACCATGATCACTTGTATCTATTCTCCTTTTCAGTTTATACCCCCGGTAATAATGAGAATGGTTTATGTAAGAATGACGAGGCCACTTGTTCAAACGGAGAATGTATATCTCGTGATTACGTGTGTGATGGTGAGAAAGACTGCACAGATGGCTCAGATGAAGCAAGTTGTAGTAAGTACATCATTTTATTGATACCAAGAATTTAAGCATATTTCAATTAAAAAGAAACATTTGCTTTCCACAAACAAATATTCTGCAATGATCCCAATTTGTTTTGATTCCATCAAGAACTATGACTTTTGGAATTTTTTTCCTAATATAATTTAAAATTTTAGATATTAGCTTAGAGTAAAAGCAAATTAAAGCCTTCCATTGGCTGCAGAGCCACAGAGATGGGTGTAAAATTAGAGTAACTTTTAAAAATAAAAAATAATTGAAAATAAATTTGGTTTATTACATGAAAGATACAAACAGCTTCATCTTGATTTTCAAATGTAATATGTAATATTCTATTAGTTTTTAAAGATTTTTAAAAAAGATTTAAAAAAATATTTTCAGCTAATCGCTTGCCTTGTGAACCCAATGAATTCAGATGTAACAATGGATACTGTGCCTTGAAGATCTGGCGTTGTGATGGAGACATGGACTGTGCTGATGGCTCTGATGAATGGAATTGCAGTAAGTTTTAGGACATGCAGAAATGAGATTTCATTGTTAAGTAGTAGAGCACATGGTGGCTAATATGAATGCTTCATCCTGTACGATGTATCTTAGTCCACCCAAATCTGTTAAGCATTTGACTTAAGTTGAGAAAATAATGACAACTGACATTACTATAAAAATATGACAAACTCTACTTCATCCGCCTTACTTAAAACTAATTCTGAAAAGAATGATGACTTTCTGTATGTGCTGGTGTTTACTGATTGTTACACTTAGTTACTTTTATAAGATGCATAATGGTCTTTAAAAAAATTTCAACTGCCCACTCCATTCACTTTACAGCACATTAGAAACTTTTCAACTGCCCATTCCGTTCACTTTACAGCACATTAGAAACTTTTCAACTGCCCATTCCGTTCACTTTACAGCACATTAGAAACTTTTCAACTGCCCACCTCTGTTCACTTAACATTAAAGTTTTTTCAGCTGCTCACTTCTGTTCAGTTTACATTACATTTTTCAGCTGCCTGCCTCTCTTCACTCTAAAGCACATTACAATTTTTTCTGCTGCCTGCCTCTCTTCACTCTAAAGCACATTACAATTTTTTCTGCTGCCTGCATCTCTTCACTCTAAAGCACATTACAATTTTTTCAGCTGCCCGCATCCCTGGTGCCCCATGTGATTCTAGAATGTTCCAGTGTAGAAGCGAGGACCAGTGTATTCCCATTGGCTACCAGTGTGATGAGGAGATTGATTGTCTTGACAGGAGTGATGAGATTGGATGTGGTAAGACCTTTTTTTTCTGCTACAGAAGAATTTTAATTAAAGTGATAAGATTGGATGCGGAGAGAACTGGTTTTTTCTATAACAGAAGTAGACTTATTTTATTTTTTCACCCTACACAGGTTAAAGTTCCACTTTAATATCTTGGACTTAATTATTTCCTCTTAAGTTTTTATGATGTGCATACATTTTAATGTAGGTTTTTTAATTTTTTAATGCAGCTTGCGTTATCAATGCTACTTTAGTATTTCAACTAGAAAAGTTGTATAATCAAACCAATGTTTATTTTGTAGAGCTGTCTCTTTAAACTGTTCCTTCAGTGTTTATTATTGATCCATATCACCTGTTAACAGGATAGAATAACAATGTCTCTTAACATTTAAAACTTGATGTTTTATTTCCATTTCACAGCCCCACCAACCATTGTGACCCCACCTATCCCAGAAATCACGGTGGAAATCAATGGCACATTCACCATTGTCTGTGAGGCCATAGGTGTCCCCACACCTCTGATAGTGTGGCGCCTGAACTGGGGTAACATTCCTTCAGGCGATAGGGTCACTGTCACCAGTATTGAGGGCAAGGGTGTTTTAACTATTCGTAATGCAGTTCCAGAGGATGCTGGTGCTTACACCTGTGAAGCCATCAACAACAGAGGCAGCATTTTTGCTATTCCTGATGCATTGATCATTGTCAGAAGTGAGTGTTTAAGTTATTTTAATGTGTATTTAAGTAATAGAGTATGTGATAGCTACTTTAGAGTTTTTTGTGGGATATGTGATTGATACTTATGATCTATCTTTGAAATATGTAATCACTACTTCAGATTGTGCCAGGATTTTCTGTACTAGGTTACACAATGTAATTAATGTATGGTGTTAGGAGCCATGTGGTTTTTGTTGGTTTATTTTTGATAAAATTAAGCTGATGTGCAAGTTCTAATTTTAGGCAGTAAGATATTGCCAGTGTCTGAGTTGATAGGGATGTGTTAATGGTGTGAAGTGACATTTGAAGTGTAAAGATTTAAACAAAATACAAGTCCAGGTTTTTTTAATAAGTGAAATGCCTTGTCATTATTTTATGGGGTGCATTAGTTGCAAAGCATTCTGAAGCACTGAGTACAGAGCTGGCTAACAAAATGTGAGAATTTTAAAATATTCTCTGTGGTGTGTGAAAAATGTGACTTGAAGACATCACCAACTGTTGTGGTCAGTGGCTTGTATTGTTTTGTCCCTAGGAACTGTTGGAGTCTGCAAACTGCCCAGGTTCAATGCTGAAGCTTCTACAGAGAATCAGTGTGTGAGATGTTTCTGTTTCGGTCAAACTCAGACCTGCTACAGTAGCAGTCTTCAGCTATCTCAGGTGACAGGACATGTTTATTTTTAGATCTGGACTCTGCTAAAATAGGTCATGCATTAATTTTTAAAATCTGGACAAAATTGTTACATTTTAACACCCATTTTCTGCTGACTATCTGTGTAAATTTATTTTAATTGTTGTCACTGTTAGGTTTAGGGTCAGGGCTAAAATGTGGGCTCTGGCTAGGGTTAGCAAAATAGTTGTTTACTGAAAAACCTTACTTTTCAACATAGATGAAAATTGCCACATGAAGCAGATGCGTTCTCCACCTCAACTCCATAGTGAAAATTTTTATTGGCTTGTTTTAAAAATGATTGAAGTTTAAAAAAAAATTATTTCTGTGACTCCAGATTACCCTGGGCAATCAAGTGACCCTTGTGCGTCGTCGCAACGGCCTGGAGCCAGGGGACCAGAGCATTGTGCAGTACATTCCATCAT
The DNA here is from genome assembly GCF_028476545.2 of Physella acuta. Taxonomy (NCBI): domain Eukaryota; kingdom Metazoa; phylum Mollusca; class Gastropoda; family Physidae; genus Physella; species Physella acuta. The sequence goes on along the minus strand of NW_026732368.1, from coordinate 216,761 downwards.
CTCGTGAGTTCCAGATCAGAGAGTTCAACAAGATTCTCAGGAGTGGCAGCTACTACTGGTCTCTCCCTAGACAGTACCTCAGTAAAAAAGTAAATATTTGTTTCAACACAGTATTTATCAGTTTCAAATTTTAAATGTATGCTTTGCAAAATTCTTAAGTGCTAGTTTCTTTTGGTCTCTTGTTTGATTTCTCAGTAAAAAAAAGTAAATATGTTTTGTTACAGTATTTAGTGATTTATTTCTGCAATGTATATCAATATATTCTATATTTGTTTAACTTTAGTTTTTTATGTGCTTTAAATTACTAAAGTTTAGTTGTGGAATTAGTAAGATTTAATATATTCTTCTTCGTTTGAAATTGTAATGATGGAAGGTATTTCCTCCTAAACAGTTGGACAAAGGCTATGGAAGCAAATAGAGAAAGAAAAGCAGGCTGAAAATTGAAGTTAAATGCCTAAATAGCATATAACATGTTGACACGTAATGCTTTAAAAAAAAAGTTTAAGATTAAATATAATTTCACTTATGTTTTTTTTAAAAGCTTAACAGCTATGGTGGAGAGCTGACATACCAGGTCTACTATGAAGTTGACAATTTTGATGTCATCACCAGTGATCCTGATGTCATTCTTACTGTAGGTTTTATTTTCATGGTCTTATTTAAGAATTCAATTACCAGTTTAAAATTGTAATGTTTTATTATTATAAAGTAGCCTATAACTTTTCATGCATTTTTAAATAATGAAATATTTGCTTGGTGTGATATTACAAAATAAGTGAGAACATTTTTAAGGGTAATGGTCTTACATTGTTTTACAAATAATTGAGAATTACTTTTTTTTATTTCAGGGCAATAATATAACTTTGTTCCATAAATCATCATCAACTTTTAGACCAAGAACTCCAACCACCGTCCGAGTACCACTTATTGAGGTAGAACATTGTTGTCTTGTATCTGTTTGCTATTGGTTCCAGTTTCAATTCATTTTAAAATAGAGTTTTACAAAATTTGTAATAGTTTTAAACTCTGACTACTAAAGTAAAAAGTTCCCTTTTCAAACCTGATGGTCCATGGGGCAAGTGAAGTAGATGAACGGCGCCCTTACTTTGCCTAACATAAGTTATTGATCCATCAGAGCTGGGTGGACTCAGGAATGTTCTAATGACTTGAACCCAGGTTCAAACTTGAGACTTTTGGGTTAGCAGTCTAGCACTCTGCCCCTAGGCCATGCCTATGACCACTAACTTTCATTTCACATCAAGCTTGGTTTTTTTTTGTGTAAAAAAATATAAAAAAACTATCCTAACTTCAATTTGATGAGACATTAATTATTTTGAAATTCTATTATTATTACAATTCTGTTTTCTTACTACTGCAAATTTGGGTTTGTAGACTGCTTGGGAACGTACTCAAGACGGCAGGGATTCAAGAACAGGGCCCATTACTGAATATGCCTCTCGTGCTGATTTAATGATGGTCCTGGAAAATGTCACCCACATCTTGATTAGGGCTACCTACGACAGCAGACAATCTCTCATTAAGTAGGTGGTTACGGTTAGGGTTAGTTCATAGTGAACTTCTTGAAACTCTACTCGTAAACAGCAAATTACTATTCAGAATTCAGATACGTTGTCTGAGTTTACATTTTGAATTAGTGCAAACATGGGTTCTTTCTTTTATCTAACTTTTTTAAGACTATTCTCTTAATTTTTTTTTATGTTGAAAATATTTTAAAGTAAAAGTGCATAATTTGAACGTAAAAAGAATAAAATATATATCATATTATTTCTGTTTCAGGCTTGGCAATGTTTTGTTAACAACTGGTGTTCTTCAGAGTACTGGATTAGGTCGGGCTGTTTATGTGGAGGAGTGTACCTGTCCTAGAGGCTATACTGGTTTATCTTGTGAGGTGGGACATTTCATTTCAATGGTTTATTCTTAGAGTTGGAACTTTTAAATATTTCAAAGGGAAAAAAGTCTTTGTTAAAATAAACTTTTGTTACATTATTTGCCTAGCTGTTTGTCAAATTGAAAAATTCTCCAATTCTGGTTGTCTTTTTATATTTTGAAGTAGCTGATGAATAAAATAAAATTGCTTCATACGGTTAAAAAATACAATGTGTTTGATGGAACTAATGAAGTGTTTCTTGTCAACCAAAGTTTTAATATAAAAGAGATGTTCAATTTTTGTTGAACTTCAATTAATTATGTTTGTTTCAGGACTGTGCTCCAGGATATTACAGAGTTAATAGAGGAAGCTATGGCAGGGAGTGTATTGCCTGCAACTGCAATGGCCATTCAAATGACTGTGACGCATTAACTGGAATTTGCAGGGTAAATATTTTCTGAAGATAACTTGATTTTATGCTCATATTAATAAGCTAAAACAGTTGATCATGTTGTGGATTGTTACTTTTTTAAGAGTTTTTTTTTAAATCCATCAGAAATGACACCAGATTGTGCTTTAAATAAAAATAATAGCTGCAGTTTAAGGTATTGAAATATGTATCTAAAACTCTGGTGCTTTTAGGAGCCTCATAATTAGATAGCATTTATAATTACAACTGAAAGTTGTTTATTGCAGTTTATTGCATATAGTTTGCTTAACTTGGTTACCAATACTGGATGAAAAATGTAACATTCTATGAATAAATCCTTTAAAAACAAATGGTAGAAAAGACACCAAACAAGAAAATATTACGATAAAAATTGAGCGCAGATACCTCTTGACTGATCAGTTTTTTATGTTACTGTAGCATATTCTAAAGCTTACTATCTCTTTAGTATCAGCTTCATCTAAAATTTACCATCTAATTATTATTAGTATTTGCTTCATCTCTTCAGTTTTAGCCATGACTTATACTAAACATCTTGTTAGTATTAGCTTCATAAAACACCATTTCTTTAGCATTAGCTTCATCTAAAGCTTACCAGTTCTTTAGTATTAGATTCATCTATTACTTACCCTTCCTTTAGAATTAGCTTCATAAAACACAATTTCTTCAGTATTAGCTTTCTCTAACACTTACCATTTCTTCAGTATTAGCTTTCTCTAACACTTAACATTTCTTCAGTATTAGCTTTCTCTAACACTTAACATTTCTTCAGTATTAGCTTTCTCTAACACTTAACATTTCTTCAGTATTAGCTTTCTCTAACACTTAACATTTCTTCAGTATTAGCTTTCTCTAACACTTAACATTTCTTCAGTATTAGCTTTCTCTAACACTTAACATTTCTTCAGTATTAGCTTTCTCTAACACTTAACATTTCTTCAGTATTAGCTTTCTCTAACACTTAACATTTCTTTAGTATTAGCTTTATCGAACACCGTTTCTGTAGTATCAGCTGTATCCAACACTTACCATCTCCCCAGAACTGCCTTGATAACACAGCTGGACTGTACTGTGATGAGTGTGCTGTTGGTTTTGTTGGTGACCCACGCAACCAGGGACCAGATGCCTGTCAGCCTTGTCCTTGTCCTCTCACAATATCAACAAACCAGTACGAATTTTTTAAAATACATTTCTGATGAAATTTAATCCAACACAAATTACAATTTAAATGAAGTTTATTATTTTTAATTGAAAAATTAGGCTAATGAATATTTCAAAATGTATAACAACCTCTTAATCACTTTCTTTTGATGCATTACTTTTTTTCTCTTTTCTTTGTTCTTATTTGTAACACTGCAGAGATTTTCTCCAACATTATTAAGTATTAAATGCCAGTTCATTCCTACTTCACGATGATTTTATTTCTAGATGTTCACCCAAAAACTTCTGCACACATCCCCTGATTAATACAATTTTAAAACTGAGTTTAGATTTCTTTAGTCCCTTAATTAAAAATATTCTTAAATTTGAATAATCCTTTTAAAAATTTTTTTCTACCAACTAGATTCAGCCGCACCTGCAGACTAGACCGTGATAGACAAATCACCTGCACGGCCTGTCAACCAGGCTACACTGGTCGCCAGTGTGAACGTTGTGCTGATGGCTATGTTGGTGACCCAATGACGCCAGGTGACAGGTGCCGACCAAAGAGTGAGGACGAGCTCTGCGACCCAAGAGGCAGTTTGTCTCCCATTCCAAATGCTGCCACAAGACAATGTCAATGCAAGGTAGCTCATCCTTTGCTGTTTATTTGTTTGTTTTTATCCAACTATTCATTAGCATGTAACTAATAAAATGTAACTTACCTGGACATTTCTGGGATTTAATAAAGTTATATTTTAGCAGAAGAAAAATCATACAAGACCAGAAATAAATTCCTATAAGTTTTGTTTGGCATAAAGCATGCTTTGTAAGAATTCACATATCATCTATATGTATACTATTTATTAATTTATTTAGAAAAAAATTTAAGTCACGCATTTTCTGTTTACCAATTGATTGCTGACAAGTGTGTGAATCCTCTCCTTACAGCCTAATGTAATGGGACAGTATTGCAACACCTGTAGACGAGACACCTTCTACCTGTCAGACTACACTCCATATGGCTGTATTGCTTGCTTCTGTATGGGGGTCACACAGGCTTGTCAAAGTACCACATGGAAACGGGCTGCGGTAAATACATTTACATTGGGAGAGTTTTTAAAAATAATTAGCTAGCTTAGCTGGAAACATATATATATATATATATATATATATATATATATATATATATATATATATATATATATATATATATATATATATATATACATATATATATATATATATATATATATATATATATATATATATATATATATATATACATATATATATATATACATATATATGTATATATACATATATATGTATATGTATATACATACAAATTATTTTTTATCAACATGTTAAATTTTGTACCTATTGAATATTTTTGATTTACATTAAGATTTTTGTTGACCTGTTAAATCAACAAATATATATTTATAACCGCTGTTTTAGTTCTCTTTCTTTCAGATAAATTTCAGATTTGCTATACATTTTTAAAATTCACAGGTCAATTTAGCATTCTTCCAAGACCAAGCAGGCCTTGTTTTAACTGACGCTATGCAAAAGCAGAAGATAGAAGAGGGCTTCAGCGTTGACAGACAATCGAAGGTGTTGAAGTACTCAAGGTTTAACCAGTTGCAGAGAGGTAACTACTACTGGTCCTTGCCTCAGCAGTTTTTGGGGAATAAGGTGACAGCTTACGGTGGCAACCTGAGGTTCACTCTTAAATACAGACCAGGAAGGGATGATACTCAAACAAGTTTGGATGAGCCTTTGGTTGAAATTGAAGTAAGATTTTTATTTTCTTGCAGTTTAATTTAATATTTTACTTTTATGATTTGTGATTTATTTTCTTAGCTTTGAAAGTTTATTTACTTAAGATTACCAGTTTACATGGAACATTTTGTTAACCTGCGATAAAGTATCTAATAATGTGAAAGCTTTAAGTAAAATTCAAAACATAATGTTGTATTTTATCAGGGAAATGGCATTGTATTTGTGTACTTGCCTCGAACTCCCCTGATGGAGAATAAGGATCAATCATTCTCTGTCCGTTTTGTTGAGGTATGTATAGGCTTACATACTATTATTTTCTTATAACAGTGCATTACAAAGTTTCCCACTAAAATGTGCTTTCAGTAATATTTGTTATCAGTTTATTTTCTAAATTGATGGATCTTCATCATACCGCTGATAAAACTATGTGTTAGTGTTATAATCTAGGCTAGCCTGGTATGCCTGATTCCTTTAAGGGAGATCTTTCCCAGTAAATGTTTCTTAAACTAGATCATGGGCTGAAAGAAAGTAATGCTTTGCTGAATGTATTCCCTTGTTGACAAAAAGGATGTGCCAACAGTAAAGACAGCCCATATTGTCTAACTTCTTTTTTATATACATGTTTTTAAATTTATTTAATAATACAAATTTTACAGTGATTTTTTTGTTTTCCATTAAATAAAAAACTATTGCATAATTTCAAATTGAGCTATCCGTGTTTTATTATCTATTTTACATAAGATGTAACAATGAAGTTAAAACAAGCATGTAATTTATTCCAGTCTGAATGGAGTAGAGTGGACGGTGAGAGAGCAACCAGAGAACATCTGCTGATGGTCTTAGCTGACCTGGATAAGATTCTCATCCGAGCGACCTTTACATCTGACACTGCTGAGTCCTCGTAAGTTCTGAATGCCAGATGCCACAGATCCACTTGTTGCGTCACTTTTCACATTTTTAATAGACAGTGGTTTGATTCAAGTGTGGATTGTAAAAAAATTAAATATTTTACAAAGAAATTAATTTTTGTGTTATCACATATGAACAGAATCAGTGGCATTTCAATGGATATAGCAGAAGACCGAGATACAGATAGTGAGCGTGCGTACACAGTTGAGCAGTGCAGTTGTCCAAGAGGATACAAAGGCCTTTCCTGTGAGGTAAGAGTTCTTAGACCTTATATTTCTTTACTTTTTACTTTCTCGTATATACGAAGTATAGAGAAAGTCTTGTAATCGTGTACAAAAAAAAAAAATCGAGATTTTTACAAATCTCGACGTTTTACACCTCACTATACGGAAAAACATAATTTTGCAATCTTGTCCGTATGTCTGTGTGTGTGTCTGTCTGTGTGTAAACACGATAACTTGAGTACCGTTACAGCTAGGTTGGTGAAATTTCATATATAAGTATTTATCAAAATCGTAGATCCGTATCAACTTTTGAGCGATTTCCGATAACCGGAAGTGGTACTTTTTCTACTTTGAATTTTTCAAAAGCCTATAACTTGAGAACTATTTCAGATAGATAAATGAAATTTCACATGTAAGTAAAAGATCTAATTCTCTACCTTCTTTCAAATTTTGAGTAATTTCCGTTGACCGGAAGTACTAATTTACGCTATTTCCGATTTCTCAAAAAACGTATGTAAATTTATAAAGTGCTAATAATATTGCGCACTATTATGCACATTTTGCTTTGGCGTTCGCTTGGTGTGCAATTCTTTTTTCTATGAGATTCTATTCTATTTTTAAAAGTTTAAGTAATTAAAAATCATGTCTATATTCCAAGTTATATAAGAATATTCGAGAAAGTTTAGGGGAGATCACTCCCGGTTTATTTAAACTTTGAATTAAATTAAATAATAAAATCTAAACCATATTTTAGTAACATAAAGATTAAAATAATGTTTTGTTTGTTTTTGCATGAGGATATATGAAATGAGTTTTTGTTTTTTATTTTTGGTGGATGAGAAAAATTTTGCCCTTTTTCTTTAGTTTTACTCCATAAAGATGTTTGAAGCAGTAGTTTTTTTTTTAATTTAATTTTTATTGCAAGAAGATCTTTGAAAATATATTTTCTCTTCAAGGATTGTGACACTGGCTACACACGGTCAGGGTCTGGACTTTACCTTGGTTTATGTGAGCCCTGCAGGTGTAACAAACACTCTGCTGAATGTGATGCTGAGAATGGAGATTGCAGAGTCAGTTCAAAATTTGTTTTTCTACTACACTTCATTTTCTTTTAGTATTATTTTTTTAACAATTTTTCTTTTTAAATTATCTAAAATTGTAAATTATGTGGTTATTTTTCTAAACATAAAAATTGGTTCCTGATCTTTAATTGATTACTTATCTCAAAATAAGAACAATTTAAAAATGTATTCCTTATCTGTTACTATCAATTTGGCATTACTTGTCTGATAGAATTGCCGACACAACACAGAGGGACAATACTGTGAACGCTGTGCCCGTGGTTATTATGGTGTTGCAACTAACGGCTTTGAAAATGACTGCCAGAAGTGCCCATGCCCCCTGACTGATTCTCCTAACCAGTAAGTTTACATTTTTTTTTACTATTTATAGCTTTTATCATGTTTTTCTCTTACCCTCATAATTTAGTTTTGGTCTTAAGACAAAAGACATAACTATGCCAAAGTCAAATAGAAAATGAAAAACAAAAATAACCCAACTGAAGCCTTAAAATAAATTCCTACAGTGATTAACCTGCATGAGATTTTGCTTTTTACATTGATTAGGTTAAAAATTTACAAGAAAAACAAAACACAGCTCAACAGCAGAAAAACATCTTACTGTAAAACCCTATTTCAAAACAGGAAGTCTGAGCATGTGAATTTTAAAACCAATACTGGAGTAAAAATACATTACTATCACTCTCTTATTAAGAAAACTAAATAAAAACTTACAATCTATATATATAATTCTCCTCTGCGAGCCATTAGAAAACAAGCTGCAAGCGCCTCCTTACAGTCCCCTCTCTTTATCACTATCACTACCACCCTACCCCACCCCCACATGGTCTGCTGAGCTGTGGTCACGTTTATGTTTACAAACCGTACAGCCAGGTTTAGTGACGGCTATTAGGGGCAGATAATTTAGTTTGAACCGACTTTAAACTTACAGGAGGTAACTAAGAGGAGGCTGCTTTCACGGGGGGGGGGGGGGGGTAGGGTTGGGGTTAGGGGAAAGGAGGGGGGTTAGTGTTTTAAAGCAAATATTTTCAGTGGCAGCATTGGTACTGTCGAATTCACAAATTATGAATTACTGAAAAGTAGAAAATAAATCAACTAAATAGCGGCGTATGATACGCCGCGGGTCGGCTCGTGCTATTTAAATCAAGTAATTCAAGTGTGGTGCTGCCAGAATTAATTATGTTTCTGAATATTATATAACAATCAGTAAGTCATATTTAAACTAACTTATTCACTCTTTAAAATAAGCTCAGTTTTGCAAAATATTACATATAAAATGCAAGCATACTTAATGACAGTGTCATGTTTATGTATATGTGTGTTCGTTGTAGCATTTGTTTAAAAAAAAAAATTCCTTTCAGGTTTAGCACAGATTGTATTTTGGAATCAGATGGGCAGGTTACTTGTAGCTCCTGAAAATAAATGATAGAATTATTAGGCATTTGTTTAAAAAAAAAATTTCCTTTCAGGTTTAGCACAGATTGTATTTTGGAATCAGATGGGCAGGTTACTTGTACAGCTTGTCCAGCTGGACATACTGGACGCAGATGTGAGAGGTAAGTTGACTCAGGTCTTTAGTACATGATAGTTCATAGGTCATACCAAGTGCAGTTCATTTCTTTCTGACATTCGCATATGTAAGAAATTTTTTATTAGCTTCACAGCAAGCATTGATGATTATTTTGTAGTTTTTTTTGTTGTTAAAGACTGCTAGCTGTGATTTTAATTTTAAAAGTTTACATGTTATTAATTGATGTTTACAGATGTGCACCTGGTTACCAAGGCAACCCTATGCGCCCGGGAGACTATTGCAAACTTATTAGTGAGTGTCATTTTAAGATGTAAACTGAAAACTCACTAAATAAAATTATTAATAAGATAAAGGGTGGTCATATTTTTTTATATACAAAAATGGATACAATAATAATAATTGGCACACATAGAAAAACTTTTTGAAAGTCAGCTTTACTGTTTGATTTTTGTTTTTAATCCTTAGATGTCACATGTGACTGCGATGAAAGAGGGACAGTACCTAACACCCTTTGTGACCCTGTCACTAAACAATGCCAATGCAAGGTAAGATCATGTTTACTAGTAAAATACATTTTCAAAAAAATCTTACATATATATATATATGCATGTATGTAGGCCTATATGTAGGCATATATATATATATATATATATATGTAAATATCCCTTGCTATAAACATGTATATATATACATATATAATATAGGTAAATATCCCTTGCTAGTATTAGAACAATAATGTTGTAAATAAATAAATGATAAGATTTTCTTTGTAGAATTTTTTTTCACAATGAGCTTTAACAAGCCTATTTTTTTAGGAAAAATAAATCTACAGTTTTCAAGCTATTAAGAAAAGCAAAAGATTTTTAAAAATTCCTAAAAAAGTGTTATGTCACTGAATGAATAATTTACCTCTGTGTCCTAAATTAAATTTTGTGATTAGCTTAGACAAACCCTCATGGGTAATCATCCCAAATGTTTCTAAAAATCAAGCTAGCTTTACTTTTAGTAAATTCAGAGTACATCTAATTTTAAGATATCTTTTTTAGAGTAATGTTCAAGGGAGACGATGTGATATGTGTAAGCGAGGTTATTTCCACTTGAATGATGACAATCAACAAGGGTGCACCAAGTGCTTCTGTATGGGAATTTCTAATCAATGTTCAAGTGCCAATTACTACAGAGAAGAGGTAAGCAGACTGGTCTAAATAATATCTAGTATATTAAACCAAAGTAGAATCGATTCCGTCTAGGCTAATCCTTTACTTGTCATTATTCTATAACATAAAAACAATTTACCACTATTTATCATAATCTTACCTACATCATGTAGCTATTCATTTTAAAACAAAACATTGAAATTCATATCATTATCTTTTGTAGATAGCTCCATGTAAAAAAATGTGCTACTATTATAGGCAAACTATTAGCTAATTTAATGTTTTTTTTTATTATTATAAAAAAGACCCATGTTTTTATTGTCAATAATCAATCTCTCTCTCTCTCTCTTTATTTCTTTCTTTCTTTCTCATTAATACCATTCAACGTGTAGTAAAGCAGATAGCAATAACTATTTTATTAAATATTTTTCTCAAACAAGTGTAACATTTCAATAACATATGCCTATAATTCACGTCTAACAGATACCCATGTTGCTGAAATCCATATTGAATTTTATTTATTGTTAAGACCTATGTTGAGTTTTAATCTTTAAACCCATATTGAGCTTTATTTATTGTAGATAAGACCCATGCTAAATGAAGATGGTTCTCACAACTTTATGTTGGTTAACCGAAGACTCACAAGAAATATCACTGAAGGATTCAGCTTTGATGAAGAGACCAACGATGTGACATTTGTCAGATTTGGGGGTATCCAGCGATCACGTGAGAGTTTGTTTATTCAGCTGCCACCAAAATTTAGAGGAGATAAGGTAGTGATATTTGACATTAACATTTTGTTTGATAATCTGTTTTTGTTGTTTTATTAGGCCCAATTTTTTGTGTTTTGGTGAAGGTCTTTTTATTTAATTAAAGTATATGAGAACACTATTTTAATGTTGTTAATGGCAGGTGTGTCCTAACTGATTTAAAACTAGTTTGAAATTAATTTTAAAATCCAGCAACAAATAACTTACCTAAGTTATCTACCCTGAATGTGATATAAATTGATGTATCATTATTATTCTTGTTAATTAGATGGAATTTTCAAGAAATACAACAATTTTTATTATGAAATGATTTAATCTGTTTTCAATCTAGGTGTCATCCTATGGAGGTTACCTGAAATTTGGATTATCCTACACCACAGCTTCTAACAGAGGACTAGAAACACCTGATGTTGATGTTGAAATCATTGTGAGTTTGATGATTATCCTAATAGAATGGTTGTGTTGTGGCTATGTACCTCAAGATTTCAAGATTCTCTCTTCTTAAGTTGTATCACTACTTTAGTCTAAAATGTATTCCTATACAAGAGAGCTCTAAGTGAGCTACCTGTTAGGCTATGGAAGATAAGGCAGATGGTAATAGGGTACAGTCCTTCAAAGTTTCAGAAACCCAAATGTCTTTTGAAGTTTAAAATATCAATATTGGACTTCACTTTATACACAACTAGTGTCACTTCATATACTTAAGGAAATTTTTACAGATCTCTAGATAAACAGAGTTATATTTTTCTCTAGGGCCGATCAGACGTGAGACTGTACTTGCAGTTCCGCACCTCTCCAAGACCCCAGCAATCATATGACTATGAGATTCTGTTGGTTGAAGTAAGTATGATGGCTTTAAAAAATATAGTGTTTTTTTTTTCAAACTGGTCTTCAAATTTATGAAATGTTGGATTGAAATTGTTAAAACGAATCTAAAATTAAGGTAACTTTGGATCAATCTTTAAAAAATATTAAATTTTTTTTTTTAATGTTATATACTGCTAATTATTTTTCTCGTTAAACTTTATGTACATCTATAAAAGTTCAACTTTTACAAACATTGAATAACTTTTTTCTCCAGGATTCATTCAGAACTCCCACTGAGACTCAGAAACCAACGAGAGAAACCTTCTTGTCTGTGCTGTCTGACATCAGCGCTATTCTGATCAGGGCAACCTACTACTCTGCCATGGAAACATTGACACTGAAGAATCTGCGCATGGAGACAGCTGTTCCTCAACCTAATGGCAACAGGGGCACCCCTGAAGTTGAATACTGTCGTTGTCCTGAGGGATACTCTGGCCTGTCATGTCAGGTAGAATGAATTATCTCCCCTGTCGTTTATCTCATTTTCTCTCTTTCTGAATTGCCTGTCATGATAAATTATATCTTTTAGTGAATTGTCTCCCATAAGGTATTTGTCTTTCTTGATAAATTGTGTCCCATGATAAATTCTCTCTTACGATGAACAATTTGTGATGCTACATCTACAAGGCACCTCATGCATGTAAAGTTAGATAAGTAATAAGGGTAAGACAGATTCAGATGCAGTGTAGAGTATTCATTTCTTAGAAAATTCCTAATTTTCTCCTTAAATTTACCAGTTGAGAATTTTGCTCTCATCAACTGTTTTGTTTTCAATTTGACCACAAACAGCTAGTGGCAAAATTGTGAGGGCTTTAATAGTTGGTCCATTTGCCAGGGTGGGAGTGTTTGAATCTAACTAGTTTAAACTGGCCAGCATGTATATTAATAGATGTTAGAGTAGTCTATGATATTACAGGCAGGGCCACTACTGAAACTCATACTGGATTAAATTGGAATAATTGTTATGTCATATGCAAAAGGGTGTCACTTTAAGTTAAACATTCTTATAGCTATACATATTTGTGTGAAACTTCATGTATTGTCAGTCAGATTTGTGTAGTTATAAAAGAGTTAATTGTATTATCTAATGCCCTTAGAAAGGCCAGTAACAACATTTTAACTTTTCTACAGCAATGTTCATCTGGGTATCTCAGGGTTGAAGATCCAGCATCCCCCTATGGTCGCTGTATTAGGTGTAACTGCAACGGTCATGCTACAAGCTGTGATCCCAACACTGGAACCTGTCTGGTTGGTTTTGTAGACATCGTAGGGTCACCTACACAGACATCTTAGGGTCACCTACACAAATATCTTAGGGTTACTTACACAATATTTTAGGGTCAAATTACACAAACATTTTAATGTCAGCTTAAACAAACATTTTTGGAGTTACACAAATATTTTAACATCAGCTTTTACAAACATTTTTGGATCAAGCTACACAAATATTTTAACATCAGCTTTTACAAACATTTTTGGGTCAAGTTATACAAATATTATAAGGTCAAGTTACAAGTTTTTCAGGACTGTATATTTTTGATATTACATTTCTTATTTAATGAAGTTTACATCTATTTTGTACAGAACTGTCTCCATAACACTGAGGGTGACAGGTGTGAGCGCTGCGCTACTGGTTACTATGGAGACCCCACCTCAGGAACACCATCTGACTGTCGGCAATGTGCTTGTCCACTCACAATTGCATCCAACAAGTAAAATTATTTATCCTTTACATGCCCTCTCACCTTCTGCTTTAATTACATTAGTTTATTGTTTACAATATAGTACAATCACCTATAAGTCTATATTTATATTTAGTGAAATAGATTTTCACCTATTCTTATTTTTTTATACCTAATATCCAGTGATATATGACTTTTTGACTGATTACTGGTTAAGTAATTCTGCCAAATAGTAGTTTCAGATCCAACACTGTCTTGTTTCAAATATTCTAGTATTCAGTCATCATAAGTTTATATAGAAGCTTAAGAAATAATGTGTCAAATAAGCCTTGTAACAAAGTTTTTTTTATGTGTTTGTCCTGTTGCAGTTTTTCACCAACCTGTATGCTGGCTCAAGACAACAGGATCACATGTACTAGGTGTAGAACAGGATACACTGGACGGGATTGTGGAGAGTAAGATTTAAATATATTTTTTTTTACCTGTCTTAGTTTGTTTGTATATAGTTCAGGTGTTATCTAGTTACTATTTACAAAAGCATTTACAATTAAAAATAAAGATGCTTGACATATATAAAAGTGATGACTTAATTTAAATAATTAATTTAAAGAATTGTTTGAAAGTTTACTATCAAAACTTGTATTATTATCTTGTAGGTGTGCTGAAGGATACACTGGCAACCCTAGGATACAAGATGGCAAGTGTGAGAGGATAGAAACAGGTAAGTTACCACATGTTTCTGTGTATCACCTCAAAATGTATTAAAAAACTGGCTGGACAACCAGACTTGTCTCTAAGGACTTAGGGGTCTGGCCTCTCCAGTTACTATAATCACCATTCTTTATTGTGTTTGGCAATGTAGAGCGTAAAGTCACAATTTTATCCTATTAGCAAGCTTGGCCTATTCAAAGCTAATACTTAGCTATCTATTTTTTAAAGTGTTACTTTCATTGCAAAGCTGATTAATAATATTTAAGAGTTTTAAGTGACAAAAAAAAATGTTTCTTTGGATAGAACTTACCTATTTGTAAACTATTTTTTTTTTCAGCTGTGAGAGTAACAGTCACCCCCACCAGCCTCACTGAGCAGCTTGGCTCCACTGCCATATTCCAGTGTGTACCCAATGGCCGTGGACCTTTCAATGTTGTGTGGAGCAGGTTGGACCGTGGAGCACTACCCAGCAGAGCAGTCGTTGGACCAGGGCCAAACTACAAGCTGACCATCTCCAATTTGGAGTACCGGGATGAAGCCAGATATGTTTGTACAGTCTCAAACACTGAGGGAACCTACCGCGGCTACACTGATTTAGTGGTACAAGGTGAGTCTTTAAACTAACCACTGCTGCGTTACTTTAATTGTATGACATGGTCAGGGTTGGTCTGTTTCTTTGACGCCAGCAAAAAGATACACTGTGGTCAGTTCTATGTCCAGACTGCATTAATTATGTGAAATGGGCAGGGTGTGTCTGTTTCTTTGACCACAGCGAACAAAGATATACTGTCTAGCCTGGTTTAAAATATTTTGTCTGACAAAATGTTTTTATATATACACAAACATTGACAGAATCTTTTATCATGGCAGTTTTTTAATTTATTTATAGACACTTTGAAATTCCATAAATTTTTACCAAAGTACAGATTTGCCTCTTCCGCTATCATGTTTTGGATATTTTTATTTATGTATGTTAGTTTGTGCAAACATCGAGTTAAAATGTGACTATATTTTAAAATGTATTTCTTAAATTTCATTCAAGTACAAACAAAAAATTATTTATTTTTTTAAATAAAAGAAAGTACAGTTGAAAAAATAAAAAAGTAGTACTGTAAAAGTGTATAAAATTGTTGAATGTTTTTTCAGCTCCATCAACCCCAATAAGGGTGAGGATTGAGGGAGAAACCAGAATTGTTGCAAGACCTGGTGTCAACATCACAGTTTCCTGTGTGGCTGTTCAGTACAGCAGTGCTGTGAGCTATTTTCTTACATACATCTTTTTGATAAATTTATCTGTAACCACTTATAAATCAAATATATATATATATATATATATATATATATATATATATATATATATATATATATATATATATATATATATATATATATATATATGATTTCGGGAGCAGGACATTACATCCCATTGTCAGTATCCACTTTCCTCTCCTTGGTCATTATTGTTATCCTCACCCCCTGTAAGATTACTCAACAGAAATTAGCCTCCTCTCCCCAGGTCAATTATTAATTGGTCCTTTACTGGAAAGGGAAATGCATAGGTTTAAGTATATGTATTCTCAAGGGTTGGGGGTAAGTGATCTTGGGTGTAATGTCCCTTGTAAATTTACCTACTTCTAAAAATGTTTTGGAATTCCTCCCCCTCCTCCCCCTCCCCCAACTGCATCCACCTGAATCAGACTTCTCTCATCCAATCCTATTCAGGCCAACTATGTTCTGTCATGGATGAGAGAATCAGGCAGGCGCCTGCCACCAAAAGTTTTTGAACAGAATGGTCAGCTGGTCATCCCTAACATTGATGAAGACGACCTGGGAGTTTACACCTGCACAGGGTCTCAGCCTGGCAGTACAGACAGGGTCAATGTAACAATTGTCTTTGGAAGTAAGGATATTTGTTTGGTAGTTTAAAAGTTAAGCTTGAGTTGGTAAAAAAAACAACAACATAAAGCACTCTTTAGAACCTCTTTTAGAAGTCCATAAAGATCACAGATTTCAGTGACCTCAGCATTTGTTTGGATGGCGTGTTCAGCATTATACCCAATCGTGTTTACTTTCCCTAATTTGAGACTTAATAATTTAGTGTAAAATGGCTGTTAGCTTTTTTGAACAAAGCAAATGTAAGTGAAAACAGAGAAATTATCTTATTCATATATAAATATCATAGGGGGGGTTTAACCCTTGGGTAGTAGTAAAATGATGTTAGTAACTAGCACCTAGTCACCTATGCTTCCTTAATAAGTAAAAAATATCTCCGCGGGCGAGATAAGAGGACCTCGCGGGCCACATACGGCCAGCGGGCCGTAGTTTGGAGACCCCTGGGCTAAACAATAGAACTCCAAACAACACAAACAAAAGCTTTGAATTAGAAATTAGAGTAGTGAAGTGTGCATCCGAGGGCATTAAATCATGGACTAAACTATATTTGTCCCTGGCCATTAGATGACACTAACTCTTGTCTGTCAATTACAAGTCTTGAGGTCATTAATTCATGGACTAAACTATATTTGTCCCAGGTCATTAGATGACACTAACTCTTGTCTGTCAATTACATGTCTTGAGGGCATTAAATCATGGACTAAACTATATTTGCCCCAGGCCATTAGATGACACTAACTCTTGTCTGTCAATTACATGTCTTGAGGGCATTAAATCATGGACTAAACTATATTTGCCCCAGGCCATTAGATGACACTAACTCTTGTCTGTCAATTACATGTCTTGAGGGCATTAAATCATGGACTAAATTATATTTGTCCCAGGCTATTAGATGACACTAACTCTTGTCTGTTAATTACAGGTCTGGAGTATTTATGAATGCATTTTAAAGGTTGTTTTTTTCTGTGTTCCAGCTGTCTCTGTAAGACCAAACATTAGAATAGAACCCAGGTTTTTGAGGGTTGCTGAAGGGGACAGTGTGGAGTTCAGATGTAATGTTCTAGCTGGAAGTCCAAGACCAACTGTTGTTTGGAGCAGAGGTGAATAGTTTACTGCTAGATATAATGGTTTTTAAAGACCAATTTTTAAATATACTTATGTTCATTTTCCTTGGAGTATAAATATTTTATTACATTTTAATCAGTGTTGAATTATAGTTCTCAAGAAAATTACATAAATTGATGTGCAGGTTCAATTTTGTTTTAGGCTCTGCTACTTCTCTTTTACACTAATTCCTTCTTTTTAAGGGTGTATTCTCAAAATAGAAGTGCTGAAATTTAAGATAGCAATTTTAAATATATAAATATCAAATTTTAACTTACTTTATCAAAAAAAATGTATTAATACAATCAAAATTGTAAACAGTTTATACAACACATGCTGTTTTTAAATGTGTAACACTTGGGTGATGACAGTACAAACCAATTTACTTTTCACACCTGCTTGTGCTACTTGACTAGGGTGGTTATAGAACTGTTGCTTAACTAGGGTGGTTATAGAACTGTTGCTTGACTAGGGTGGTTATAGAACTGTTGCTTGACTAGAGTGGTTATAGAACTGTTGCTTGACTAGGGTGGTTATAGAACTGTTGCTTGACTAGGGTGGTTATAGAACTTGCTTGACTAGGGTGGTTATAGAACTGTTGCTTGACTAGGGTGGTTATGGAACTGTTGCTTGACTAGGGTGGTTATAGAACTGTTGCTTGACTAGGGTGGTTATAGAACTTGCTTGACTAGGGTGGTTATAGAACTTGCTTGACTAGGGTGGTTATAGAACTGTTGCTTGACTAGGGTGGTTATGGAACTGTTGCTTGACTAGGGTGGTTATTGAACTGTTGCTTGACTAGAGTGGTTATAGAACTGTTGCTTGACTAAGGTGGTTATAGAACTGTTGCTTGACTAGGGTGGTTATAGAACTGTTGCTTGACTAGGGTGGTTATAGAACTGTTGCTTGACTAGGGTGGTTATAGAACTGTTGTATAAGGACTAACACAGTGGTTCTTAACCTGGGTTAGATCAAACCGCAGGGTTCTCTGAATCAGTCTCACACCCCTCATGATTCCTGACTGGATTTTGTCAGTGCAGATAATAGAACTATTAAGAAGGGTTTTGGTGAATGTATATGAAACTTGTGGGGGTTTGGTGTATTTAGAAAGGTTAAGAACCACTGGACTAACACAATAAAAATGTTAAAACTAGTTAATTTTTATACCCAGGAATTATTATAGACCAGACATATTGAGGACTATTATGATACAATTTTAAAATACTGTAACAAAGCTAACATTTGTGTGTGCAGAAAAAGCCCAGGATCTCCCAGCCTATGTGTACACAGATGAGACTGGTGTGCTGAGGATCCCTGCAGCCACCTCAGAAGACCAGGATAGTTACTACTGCACTGCCACCAACAGTGCTGGAACCCTAAGGCTTAGGACTGTACTTTATGTCACTCCTGCACCCAGTAAGATTTTATTGGAAATTAATTTGGCTCTCACTATTTTAAACTTAGATACTGAAACATTTATAAAACCCAAAGATTATGTTTTGCCTGCCATTTTATTTCTCTCACCCTCTCAAACTTAAGTGTTGACTTATCAAAAGATTATGTCTAGCCCAGTGGCAGAACTAGAAAAAAAGGGCCACCCCGCAAAAAGTTTGTTAGCCCCCCTCCCCCCCCATATATATATATATATACACATATATATATATATATATATATATACACACACACAAACACAAAATACGAACATAGGATACTCATTGCTGGCCTGTTCGGGTTATGAAAAAAAAAATTTTTTATTCAACTAAAACAAATTACAACATTATGTCATGTAAGTAGGTGCGTATTGTGAAAATAAGTCTTATTTTAAATCTGCTTTAAAAACTCAAAACCTCTAGTTGGTCAAAAGAATATAAACCATGAAAGCTTTGTTTAAGTAATGGTGTGTCGTGTTATGTTATTTTTATGTTTGTTTGTATTTATATTATTCATTTTAAATACTTTTCCTTTTGATTCAATTTTATTCTTTTATAAGTACTTTTAAAAAAATATAATAATTAAGAGAAGTAATTGCTTTTTAATATGTTTAGTAAAAATCTATTAAAAGGAGCTTTTGAGCACCCCTATTTGACTATTTAAAAAAGGGAAATAAGTCATGGAAGTGGTTTGATAGTCCGCTTATCTTTGATAAGTTTGATTGTATGAGAAAGAGGACTCGGCTTTCACAGTGGTTTAAAAACAAAGGGAAAAAGTATATACAAGAGCGTGGGGTGGTGTCTATAGAATAAAGAAAATCCAACCGCAGCTACGGTGATCTTTTTTACAAAACAACCATCAAGTCAAAAATGCAAGAAAATTTTTTAGAATGTAGCTAAAAAAATATTATGGTCGGCTTTGGGCCCCTAAATGGAGTGGGCCCCCGCCGCATTGCGGGGTCTGGCGGCACTGTAGTTCCGCCCCTGGTCTAGCCTGATTTTTATCTACTTCCTCTCAAACTAAAGTTTTTGCCTTAAAAACCAAAAGATTATGTTTGGCTTGCCAGTTTTGGTCTCCCATCCTCTCAAGTGTTAACTAAAAAAAAAATTAAGTTTGGCCTGACTTTTTTTCTACTTCCTCCCAAACTGTTGGCCTTAAAAACCAAAAGGTAAAGTTTGAGCGACCAGTTTTGTTCTCCCATCCTCTCAGACTAAAGGGTTGGCCAATCAAAAGATTATTTCTAGCCTGATATTTTTCTATATCCTCCCAAACTTAAATGTTGGCCTTTAAATCCAAAGATTATGTTTAGCCTGCCATTGTTGTACTCCCCCCACCCCCCAAATTAAAGATTTGGCCATCAAAAAATGATGTTTGGCCTGTCTTTTTTCCTACTTGATCCCCAACTAAAGTGTTGGCCTGTTATTCCAGCTCCTCCCAACATCAGGATTATTGTTCCAAGGGTCAACATCACTGTCAACATTGGTGCCACTGAGAGACTGCAGTGTTCAGCTGAAGGAAGTGATGATGTCAACCTCAGCTGGTCCAAGGACGGTGGCTTGCCTCCAGGTGTGTACAAGTGTTAACAGCCCTTGTAATTTCTATAAACCCTTGACTGAGTTGACTTACGTGTAAGAGTGTAGTCAAGTTATACTGTCAAGTACTGCAAACCTTGTCATTAACTATACAACTATATTAAAATCACATCACCAATAATGATGATTCTGTGCTTGATTAAGCTTTAAAGCCCAAAGTGTTATTTTCACTGATTCTCTTCAAAGGAGCTATTGATTCAATTTGAACAAATTAAGGAGAACTGCACTTTTCCCCCATAAGAACAGCAAGCTTATTTTATTTCAACTACAGTATTTTGTGTTAGTATAGTAAAGTCACAAATGTTAGTGTTTTTTTTTCTTTTTTTTTCTTTTTTTTTTAAAATAAGATTTTCTGTTAAAAGAAAGTTTCTGGTAATGAGATGAGATAATGCTTGATTTTAAAATTTTGAATTTTCGCCTGGAAATACTTTGAATTGTCTGGGGAAATTTTACCATTTCTGATACAAACATATTTGTTGATGAGCCAGTTAAAGCTATGGTAATGGCTTTGTTGTAGGACTATAAACAATTTTGCTGCTATTGCCTATACAGAATTTACTTAAGCAGTAGGCCTTCTGAAAGACCAAATCATTCTTATATCAGTATGGCAACAAAAGAAAAATAGCATTAACAATTTCCAGTTATTAAAATTGGTAATGAGATAATGTGAAAAACATCTTCATCCATTAAATTTCAATGCAAAACTTATTTCTTCTGTGACAACCACATGTCTCAAACAGAAACTAACAACACAACCAATCTTAAAGTCGTATTAACTTTTTTTGTTGATTTCTAGGTGCAATACAAGAGAATGGTGTCCTAACCATCGTCAATGTGCAGCCATCCCATCAGGGAAATTATGTCTGCACTGGAACCACTGACAGGGGCGTTGTTGGACGGGCCACTATTACAGTCACTGTTACAAGATGTTAGTGCTCTCCCTTATTATAACTATTTAATTACTGCCACAACTAGTCACTGTTAGTTTTCTCCCTTTTATAACTATTTTATAAGCTAGTAGCCACTATTACAGTCTCTGTTACAAGATGTTAGTGCTCTCCCTTATTATAACTATTTAATTACTGCAACAACTGTTAGTTTCCTCCCTTATATAACTATTTTATAAACCAAGAGCCACAATTACAGTCACTGTTAGTTTCCTCCCTTATATAACTATTTTATAAACCAAGGGCCACAATTACAATCACTTTTACAGGATGTCAGTGCTTCTCCTTTTTTTTTACTAAGCTGTTTAAAGGATTAGATTTATTTATTGTATTTTTATATTTTTGTATCATGAATACAGAATAATGTATCTGACATTTTTATTTGAAGATTTTATTTATACTAAGTCATAAGCTGTAGGCTGTTCTGGATTTATTATTTAAAAAATGAGTTTTAAACACGAGAAAAGATTTGATAAAATCTTCGATTGTATACATGTTATTACATTTGTCTCACCTCCCTGCTCATCTTTGTCTCACCTCCCTGCTCACTTTTGTCTCACCTCCCTGCTCACCTTTGTCTCACCTCCCTGCTCACCTTTGTTTCACCATCCTGCTCTTTAAGTTTCCCCATAAATTGGCTTGTATTGTGCAGATGAGAGACCAACTGTTAGAGTGGAGCAGGAGAGAGTGAATGTTGGCTATGGCACCACTGGTATCCTGCGTTGTATTGTCACTGGGGACCCACGACCAACAGTCACCTGGACTAAATCTGGGGGCCCACTCTCTTCCAACCATCAGGTAAAATATCTTTGTTAAGTCCTCTTTTTAAATTTTATTTCATCCAGGAACCCATCTTTATAGAAACTGATAATTTTATTACATTTATCATCTTTGTCTTTAAATTTGGCTTACGTTATGTTCATTTTCAAGTAAAGTTACAAAACTCTACTTTGTAAAGCATAGTATCTAGATGGGGCATTTTAAGACAGATGAAGTAGAACAATTTCTTGACCTTGTGCAATGGCCAATAACCATTTCTTTTGCCTAAGATTACTAGGAAGACATCTGAATTACATCCCTTCATTTGCTTGGATTAAGAGACAATCCCAACTCACTCCCTCACCATTCAGATATTTTTGGTCATATGTAGCTACTATTTTAAAGTAGAAGTGGGTTCAACTGTTCATAAAACCAAACAGTTAAACCCAATTTGCTAGCTTACTCTACAAAAAAAAATTTTTTAAGTATTTTTCAAATCGAGATTATTCTCTAAATTTAGTTACATTAAATTAATAATATTATTAATTCAGCTACATTAAATCAAGATTTCTTTAATAATTATTCAGCAATATTTAATCATTCTCAAATTTAATTGCATTGCATCAAGAGTATTGTCTAATTCAGCAACTTCTGAAACCCATTTTAAAAAATCCTTTCCATTTTGTTACCAGGCATATTATGACACTTTGAGAATCAACCAGGCTAAGATGGAGGATCGTGGCTACTACACTTGTGTTGCTACTAATTCAGGAGGCAGTGATAGAGCCAGCATTTTTGTTGACATTGAAAGTAAGATAAGCTTTATTTATAAACCTGCTGTTCTGGTTAGAATAGACATATATACCCATGAAACAGCTATGTAGTTAACTGGCGTTGGCACTCGTCCATCTTGAAGAAAACAGAATATATGTTTAGTTCCTTAATAAAGTACCCCTTTGGACCTGGCAGTTTATATGGCAGGATGAAAAAAATTTCAAAAGATTTTACTCATTTTTTCAGCTATGGCATACAAATCAGCTCTATCCTCAACTGCGATTACTTTCCCTAACTTGAGTCAGGTACCTAACAGAACAAAGTGAATCAAGTGTTGTCTTACTGAGTAAAGTCTGGGATTCAAACACTAGACTTAAGGGTTAGCATTCCTGTGGCCACCCCATCCTGTATTTAATTTATAACTGAAGCCAAAGCTGTAGTTGGTGAAGCAACCACTTCAAAAACATTACCAGGATTTAAAATTTGTAAATATGCT
The DNA here is from genome assembly GCF_028476545.2 of Physella acuta. NCBI lineage: Eukaryota > Metazoa > Mollusca > Gastropoda > Physidae > Physella > Physella acuta. Next base: position 193,574 of record NW_026732368.1, on the reverse strand, counting down.
ATAAATTATGCTTTATATTTTGGCATCTAATTCTTATATTACTTGACTTCATCCTCTTTACTCTTTGTGGAGCATAGTGCTTTAACCATTTTGTTCGGTCCCCGGCTGTTGATTTAGCAACCTCTTCAGTTCAGTCTTCAGTTCATCGAGAAGACTCCTCCTCCAGGTCTGTCTTGGGTGCCCTCTCTTTCGCTTTGCCTGAGGGTTTCACTCAAGTGCCTGGTGTATGACATTTCATAGTGTGTCCCACCCAGCACCACTTCCTCCTTCTCATTTGCATAGCCATGGGCTCTTGTTCTTCTCTATAGTTCTATACCCAGCACTTTGTCCTGCCACTTCAATTTCAAAATCTGTTATTCTCATGAAGTGCATTATATTTCCAGGACGAGAGGATCCCCAGATCAGGCTACTACCTAGCTCACAGCAGGTAGCCTATGCTCGTGATTACACATATTTCCACTGTGAGGTAACTGAAGGAAGACCAACACCTGTTGTTACCTGGACAAGGTGAGCTCACATTTTTAAACACTCAAAAATAAAAATTAACTTTATTTTTTTCTTCTGCAATATAAAAAAAATCTATGGAAAAAAATCTTTGTTAAATAAACATATTATTGCTAAAACATTTTGACAAGTAATTCTTTTATCAATTATAAAATAATAATACTACAGTGCTAATTAATTTTGATTCTAGGTTTATATTGCTATTTAATTTCTCAACCTGGATATTAATTAGCTAATGGTTAATCCATTAACCTGAGTATGCTGACCAACATGATTTCTCATACCATAAAATGAATTTCTAATCTTGAAAGGGCTGGAGGGCAGAGGTTCACATCCAGGACAAGATTGTTTGAGAATGGCACCATTGCGTTCACTAATATAACATCAGCAGAGCAGGGTGAATACATGTGCACAGCCACTAATCAAGCTGGGACAGCCACACAGACAGCCACTCTGAGAGTTCAAGGTGAGTAACCTGTCTTCTTGCACAAGGTGAGTGTATGGTGACTTGTTTTACAATATGTTTACCTGTCACACACCTTTGTTTTAATAACAAAAGAGTGTAAGTGGATAGAATGCATCTAAATATCACTAGTGCATACCTGTCGTGGGGCAGTGTGGTCGGATGGTAGAGCAAACGGCTGCTCAAATCCATACTATGTCCCTGAGTCCACCCAGCTCTGATACGTGCCTGACATACCAGTTGGTAATTATGGCTGGACATAGTCCTGACCACAGTATTTATTGTCACACAAAGGGTTAAACTCTACTTCATCCATCTCATGGATTCCCAGGTTTTAAAAGGTAGCTTTGTCCAGTCATGCACCTTTCGATTGCCAACAAAAGATTTAAAGGGGATAGAACCCTCATATCTACCCCTGTAAATTACATTAAGCACATAGAATCTGTAACTAGATCAAAGCTTATCATAGATAGATCCAATGACACATTTGTTGCAAACAACACACCCTGTTTTCTTGTTTGTACAGCTCCACCAGTCATTAACTTGACCCCTGGTAAGAACATTACCATAACAGTTGGAGAGCGCATCAACATTGATTGTGTGGCCATTGGTGAACCTGTCCCCACTGTCATCTGGCGCTCTGGTCAAAGGAGGAGGTCAGATGTTCTACCTGAGGCTTCGGACTCGGTAAGTGAAGGCCATTCTAAACTTTAAAAATTTAATCTATTACGTCTACTTTAAAAATTATTATATCACTTATTTTTTAATTATTTTTACCTTACATATTTGTTGATGAAAAACAAATTTTTTTAATCCCATTTTTTTGTTTCAAAACTTATTTTATAAATACAACAAAGTTTGATTGGTGAAAAATAGCTTGTAACAAATATTTTAAAATCATGATATTTATTAAAAATACATTTAATATTAGGCATTCAAAAAAGTTTAATAAGTAAGACAGCTTGCCAGCTATTCATTGAATTTTGAATTTATTTATAAAATTGTCTGCAGGGTCCTGGATCTGCATCACTGGTGTTTGAGTCTATAGACAAGTCAGATGGAGGCAAATACATATGTACTGCCAGCAACCGTTATGGTCGTACTGAGGAGACTGTGGATATCAATGGTACGTAGGGTCTCATCACCATGGACTAGTGGTATCAAATTTTCATCTTGGAAACTTTCATAGTGCTCATTTTAAAAAAAAAAAAAATTTATACAGCTTTAACTCTTTAAGGCAGTATTGGATGAGTTGGCTTGCCATACGGTAATGATGTTCCCATTGTCCGATAACATGTTCTCTATTTAATTCTTTGTTTTGAAGAATCTTAAGTTTTTAATTTTAAATCTAGGCCATTTGAGCTACCATGTTAACTTCTATTTACTTATTGTGGTTTTCCTGTTTTGCTGAATTTCTATTTCATTGAATTTTTTTTTTGTAAAACCACTTGCAGAATGGAATTTTTTAAAGAAGTTATCTAGACATGTTATTAAATTTACTAAAATTATTGTATTTATTCTATTGCAAATTCAGTCCATGATTTTGAAATTGTACATACTTTCATTTTCTGTGAATAAGATCTCAGGAAAAGCTTATCAATAAATTTCCAGATAGAAGCTTATTTTTCTTTCCTGGGAAAAGCTCATCATTATTTTTACTTTTTTGAAACTAAGTATTTTTCTTTCTTCAATAGATAAACTTAAATTAATATTACTTTGTAGGGCATTTAATACGATTAATATGTTTGGACTAATAGATATGTCGTTTTGCAGCTTAAGTACTGAAAAAATTTGACGTAAAAAAATTTATTCCTGTAAACCGTGAAAAAAATTCTGGTCTTAAAGGGTGAAAGTACTTTTTTTAAAAACAAATTTTAAGGGGAATAAACTCTAAATGTCTTTATGGAATGGCACAGTTTGGATTCTAGACTACAGGATGTCTCCACCCAACTCTGATGGGTAGACGTACTTAACTCACATTAGTGAAAGTAAACATTGCTTGACATAAAACTTATCACCACACTATCTCCCCCACATACCTCACACTAACACATATTATATAAACTCCACTTCATTCGCCCATAAGTGTATAAGGAATCATTTACTTCAATCATTTTAGTTGTATTTCAAAATCTAGTTTCTCACCTTATTGCTTGTTAAAGCTAAATATTAGGGGTCATCCATAGTGGACTTCAACACCCATTTTCCATTGCCTTCAGCTGCCAACTTAGCTAATTCTTAATTATCTTGTATGCATATTGTGGAATAGTTTCTAGAAAATATGTTTACATGAGACCATAGAAATCTGGTATTAACATTAACTGAATCTAACAGGGCAGTCTAGACTAATCAGATTATTTTTTATTAAAGGTGCATGTAGGCCTACTGTTTACATGAAAATTCATTGAGGGTAGGCCTAGTGGTAGTAGAAACTAAATATAGTTTTTTTTTTAATGGTCTACTATACTACTTTCCTGAAAAAAATAATTTTCATCAATATATATTGATCCGATTATATACCCTCTTCTCTCCCTTCTTCCCCCCCCCCCCCCCCCCCCCCATTCTTACATTCATGTTTTCCAAAATTTGTACCTTATTTCAGTTGTGGACGAGGGTGTGATAATTCCAAGAATTTACATCGAAGGACCAAGTGAACAGACCTATGGTTCTTCCACCTCTGTTTCCCTGCCATGCAGGAGCTCTGGTCTACCCAACCCTAGGTATAGCTGGCGCCGTGCTGATGGCCGCCCTCTACCCCCTGGTCACCGAATTGACAGTGGAGTTCTGACTATTCCAAACATCCTACCAGAATATGGAGGGGAGTATATTTGTACTGTTAGAAGTTATCCTCCTGTCAGGATATACAACGCATCTGTATATATCACAGTGACAGGTGAGTGACTTTGTTCAGTGTGTTATGTTAATGGTAAAGGTTACTTAATGATAATGTCACTTTCTGGAGTTTGATGTGTTAATGGATAGGGTCACTTTCTGGAGTTTGATGTGTTAATAGATAGGGTCACTTTCTGGAGTTTGATGTGTTAATGGATAGGGTCACTTTCTGGAGTTGGATGGCACAGGGTCAGTTTTGTTAACATGATGTGCCGGAGGACAGTGTGGTCTAGCGGTAGACTGTGCTTGTTAACCTGAAAGTCATGGGTTCGGATCCTTGGCTAAAGGCTGTAGGTCATCCCCTGACTGAACTGTCCCTCATGTCCAAACCAGGTGCTGCAATGCACTGGGGGAGAAAACAAAAGCCTGACAAACCCATGTATCTAGCAGCTGGTAACATGGGCAAGAGAAATTTTTGATTCTTAACCCTGTTCCAGTCTGCCTGGCTATAAAGCAATAACTAGAGCCTGTAATGACAGTAAAAGAGAGAGCTAGATGTGGTAGATGGTCTGATGTTTTGATTGTTGCCCCCCAACACTCCCACTTAGACTTCATATTAAGATTTTAAAATTATCGAATAGTTTCTAAATAGCTTTAATTAGTTTAAAAAGAATAACCTTAGGCATGCCTGATAATTTTTACCTCTGGTAACTTCTGAGCCAGCAATAAAGAGGGTTAAGAGCTAAACTTTTATCTTTTAATCTTTCATGAATTGTGTGAAATATTACAATAGTATTTACCTTTTCAGTTGCACCTCGTGTGAATCTACCAGAACAACTTGCAGGCAGAGTACAAGAGCCTTTAGTTCTTACCTGTGAAGTGGATAGTGAAACACCCTACAGAGTTCAGTGGTCCAAGGTCAATGGCGTTATCTCCCCTCAAGCAAGCCAGAGAGACAATAGGCTCATTTTCCGCCAGCTTACAACTGCAGATGCTGGTCGCTACCAGTGTACAGTGTTTTACAGTGGTGGCAAAATGGAAAAATATGTTGATATTAATGTTCGTTGTAAGTTGAATATTTTATTAATGTGTATTAGTGAACTTATTCAGTCCTAAGAAAAGAATGTAAATGAGTGTAGGCCTATATGTCAAGAGTGGTCAGTCGGGTAAACCCATGGTTACCTGAAAGTCCAGAGTTTGAACCCTGGGGCAGATGAGGCTCATCAGCTGGGGAAATCAAACTTTGGTTTCTTTTCGGCAGCTCCTGCGACACAGCTGATTCCAAGCTGTGTAGTTAACATCCTGTCCCTTGGGTCCATCAGTTGTGTGGAGAGATGAGATGTGACTTCTCATCTTCTCACACCAGGCTTTGTGCTTGGATATCCAATGGGCATTCATCCAATGGTCAATCAGACTATGGAGCCATATGTTTATATCGTGTCTATAAAAATAGCTATATTTTTCCTCAGCACCTCCTCCCCGCATTAACCCAATGCGAAAAAATCAGACGGCATCAGTTGGTGCTAACATACGTCTACAATGTATAGCCTCAGGCGATCCTCAGCCACAGATACAGTGGCGCAGAGAAAATAGAGAAATGCCAGCCCAGCACACAATCAGTAATGGTGTACTCACGTGAGATTCATTTACTTTTTGAATGTGATTTATTTGAGACTCCCTTTTTTTTAAAAAAACTTCATTACGATTTTTTTTTTTTTTTGTTAAATTGGTGGAGAATCACTTTTTTAAGAAGTGTGCACATTCATAACAATGTGTTTGCGTCAGTGTGGTCTTATAGTTTGTTCTTGGATAGACATATTTTATGGAAGCAAATCCAGAATGAAAGCAGGCAGAAATCTGAGTCAAGAGGCCTATGTAATACATAATTGTGTTGGAGGAAATCCCGAAAACATTACAATAAGAAAGAAGAATAAAACAGCATGTGTAAAATTACTAAAAACACACTAAATTTTGCTCTTCCAATAATTTGTATTATGTTTTTATAACTGTCTCAATGACTGATTCTACATTGACAAATTGTTTCTCTACAGTATATATAATGCCCAGCCCGAGGATTCTGGGACATATACCTGCATTGCTAGAAGCCCTGCCGGAACTTCTCAAGATTTCACATATGTTTTGGTTGATTCTTCTCCTGGTGAGTCAGTTCCCCTAATAGGTTGCTGGATTCACTTAGTTTAATAGATGTTTAATAGTTGTCATACTTGACACCAATTATTAGTTCTGCTTTTTACATTCATGGAGGATACACTTGTGTCAAAACGATTGGTGTATACCTTTATCTACCATACATTTTGTTTAAATTAAATAACTATAGCTTACAAAGAACTTCTTTAGTTTTAATGCCATGATAATAAGAAATATTATGATGCGTTTTCCCAAATGGACTCTAGCTCAAATGCAATGAAGTATCCATTTGGACATTTGTCACATTCTGGCAAGTGTCCATACAGGAAAATGGTCTTTTGGGGAAATGTCAAGACCGCAGATAGAGATACAAGTGCACAAAAGTTTAAAATTTTGGTTCTTAAATTTGTTTCATTTGTATTCTTTTAATGTTGATTATAAAATACCAAATGTTAATTTTGTTTTATTTTTGTTTCAAACTAAAATACCAATAGTGAATTATTTTTTGTTATATCAGTGGACCCCTCATCTCTTGGTCTTAAAGAAGTACTTGCTGGAGACGAGGTCAACTTTGATTGCCAATTTGAGGGTAAAATTTTGTATTGCCTTTTAAATTTCTCTTAACTGAAGAGTTTAGTTAAGATGGTCTCCTGCTAAGATTTTTTGTAATTATATTATCAGAGTAAGTGAATTAATTTGTTTAATGTTTATAGTTTATCTTCATCTTCCCCTAGGACACATGGGTCCACATGTTTATTATTAGTTGATCCAATTGTATACAAAGTGGATGGTGTATGATGTAGGCTTTGGCTGTATGGCCAACAAAAAGTAGCAGAAAGCAAATTTAATAGTGTTAAAACTACTTACCTATTCACCTTTATTCAAGCTTAACCTTTTGAACATTTAGCTCCTGACCCTAAAACCCCTGGGCTCCTGAGCTAAATGTAGAAAATAGAAATGAATATTACAACAAAATTAATTTTATTAATTTTTTTCACAAATTATCCATTCGGAAGTGAACTATAATCTACCCATCACATAAACACAGCATAGAAAATTGTTTGCATGTTTAAATAAAAAGCTTGCAATATAAGGTAAAATTAGGCTGTGAAGTCTGATTAACTCAGCTAGGAGCAGAAGAAGATTACACCAAATTAAAAGAAGTTCTGAAAGTTACTGAAACATTTAGGAGTGCCCCGGCAGATTGATAAATCAATCTGAAGGATCTGCCTACTCTCATGAATAACGTTACAAAATTTTTCCGATTCTTTATGTTATAAAGGGAAATAACTAATTGCTGTTGTGATATTGCTGTTTTTCCATGTTCTCAGCTCCTGACAATGCCCAAGCTACAGTGACCTGGGCTAAAGCAGATGGTCCACTAGCACCAACAGCTGTGATAGGTGACAACACTCTGACTTTCCCCAGTGTTTCTGTGGAAGATGCTGGTACCTACATCTGCACAGTGTCCACAAATGTTGGCTCAACCTCCACAGGGTTTAAACTTGTCGTCAAAAGTAAGTTTATAGTTGTGAGCTCTATAGAATAATTTAGATGTCTTTGCTCAGCCACCACAGGATTTAAACATGTCAAATGTGAGAAAATCTTTTGTAAAATTTATAGTCGTGAGTTCTTAGTGTTGTTCGTGTTATTTAGACTTCTATTTATGTTTAAAATCAACAGCTATCTTTTCTTAATAGTGGTTTGGTATATGTATAGAAAGTATTGGTAGTGTAAGACATTTTTAAGATAAGTAAAGACGTTTTTAAGTTAGGTAAAGACATTTAATTTTTTTTCACAAAAATTTAGCACAATTTTTAAAAAGTTGGTTCAGTGATTCAGGTGTATTATAGCTGGTTTAGTGATTCAGATGTATTATAGCTGGTTCATTGATTCAGGTGTATTACAGCTGGTTCAGTGATTCAGGTGTATTATAGCTGGTTTAGTGGTTCAGATGTATTATAGCTGTTTCAGTGATTCAGGTGTATTATAGCTGGTTCATTGATTCAGGTGTATTATAGCTGGTTCAGTGATTCAGGTGTATTTTAGCTGTTTCAGTGATTCTGACGTATTATAGCTGTTACAGTGATTCAGGTGTATTATAGCTGGTTCAGTGATTCAGGTGTATTTTAGCTGTTTCAGTGATTCTGACGTATTATAGCTGTTACAGTGATTCAGGTGTATTATAGCTGGTTCAGTGATTCAGGTGTATTATAGCTGGTTCAGTGATTCTGGTGTATTATAGCTGGCTCAGTGATTCAGGTGTGTTATAGCTGGTTCAGTGATTCAGGTGTATTATAGCTGTTTCAGTGATTCAGGTGTATTATAGCTGGCTCAGTGATTCAGGTGTGTTATAGCTGGTTCATTGATTCAGGTGTGTTATAGCTGGTTCATTGATTCAGGTGTGTTATACCTGGTTCAAGGATTCAGGTGTATTATACCTGGTTCAGTGGTTCAGGTGTATTATAGCTGGTTCATTGATTGTGTTGTAATGTGTGGGTTGATAATTTTTTACCTTCTATACTTACAGCTGGTCCAGTGATCCAAGTCCAACAAGACTATACCACAGCAGCCATTGGCAGCCCTGCTAGACTGAAATGTGAAGCATTTGGAAGTCCTACTCCTCAAATATCATGGGTCAAAGTAAACGGTGAACTTCCAGAGTGAGCTTTAGCTTTTTTAAAATTACCTCCTCTTTTTTTACAAGCTTTGATTTAGTTTGCAACATCTGTTTGTTTGTGGCAATATTAAACTCAATTTAGACACATTTATATAAAGATTACTATTTTCAATAATAAAATGGGAGATAATAGGATTTATCTCAAGCGGTTGCTCAATCAGTCTGCTTGCAATAAGAATGAACTGTTGGTCATGGATGGTTAGTTTTATGCCTGAGAGGTGGCCAAGCAGGGACAGATAATTGTCTTTTAAAAATTGGGTTTTGAAGACATTTTTAGTCATATGTGGTGTCGACTTCATTAAGAACTAATTATTAAAAAGTGAGAATGAAAAAATATAAAAAACCTTTACAATAATGAGCTTTTAAATGCACTTAAAATTTTAAACAAAACTTTCAAAGCTTGCTTTCATTAATAAAAGCATTGATTATTAGGCCTACATGAAATCTCTTACATATTTTAGAAACAAATGCTTTTAAAGATCTTAAGTTTGTGTAATTTTTCAAATACAAATTTCAGTTTATTTAATAGTATTTTATTATTACTTTTAAAAAAAATATTTGTTTAATTTTATTGTTTTTTGAGAAAAAAAAAATTGTAATTTGGTACAAAATATAAAAATATAATTTATTATAATGGCCTACTACATTTCTCATAGATGAAACAACTTGTTTCATTGGTTTAAGCTTCTGTTCACAAGTAAATGAAACTAGTAATACATATGACTTTGCTTTTCAGAGGATATTCAATTGACGATGGTGCTCTGTTCATACCAAGAGTAAAGGAAGAGGATGCAGGGAAATACAACTGCCTTGCCTCTAGTGTACTGGGAGAGAAAGCTTACCCAGTTATACTTATAGTTGGAGGTTAGTCCCTAGCTAGTCTTGTGTGTTTTTAAGTGTAGTATTTGTATTCACATAGAAAGTATCCATACAAGTAAACAGGCATAACTTACCTTTCCCAATAATTTTGTAGAATCTGGGTCTTTAGATAATTTCTAGGGGTCAGCGTGGTCGAGTCGGTAAAGCTCATGGTTGCTAAACCGAGAAGTCTCGAGTTCGAACCCTCGGGCAGATGAGGCTCGTTAGCTGGGGACAGCCACTCTTCTAGGAGACACAACTCCAAAAGCAAACAACTGCTGCCTTGTAGTTTGGTATTGGTTGGACAAAGGCTATGGAAGCAAATCCAAAAAGAAAAGCAGGCTGAAATCGGATTCATTGGCCTCAATGGCGCATAACCAGTTGACACGTAATCCTTAATTGTGATGGAGGCGTGGTCGAGTCGGCAAAAAGTTCATGGTTGATAAATTCAAAAAAGTCTTGAGTTCAAACCCTCTGACAGATAAGGCTCGATCCATTCAGACACTAAAATTAAGAACGAAGAAGAAGATAATTTCTGTTAACACTTTTCCTGTTTACAGTTTTTGTTTATGCACTTCCTGTTACCACATTTCTTGCTAACACATATCCTGTTTACATGTCCTAAAATCTTATTGAAACATTTCTTGTTAAAGCCTTTCCTCCTAACACATTTCTTGTTAACAGGAAATACGTTAACAAGAAGTGTGTTAACAGGAAATATGTTAACAAGAAATGTGTTAACAGGAAATATGTTTACAAGAAATGTGTTAACAGGAAATAAGTTAACAAGAAATGTGTTAACGGGAAATATATTAACAAGAAATGTGTTAACGGGAAATATATTAACAAGAAATGTGTTAACGGGAAATATATTTACAAGAACTATGTTAACAAGAAATGTATTAACAAGAAATGGGCTAACATATGTGTTAACATATTTCTTGTTAACTAATTCCTGTTAAAGCAAACTTCTTTAATTATGTAGACATGTGTACATTTAAAGTCAGACTTTTAAAACTTGTAATTTCTTCTATAGCTGTAATTTAAAGCTTTAACTTTGTTTTCTTGCAGCCCTGGTGCCATACTTCCCACAGCAGCCAATATCCTACCTGAAGTTTGACGGACTTCAAGAGGCCTACACTGATATGGACATCATCATGTCATTCCGACCTGAAACCACTGATGGTCTGTTGTTGTACAATGGCCAGTACTCTACTGGATCTGGGGACTTTGTGTGCTTTGGGCTTCAGGATCAGCACCCAATTTTCAAGTAAAGCACTATACATTTCATCTGCGGGTGTTAACTTGTGTGGGTGTGATGATGTTTGCCCGTGTCTCTGTTTGTAGGTGTTATGATGTGTTTTTTCCTGTGTTCAAACTAGGCCCCCCAATTAAAAGAGTAAAAAAAAAAAATTGAGAAATATTATTAAACTTTATATTAGAGAACTTATCCTGTTAGTGAAAGGATTTAACATAACATAGCCCCACTTGTGAAAAAGAAAAAAAAACTATTTCAGGTTTGATGCAGGCTCTGGAGCAGCTACCATTAAAGGAGAAAAACCCCTGACACTCAATCAATGGCACACTGTTCAACTCAAGAGACACAAGAAAAATGGTACCCTATAGATACAGGCCTACTCCATTGTAGACAAATACAATTTTTCTTTGAAAAAAAAGTTTTCTCCTCTTTGAAAAAAAAGTTTTTTAAAAATTATACTGCTTGGGCACATTTTTTTCTTTTCAATCTTTACTTTTTTTTTCTTCCTTAATCAGTGCAATATAAAATGCTATTGAAAAATATATGTTTTTATAAAATATTTTTTTGTTACTTAGGCACTCTGGTAGTCAATGATGAGCCAGCCTACATGGGAGAAGCACCTGGACAGCATGTTGGCCTTGACCTTGCTGAGCCATTGTACATTGGTAATGTCCCAGATCTCGGACAACTACCACCCTCTGTTGGGTTCACGTCTGGATTTATTGGTGAGTCAACATTAGGACTGACTTCAGTTGTAGTGTGGATAAGTTGGTGAGGGAACATTAGGACTGACTTCAGTTGTAGTGTGGATGGTGGTTGTAGTGTGGATAAGTTGATGATCAAACATTAGGACTGACTTCAGTTGTAGTGTGAATGGTGGTTGTAGTGTGGATAAGTTGATGATCAAACATTAGGACTGACTTCAGTTGTAGTGTGGATGGTGATTGTGTGGATAAGTTGGTGAGTCAACATTAGGACTGACTTCAGTAGCAGTGTGAATGGTGGTTGTGTGTCTGAATATTTTATAATTGATTATAATTGGCTTGTATTGACATTAAAAGTGTAGAGCCAATATATCTGCTAACAAATGGTATACTTATACCATTAAATACTTATGCTTATTTCATTAAATTATGAACACTTATGCCAATGAATATGTACATTTGTAGCATATGAAAATGTATCTTATTAAATGTGTACACACTGTGCCATAATATGTGTACACCTGTGCAATTTTATGTGTATACTTTCACTATTACATGTGCCCTCTTATACCATTACATGTCTAACTATTTCATTACACGTGTCCACTTATACCATTAAATGTCTAATTAACTAATATTCCATTACATGTGTCCTCTTATACCATTACAGGTTTACACTAAACCATTACATGTCACCACTTACATCATTACATCTCCACATTTGTCCACTAATGCCATCACATGTATCCTCTTACAACATTACATATATAGTTTTTTTACTCCAACAGGTGGTGTAAGTCAGGTACAGGTGCAAGGTGTTAACCTTAATCTTGGTGCACAAGCTAGGGAAATTGTAGGTGTACAACAGGATGATGTATGCTCTGGAAATAAATGCTTCTATGGAGGAACCTGTCGTCCATTCAATATTCGCCAAGGTTTTATGTGTCAGTGCCCTCCAGGTTATGGTGGAGACAGGTGTGAGAGAACAGAAGAGAGATGCCAGCCAGGTATGTTGTTAGTCCAGTTCAAAGATAGATCATATATCAGTATCATTATTTTTATACATGTCACGCCAATAAGGTGTTAGTCCAGTTCAAAGATAGATCATATATCAGTATCATTATTTTTATACATGTCACGCCAATAAGGTGTTAGTCCAGTTCAAAGATAGATAGTTTATCATTATTTTCTTTAGTTACAAAGAATGTTTTAGACATGTCACGCTGGTAGTTTGTTAGTCCAGTTCAAAAATAGATTATATATCATCATTATAATTATTTTCTTTAGTTTAAGAAGATTGTTGAAGAGATGCTTAGTTGGTAGTAAAAACAAAAAATAACATCTTGACCTATATTCTTTCTTTTCCACCAATTATTTTATTTTTCTTTTTACTGTTTACTTCATGTTGGATGAAGTAATTAAACTTTATGTTAAAGTATTCTAAATTTTTTTGTTAATGTGTTTTAATTATATTATATTAATTTCTTGTTTACAATAATTTAGGTTCCTGTGGAATTGGCAGATGTACAAACATGCTTAGAGGGTACCTCTGCATCTGTCCCTTGCCCTACTATGGTGAAGGCTGTAGGAGAAGTAAGGAAACTCTTTGAAACTGTTGCATAGTTGATGTGGAAACTTGAGCTAACTCTTGTTTAGTTCATGTGGACACATCAGCCAACTCTGGTTTGAAAAATTAAGATTAAGGGGCATCTATAAATGGTATCACACTCTTGATTGGGTGGGGGGGAGTTATTAGACTTTTGCAATGTTGTTTGATGAAGGGGAAAGGACTGACAATGTGAGCTCATGTGTTTGTTCCTTTATTTAAAACCAGGTTTCACCTTTTTGGACCCAGCCTTCAACAAGACATCATTTATCTCCTACCCTAAAATCGCCGATGGCATACACAATATCAACATCACTCTTGACATCAAGCTTTCTTCTCTGGATGACGGAATTGTTCTATACAATGCTCTAAACCAGGATGGGAAGCAAGACTTCATTGCCATCACCATAAACAAGCAACATATAGAATTTAGATTCGATACTGGTTCAGGTAATGTTTGGTAAATTAGTATCAACCCACTGTTTAAACTATTTTAATTCCAGCTCATAACGAATGCATTTTAATTACATTTAAATTTTGTGCTTACAGTTTTTAAGTAGAAATTTGTAAAACAAATACTTTTGCTTTTTTTTTAACCATTGAGAATTTTAGTTAGATAAACTTATTTTGTCAATTTTGCTTCATTTCAGTTACTTTTGTTTCATTTACAAAATGGTTTACTTTTTAAGTTGGCTGCTGTTATAAATAATATTATGTAGTTTAAAGGAAATTTTTTTTTCTTGAACAGGCCCAGCAGTAATTAGAAGCACAAACCCAGTGAAACTCAATGAATGGACCAGTGTGGTTGCCTATCGTGTTGGTCGCCAGGGGATGCTGACCGTAGACAATGAGCCCTCAGTCAATGGTTAGTTGATGTCACTTTCACCATTTTTTTTTATCTGGGAAGATTTTTGTATTATGCATTCAATTATTATTTCTAATGATTATTTGATTCATTTATCCAGGAATATATTTTGATGTTGTGATCACACGGTTGTTTCATGGAACACTATATGATTATGAACAGGCTTTTCCAGAATTATTTATACAAGCAAATTATTTTTTTTAAGCATCAATTGAGTTCTCAAAGAAAACTAATTAAAATCAGTAATCTAATTCGGTTTTACTTTTAATTTCAATTCAGATTTACTCTAGATTCTGGAAATGCCACTATGTTAGTTTTTAAAAATATACTTTTCAGTTGGCTAAACGCTCATAATCATGTTATTAGAATTGCTGATAATTGTACTACAATATATCATCCCTAACTCTAAAATTATTATCAATACCAGTTATTTATTTGAGGTGTTACAGCTAACTGAAAAGTAATTCCATATTATATTCCATTCATTAAACTAGCATGTTAATACAATTATATAAACCATTACGAGAGGGTTAGAATATCACATTATTACTAGTTGTACACTGCCGCACCAAAAGCTGCATTAGTGGTTATGGGATTTTTAAAAATGATTTAAACAAATACTTTTATGTGTATCTTAAACAATCACATGTAGCTCATTATCATCAAAACTTTTGTCACTTACAACTATACTTTGTTTTTAATTTACTATTTTATCCCTTTAAAAAAAAATTATATTTATTACTGATATCAATAATCTCATTTATTCCTATTAAAGTGTGCATGTCTAAAAAAAAATCTCATTATTTTTCCAGGACTAAAACGAATAGGTTATAATTGACTTACTAATTTATTTCCCTATCTTTCTCTCTCATTATCAAAATATTATTAAAATATAGACTACTAGGCCCTACTTGTATATACACTGCGTATTATCTTCAAATTCCACTTTGTACTTGTATTCAGTTGTATTTTTTAAAGCCAATTTGTTTAGGTATTAAAGCTTTTAATATTTATTTACTATGCACAAATATTATGTCTTCTCATTGCATTTTACATCTGGCATTTTTAAATTATATATTTTACAAATGGAAATTCACACAGTAATATTATTATTGGGATTAGTTAGAATTTCATAATGAGCATTTTCCATGCAACCAGTTGATTTTACCAGATTTACATTATTTTTCTTCAACCCAAAAAAAAATGCAATATTAAATACATAGGCCCTTTTTGAAATATATATTTAATTTTAATGCTGCTTATAGAAAAAAATATCTAAAAACAAAATACTCTAGGTAACAACGACAAGAAAACATACTAGTAAATAAAACTCAAACAAGAATGACATAAACTCAAAGTGTGTTCATTTATCAGTAAAGAAAACCTTTGACCTTTCACCTTTGACTTTTGTTTTTCCACCTATGTTAGAACAAGAGGCTAATGATAGGTTCTTGTTCCCTCGCTTGGAGAGAGGAGATGTCATAAGAGGTATTACTACACCAATCAGTGGAAGCAACTCTGGCTAACTAATCTTTTGTTTTGTCACATGCTGGTGTCTTGTTTTTTTTTTCTTGTAAATTTGTTATCAAACAAATCTCATTTGAGCCTTCAAACGAATTAATTAAAAATGAGGAAAATGTTATTTTGTTTACCTTATTTTTTAAGAAAAACTATCATTTCATAATCATTTCATAAGAGAAACAAATGAGATTTGTGTTTTAACACACCAAACATTTCTTTGAAAAATAATTTTCTTGTTTTGCTACCAGAAGCCATTTTTTTTCCTGCTAAATTGTCTTGGTTTTTATCTTTTTCTATCTTTTGCATTTTTTCCACTCTTTGTCTGGTGCTCTGTATTGCTAATGATTTATGCTGAGACTTTGATGGACATTGTTCTAACTGGTATTGTTGAGATAGAATAAAAATCGGCTCTGTCTGACAGCATGACTTAAAAAAGTGTAAAACAATTTTTAAACATCAAGTTTTATCCTGAAATCTCAAAGAAAAATTATTTTTTAAATGGTCATTGAGGTTTACTGAAATAAAAAGGTCGAGCACAAATAAGATGAGGGGTTTAATTCTTTTTTTCTTTTATTTGCCTTTAATTAGTAAAATAGGCCTAGACTTCTGCAAAAACTTTTTTTTTTCTTTGTTTCTTGATTAATTAAGGTTGCATGCTTTTATCTAATTAATTTATTACACCAATGCTTTGCTTACAACTGAAAAAGTGCTTTCTGTAAAATATTCTTCATTGTGGCTGCAGATTTGCTTGCTTGGAAATATTGCTATATTTTACTGCTCAGAGCATGGTGAGATTGCCTCATTCATATACTGCACACTTGCAAATCAAATTAATATTGGGCATTCCAATGTTTCAGAAGTATAAAATATTCATTTAAGATTAAATAAAAATTATATGAAATTTTAATAAAATTTACTTGCATTAATTCAGATTAATTTGCAATGTTTTTACCGATGTATTAAAAATTGTTTTTTTTTTAAATTTAAACTACTTAATTCTAAACTGATTGTGATTTTTAGAATAGACCATTAAAATATTATCAAAATTTTACCTCTATAATATACAGTTACACTGACACAAATATATTGTAGAGATATTTTAAAAACAAATGTATTCATCAAGCATTATTATATCAGTATGTTGGATGTTTGCTTTAAACTAATTGACTTGAGTGAAAAATACTGACTGATTTATTTTAAAACACCAGGCACTAGCAGTGGAGATACCAGAGGCCTTAACCTGGAGAGACCTTTGTACCTGGGTGGTGTTGACCCATCAGAGACTGTTAATCCAGGTGTTGGACTCAACTATGGGTTTGTGGGATGTGTTAAAGAGGTAAAATAAATTATACATAGCAATGGGTTATTACAAATTTTAAATGGATGTAAAAGTAATTAATGTAGATGTATTTTAGATTTAAAACAATTTTTTTCACACAGCTGGGAAAAAAAAATGTGATGATAAATTATTTAAAAACGGAAAAACATTTTCAATTGAAGTTGAGAATTTCTATTGATTAACGGTGAAAATGTTAACATCAGATTCTGCAGCTCTTGTTAAAATTGACTTCTGATGTAGGTAGGGTAGACATTAGGAACAACTTCAGTTTGCATTTTAGCCCACTACTTGCTAACTTTATAATCTTATGGGCTTTTTATTCATATTTTAGTCCATAGCTTGCTAACTTCATAAACTTATTCTTTTTTAAAAAAAATAGATTTATGTTAAAAGTTAATGAGTCTGTTCAACAAAGCCATTGGTTAAAAGGTTGTTCAACTTTTCTTTTTCTCTAGCTTCACGTTGCAGGGAGAAAATATAACCTGTTTGATGAAGCCATTGACAGCTTGAATGTTGTAGATTGTGGTGAAAGGAGTTGGTGTGACAACAGGCCATGTTTGAATAGGGGAGTTTGTCGATCCAACTCACCAACAGATTATTACTGCGTCTGTCCTAAACAATACACAGGTAAAGTAATTTCAGAATTATATTAACATGAGTGTTTTTCTTAATTTTTTTTTTTAAAATATATCAAATTTGAAATACCAACTGGTTAAATGTTTTATTTTTGTTGTACAGGGAAAAACTGCGAGATCGAGGCCAATGTTTGTGCTCTGAACAATCCCTGTCAAAACAATTCCACTTGTAAGATAGATGGTAGAGGATCATACAGGTGTGACTGCCCCATAGGCTGGGAGGGTAGAAATTGTGAACAATGTAAGTCCATTTGGATGATGGTTTCCTCTAGAAATGAAAAGAGCAACACCTTTTTTATTGTTGAAATATTTCACTAAAAAATTAACTGCAACATTACTCCAAGTTTAATGGTTGTCTCATGTCTATGCTCTTTTGTAAACAGCTTTTTAAAAATTCAAAATCATTATAACTAGAACTCTGAATAGAATAATAAAATAATGTAAACAATCTATTTTTTTGGCACTACACTTTCAATTTCAAATACTTATGAATCAGGTGGATGTTCTGTCAAATTATTTAACTGGTTGAATTATTTGTACAATTTTGTGCCAGCTGTTCTTATTGGAACAAGTGTACAGTTTGATGGGACCAGTTATGCTGAAGTAGATCTTAGGGTCAAGAGAATCACCCAAACATCACTTGGAAGCTTTAGAGTGACCATCTCCACCACTAGGAAAAATGGCCTGATCTTCTGGACCGGACAGAATAAAATATCGCCCACTTCAGACTACGTCGCACTGGCCATTGTTAATGGCTATGTTCAATACAGGTTTGTAATCATCAGCTTTTATGGTTGAAATAAGTGTGCTGTTGTCAATGTTTTACTTCGGTTTAACTTGGTTCCTCTGTCGTGCTTTATCATGAGTTGAAACCTGTGAGCAAAATTTCATCCACTCTCACCAAACTGAATTGTTTCAAACTTGATAAGAAAAGTCAGATAAACTTTGATGTGATTAGGTTTTTAATTAATTTTTTTTTCTTTCAAAAAACTAATTAACAGTTGCAGTTCATATATAAAGTACTTATCATATTTCACTATTACACAACTTAGTGTGCTCATTTTTAGTTGTGGATTTTGTTCTATTAAAACTAATGAAGGAGAATTATATGAATTCTTTTTAAAAAAATTATATGCTGTTGAAAGAAGAAAATTAATATTTTCTTCTTCGTGCATTTCTAAAAGCTTATTTGTTAAAACTTTTTTATTACATTTTTAAAAATAGGCTTGTATTAGTCATATTTTGTTAAAACAGTTTTGTAGTCATCAAAGTTTATGCTCAATATTGAATATAATGGTTATGTTGATTTAAGCCTTGTGGGTGTATAGGCTTACAACAGCATGTAAAATATTCTTTAAAATATCATGTTAACCACATTTCATTACATGATCATTATAGACTAAATGCTAATCTAGTCTTACCATTGTGCTGTTGTCAGCGCTAGTTGCTGTTCTAATCTAGGTCACCTTTGTTCTCTCTTTAGCGCCAATCTTGGAGCTGGTGTGGGCACTGTGACATCACTTACTCAAGTTGATGATGGCTACTCACACACAATTGCTGTCAACAGGTAAGTGAAGACACTGATATAATAAAACTAGTGATACGTAAAGACACATGTCCAGCAACTGATATAATAAAACTAGTGATAAGTGAAGACACCTGTCCAACAACTGATGTAATTCAAAAAATTAGAACTACTCATGTCACACCAGGTATCTTAGAGTATCTATTAGATTTGTATAATAAAACTAAACCTCTATTTGGGCATTGGGTATTTTTATGATTAGAAAATAACTTCATAAAAATGTTTTGCTCTATGAGATAATAATTTTTTAATGAGTATTTTATTTTATTTATTTTTTGGCTACCCTTAATAAAAAAATAGATAAGTTTTATCAATGAAATAACATTTTTATGAAATTTTACAATTCTTAATAAATAATTATTTCGTGAAACAATACTGCAAGTAAATTATTTAGAAAAAGCAAGTAAAACTTTTGAGATTTAATTCAATATTTTTTGTGTACTTTCTATTGATCAAAATAAAATTGTTACTAATCTCTTTTTGCAGGACTGGTCGTAGTATGCAGCTGAAAGTTGACGAGGACCCAGCTATTCCGGGTCAGACTGCTGGCAATTTAATAGCATTGAATGTTGGTCAGAATGTATTTTTAGGTTAGTTTTTTTTTTACCTGCATGAGATGACATTCTACTTTTAATTTTTTTTTTAATTAAAAAATTAATGTCTGACTGATAACACTCTCGATGGGGGGGGGGGGGGTACGTTAATCCTCTCTGTGGTTAATAATAAAAGCTTATTATATATTGATGGGATTAGGCTAATATGAAGTTCTTTTAAAAAATATGGGACAGCCTATAGGCCTAATTTACTAGGCAACTAGGCAAATGTACACTTATTTAGCATTATATATATTACTGGTCTGGATTAAATGTAGATGGTATTGGGAAAATGTACAGATCGCTATTAAATCTGGACTTAACATTGATGGGATTAGGATGCATGATGTAGCTCTAGTCTAAGGGATAGAACCATTCTAAATCTACTGTTACTAGTTAATTCAAAGATAAAAAGTTTACAATTGACCTTAGGAACACTTCTTTGAACAATAATGCTCTCAGGATTAGCTTAGTCTAAATTGCTACAAGAAATAGATAGGTATCACATGCTATCAGAAATGGTTTAGTATATATTGTTACATATTGTATATATATTGTTACACCTACTGGAAATTACTTTGTATTGATTGCTACTCCAAATAGTTTGAAATAATGTGCTACCCAAAATAGCTTGCCATAAATGCAAACAGAAAACTAAAAATGCTAGGAGAAAAGAAGTGATGCTAGTATCGTTAATTAAAAACAAAACAGACATGGCTATCTTGACCTGACCAAACATATTAGTCTTCGCTCATTTGAATAATGTATACAATCTTTGATCAAAGATGTCAGTACATGCAATGACCTTTAACCTCTGCAGGTGGAGCCCCTGATGTGAAGACATTCACAAGCTCCAGGTTTTCTGAGAACTTTGTAGGCTGTTTATCAAATTTCAAGTTCTGGACAGATTCAGAGACATTTAACTTTGGCGAGAGAGCTGCTTCTGGTGTCAATCTAACTCCCTGCTTGTCTCCTAATTAGGCCAGCCCTAAGCTCACTAATTAATAATAATTAATTCATTAACTAATTCTTTGTTTTTATGTACTAGTGCCTTATTCATGTTGACCATAATTGCTGTCTTCAAAGCTTCCATTTTAAACGGTGGAGTCATTGTGTAAATACTGATGTACATCTTTTAGCAGAAGTTTCATCTTCTTCTTATTCAGCTTTGATGATATAAAGACTACTTTTTTTTTGGGTTGCATTAAGTGTATTAGTCTAGAGATAATTTTTTATAAGAGTAGAAATCTGGTTTCATTTAAACGAGGGAGGGGGGTAAGTTTAAAATATACAGGTGAGGTTAAAAAAAAAAAAGTAGAAAGAGATCATCTTATATTAACAATCTTTGTTTATACTGTGATCAGACGTCTTAGATTTAGATATTTGAAATGCTTGTTTATATTTGTAGTTCTTTAAAATAAAAAGATAATAAACAAAGGGGGGGGGGGGTGTGCTTAAATGACTTACACAACAGCTTGATGATCACCTCCATGTGGTAGAAAGATCCACATTCTAACATGTTCTATTATGTGGTTGTACCACACCACACTGTGGTTGTACCACAAGCCACAGTGTGAGCTAGAGCTATATGGAAGCTTTAGGAGTTTAAAAAAAGTCTCAAGGCACTTGACTAGACAGTTCATTAGTTTGATGTCACCAATTCAGTATTTTTTTTTGGTTTTTTTTTTTCATCCATCTTTGAGGTCACGACCTCGGTGTAGTGCATAATTTAATGAAGGATGAGTGTATGCATGGGTTAGATCCACATCAGTGTAAGCTATATTTGTCTGACTGACTAATCAACTTTGAGAAATACTCAGCTGGTCACCCTGGTGCTAATGTATATCAGTTGTTTTTTTTTTTAGTGTTCTTTTATGAGTGCCGTTTTAAATATACACTGTGGTGCAATTTCATAAGTAAAGTAGAGTTGTTTTATCCTTTAAAGAAAGAAGTGCCTTAGTAAGATTATTATTTTTTAAAATATTTTAGTTATTTTCAAATTTTTATAAAAATTAGTAAATGCACAATAGACAATTTTTTTTCATTAGTTTTTTATGGTGTTTTTCTTTGTGATGAAATCTGTACAACTGTTAATAATTGTAAAATCTTGTTTAGTTTGGAAAATGTGTGTAATTAACTATCTAATTTTATACATAAGCTTATTTTTTTTTTCTTTATGTAAACTTTCAAATGTAAACAAATGTTTATAGCAAATTTTTGTAAACAAAAAATCAAATTATATACTGCAACATGATCACAGTTATTAAAATCTTATCTAATTATTATATGCAAACCAGCTTTACCAGTTAAAGTACTATACAAATTTTTAAAGCATAATAAACTATTGATTTGATCTAACAAGTATTTGTTATCTTTTATTTCCCATGTAACTTTTAACCTTTTATTTCATTGTCAGTTACAGGTTGAAATAGTTGAATAGATCTTTGAATTAATTGTTGTATTTCAATATAGTGATTATCTCCCTTGGACAAAAGTACACCCCCCCCCCCCACACACACACACACACACACTTCTCACACACACGCCCGTTCTTTTATTTGATTAATGAACAATATTATCTAGATAAAAGGGTTATCAAACGCACGTAATGGTAAAGAGCTGGTTAACATAGTGGCCACAAGTGGTGTAGGCTAGGAGAGGGGGCTTCCCTCAATGGACTCCCTAAAAGACAAATGTCTTACAATAAGGTATAAGTATTTTGCTCACACTCCTGTTGTATATATATATATATATATATATATATATATAGGCCTACATATAGAAAAATATAGGCAGGACATATATGAGTATGTATAGGTCTATATAAAATAAACTAATAATACTCGGCCACTAGTGTTTATACAATTAGAAAATATTTGTGGCTAGAGCGTTGGACATAATTGCAGGCTCTTTCCGACTTGATGCATTAAGAAAAAAACAGGGTTTTTTTTCGGTTTAATAGTGTTGAGATCTTAGTGTAAACATAAACTGCCTAAGGGGTAGGGGAGCCTCACAAAATAAAAAACCATCAATCCTAGTCACGCCATTGTCAATGTTAAAAAAAAACCATAAAAGAAAAAACACAAACATGGGTTTACCGTGACGCCCCGCCCACTACCCCGATGGGTTGTGTTTGCCATTCTATTTTTAACTTTAGGTCTACTAAAAAAAAGAGAAACGGATAGCCTACTTATAATATAGAACAGTGACTTTTCCACTGCAAGTAACCATGGAATATTTGGACTTTGCGCAGCACCCCCCCCCCCCCCCCACTTTTTTGAACGACTTATAAAAAATATATAGAACAGTCCCCCCCCCCCCCCCCACGATAAAAATGCCTAAAAGAAACCCTGAATAACGGGTTATGGAGTGGGTAATTGTTCTAACCCCCAACCCCATGACCAACCAAACAATATCGTTAGATTCACTATTGAAATTTAAAAAATCAGATGTAATACTTATTTGAAACAAAATTTAAAATGTGCTTCGATTGAAAGCGACACGCGCTGTTTGCTTAAACAAGTAGATTAACAAATACGTTTTTTTACAATGTGAAAACACTAAATATGCCTGCGGGATCTAGTAAAACGTAGGCCTACATTACGTATTCTATAGCGCGCTGAGGACAAAGATTATAGTAATAGCTGTAATTTCACAATTATATTAGAAAATAGCAGTAGTAATCCTATGCTCTCGAGTTACATCCCTTGCATTTAAAACCACTGCCTCTAGCTCTATTTTGGGGTGTAAAACGCTAAACCCGACAATCCAGTTTTTCCCCCTGTGTTCGCAAGGTAAACATTAACGCTTTATATTTTTAGAGTACTTTCTGTTCTATGTATGGTGCTTTCGCCTGTGGGCTCGTATGGGACTGAGTTCAGTCCCGGTGTAAATTGTAATTGTATAGCTCTGGGTCTACGCTGGTGAATGCAGAGTGGATATCGTGTTATGTTGATTTAGTGAGTAGTTAGGATGTTTATTATTTACTTTTGTTGGAACCTATAGATCTACTTCCTTCTTCGTTGATTACGTGAGAATATCTAAGGTAAGTGAACAATTAATCTACGATTCATAATGGTAGCCCTATGTTTATATATTATTATGGTCTATGCAGTGGCGTAGCGAGGTCGTGTGTCACCTCTATATATTTTGCTATTTTTTGCCATGGTGTCAGCAGAGTTTCTTCCAGGCATCTCTTCGGGGGGGGGGGGGCGAAGCCCCCCCGAAAAATTTTTACCGCCCCCCCCCCCGAACGAAATGAAATTTATATAATTTATATAGAAAATATATACTTTTAACAGTGTCCGCCCCCCCGAAGAAAGTTTACCGCCCCCCCCCCCCCGAAGATTTCAAGTGCCCCCCCCCCGGAGAAAAAAGTCTGGAAGAAACACTGGGTGTCACCCCCCTGAATGGTGTCACCCGGTGCGGTCCGCACCCCGCCCCCCCCCTCGCTACGCCCCTAGGTCTATGTGAATGGATAGACCTATATAGTAGGTGTATATACATTTACAACTATTTTAAATTTAAAAAAAAAAAATGAATGTACTATGGCAATGAGTTTATGTGGAAAATAGACACAGATACAGATGACCTATGGAGATTTTTTAAAATAAAAGTAAAAGACCTATTGTTTTTAAAATCTAAAATTTTCCCCTCACTCCTCACCCCCCCCCCCCCTCCACGACACACACGAGTTTCTAATCTATACTTTTACCAGTGTCAAGCGCCCCCCCCTCACCCCCGAAGAAAGTCTACCGCCCCCCACTCCCCCCCCCCCCCACCCCAAAACGAAATGGAATTTATACAGAAAATATATTCTTTTACCAGCTTCCGCCCCCCCCCCCCCCCCCTTAATCCGGAGAAAAATGTCGGAAAGAAACACTGCGCATGTAACATGTGTAGGTCTAGTTGGGGGGGGGGAGTAGAGAAAAAAAAGATGGTCATTTGCGTAGGTCTACGTGACTAGTTCATTAGACCTATTGATTTTGAGTTCACTCATCACTAATGATGATTAGATGCAGTAGCACCACCCCTCTGTTTGGTTGGTCGGTCTTGGCAAGCGCTTGCTCTTTGCGCGCGGTGGGTTGTTTAAAAATTGAAAGCATACCCGACGTCACGAAACAAGGCCCAAACTCCCTCTGGAATCATTGCTTCTTTCCTACTTCATTCCTGCATTTTTACCCGGGAAAAACAGGGAAAAAAATATTTTAAAATATATACACTTAAACTAGTGCCTACCTATCCCCTCGTAAGTTTCAAGTGCCCCCGTCCTTTCCCGAGAAAAATGTATGAAAGAAACCCACCCTGTATGGAATACATTTACAATACATTATTTTATTGGTGACCCATTCAGAGATTGATGTTCACTGCTTCACCAATGGTAGATCTACAATCACCACATTTAAGACCACCCCCCTCCCTCCCGACTACTCACACGTCATGATCATCACGAAAAGCTGCAAGACTATATTAATACATACTCAATAGCATAGTCTTCTGCACGCTATAGCAGAGGCGTAGCGACCCTTCCCGGTGCCCGGGGACAAACTTTCAATTTGGCGCCCCACTCGGGAACAACCTCTTAATTTTCAATGCAAAACTGCATCTAAAATGAGATTTTAATTTCTTTTTACAACCCATTTTGGCGCCCCCCCCCCTAAGGTCGGCGCCCGGGGACATATGTACCCCTGCCCCCCCCCCCCCCCCATCGCTACGCCTCTGCGCTATAGCGAGAGTAGTTTTTTTTTTTTTTTACTTTTTTATTTATTATTTCTTTTTTTGTTGGAATTCAATTTTTATTAAATTAATACTAATCTATATTTCAGAAACGTAAATACATTTTAAAAAATATTTTGCTTTCATTGACCAAGATTCCACTAGCTATTTTTATCCATACTAAGTTAGCAGTAGAGTGCGTTTTGTTTTATAGATGGATTGACGTAACTTCGTGGGTGGTGTTAGGGGGCGGGAAGGGAGTTTGTAAAGCTAATTTTAAAATATTGATCAGGAGGCCTTATAACGATATATTTTTTTACTATAGGGTCTATGCATGGTGAATCAAAGGAGATTTTTTGAAGTCAATAGTTTAAAATGTTAATGCAATTAGCTCTGTCCATTAAAAGCGAATAATTCGTTGGCAAGCTGTTCAATCAATTATAGACCCAAAATAGAATTGTCGATTTCTCCTTGATATCTCTGTTTATAAAGTCAACATTTTTCTTTCACAATCGGGCTATTTATAGCGTGTTATTAATAGGTTTACGTCGTTTAACGTTTGAAATGTGCTATTCCCAAATATTTTTACATTGGCTGTTAATGAACTTTGACCTAAATCAGAAATGTATTTTAATTAAATGCAATGATTAATCGTTTCGTTGAACGGGTTTTTCGTTGAAAATATTCTTCGCTGAATGGGGTTTTGGTTGAACGGATGTTTCGTTTAACAGGTAGGCCGATGTGACTATGTTAGATACAGATTTTTTTCTAGTAAAATCTCCTTAGTCCCCAATATCAGGGCGTGGTCGGTGTTTGGGTGATCACTTCAGATAACCGCATGTTGAAGACGTTTAAAGATGGAAGACAGTGACGGAATAAAGTGGGGGATAACAGGGCATCAGTACAGGGCCCCCATATTTTCTCTTATAAACGACTTCTTGGCTTTGCAAGAAAAATACAAATTGCTATGTTTAACAAGTGCTTTTTATTTTATTTCCAAGCGTGCTTTATGTTAATGTGGGTTGTCTCGCATGATTGTACTTCATTACAAACTGCCGAGTGTTAATATCAGCTGTCATCACTTCCCGCTCACACTGAAAGCAAACACAATAATTGAGCTTAAACTAAATCAGCCTGTTTAAAAAATTACACAAACTAAAAATCATCAATAGAAAACGACAGGACATCTTTCCGCTGATAAAAAACAAAATTGGGAAAAGAAGTTGTGGTTCGATAGGGAACACGCTGGGCAGACCGCCAACTAATACCACCAGGCATGTATTGAGGTGGATCCCACAAGGAAAGCGCAAAATTGGTCGATCTATGTTTGTCAAACATTGATGTTAGCAACTAAGGGAAGCAACCTGTATGAATGTTCTAAATTTACTTTAAAATTAATAAAATAATTAACTTTGTCATAAAATAATACTCGTGCCTTATGTAATTAAACATAAATAATAAGTACATTGTACGACTTTTTGTATGGTGTATTTTATAAATCTTAAAATAACTATTTTATTGTAGGTAAAATAGAAAACTGAGTTTTCTTAGATTTGTCGGTAGGGAATATTATATCCTGAGCCAAATTGTCGTGAGCTAATACTTTGTAAATCTATTTGTCGGGAGCTTATATGTCGCCAGTAATTTGAATAAATATGACGGGAGCCAATATGTCGGAGCCCTTTTGATGAGGCTATTTCATTGGATCGTTTTGTCGGAGGTCGATTTGACGGGGCCGTTTTGTCCCGGGCCGTTTTGACAGTGCCCCAAGACTCGTCCACTCTCCACATCTGTTTGACCCAATTAAATATGTGTAGGCCCTATTTTGTAGGCCAATCGCTTTTAACTTCTCTTTTAGAATGTATAGCATGGATTCGATAAGAAAGCAATATATTTGTATAACCCTATGCTCATATATATACATATATATATATATATACATCTATAATATATATATATATATATATATATATATATATATATATATATATATATATATATATATATATATATATATATATATATATATATATATATATATATATATATATATATATATTATTCTTTAGCATTCATTTCTGTCTTTAAATGTCTACTTTGCATGTCTGTCTTTTGACACAATCTTGACACAATCGTCAACGGCTATTCTTACATGTGTTCTCTATTTTTGTTCGACTGACACAAACAAGTAAACAGCTCAAGTTTCCCGAACCTTTTCTTCACTCGCTTTATGCCTGACTGCTCATCCATGATAAAACGATAACATGTGTGTTCCCCGTCACGGTTCACTTGTATCTGTCGTGTGGGCCTCCGTTAAAAACAAACTCTACGTGTATCATGTATTGAAATCTAGAAATGTATCTGTTTATCTAATTAGTTGAGTTGATTATTTGAGTATATCGTGTATTGAAATCTAGAAATGTATCTGTTTATCTAATTAGTTGAGCTAATTATTTGAGTATATCGTGTATTGAAATCTAGAAATGTATCTGTTTATCTAATTAGTTGAGTTGATTATTTGAATATATCGTGTATTTGTTACGTCCGGGTTAGATTCGAATTCAATAACAACGCTTCGTGTATAACTTCACTCCTTTTATTTGTCTCAATGCATTCAAGCGTACCATAACAGCCCTCGTCCTAACCGCTACTAACCCGCTGACTGCCCCCCACAATCGTTCACTCCCCCTTTTATACCCGCATTCGACCTTGGGATTACAAGACATAAACACACAAGGGTAACTACACAGTAAGGTGAACTCCACTCACACAGGCACTCTCCCCTAGTTCTAGACTATTCTAACCTATTCTAAACTAACCTACAACTGGCCCGTAACAGTATTGAAATCTAGAAAAGTATCTGTTTATCTAATTAGTTGAGTTGATTATTTGAGTTTATCGTGTATTGAAATCTAGAAATGTATGTTTATCTATTAGTTGATTATTTGAAACATGATGCGAGAAACCGTCCGTGAAGTGATTGTTGGGGTGGGGATAGGTTTATATTTCGTGATCACTTCCTCGTGACTTAAAGTCACTTTTATTCAGAAGTCACTTTTATTCAGAATTCACTTTTATTCAGACGTCACTTTTATTAAAAAGTCACTTATATTCAGAAGTCACTTTTATTCAGACGTCACTTTTATTAAAAAGTCACTTATATTCAGAAGTCCCTTTTATTTATGCAAGCACAGACATTCAAAGAAGATTAAATTTTCAATTTTCAAGGGTAAAAAAAAAATATGTCTTGCAGTGAAAAAGGATTAGATCTATGTATTAAAAACAAGTTAATAAAAAGTCTAGTGACAATTTAAGCGCAATTTCCTTAATTAATTTTTTGTGACCGAACAAAAGGATATTTTTGAAAACTTTCTTCGGCAATATTGTTCTAAATTATGGCAGAAATCGATTGGTAAATGTTTCAAGTCGCTAAGTGGTCTGGTTGCCGAGATATGGACCAAAAACTGCATTTTTTCGAGTTTTTTTGGCTTTTCCGGGAAATTCAGGAAGGAATTCCGGGAATTTTTTTGGCCCACAATCATCCTCGGAACTTGCTTAACATATTTGCTTTGGAACTAGTCCTCGATATTGCTTCGTTGAGGAGGAGATACGACTTAAAGCTGCGGACACACATCCATCCAGAAATGACGAGTTAATAATCGCAATTGTCCAGTATGGAAATTGCGCTAAAAATGACGTAGTCCAATTCTTCTTCTTCTTCGTTCTTAATGTTAGTGTTGGAAGGGATCCCCCTCCAATCCAATTAAATCTTCCTTCATCTCTTTGATGTTTAATGTTTGTTATTGTACGAAAATAGCAAGGCCGATAAATCTTGTTTCCCCGTGGTATTTAAAACATGTCAACCTTCTATTCTAATAAACCGGGAGTGATCTCCCCTAAACTTTCTCGAATATTCTTATATAAAATAACAGGGGATGGGAACTCGGGCTATAGACATGATTTTTAATCCATTTTAAATACTTAAAGTTTTAAAAATAGAATAAAATCTCGTAGACAAATTAATTGCACACCAAGTGAACGCGAAATAAAAAAGCGCATAATAGTGCGCAATATTATTATTACTTTTAAAATTTACATTAGTTTTTTGAGAAATCGGAAGTAGCGTAAAGTACTACTTCCAGTCAACGGAAATTACTCAAAATTTAATAGAAGGTAGAGAATTAGATCTTTTACTTACGTATGAAATTTCATTTATCTATCTGAAATAGTACTCAAGTTATAGGCTTTTGAAAAATTCAAAGTAGGAAAAGTACCACTTCCGGTTATCGGAAATCGCTCAAAAGTTGATACGGATCTACGATTTTGATTAAATACTTATATATGAAATTTCATCAACCTAGCTGTAACGGTACTCAAGTTATCGTGTTTACACACGGACACACCAGTAGCGTACGCAGGGGGGGAGCAGGGGGAGCGGCCGCTCCCCCTCTGGCCATTTTCAGCAAAGTGGCGCCTTTTTGGAAACTTTTTAAATTCAAAGTTTTAAACAATGATATTTGTTAAAAAAATATTTTTGGTCGGCACATCTATGTAAATCACAAGATTTCTTTTCATGCAGCAATATTTTGCATTTTTGTTCTAGTCTAGTAGTGTCTACGTTTACAGCACGTATTAACAGCTGCATCAGTTTGCCATTCTAAAAATAACAATTACGATGTATTGCAATTTTTAAAATACCTCTACGGTAGTACCAATTGGCAAGAGGGGTGTTTAAGGCAACTGTATAATGTATTTGCTTACGAATAATT
This sequence comes from Physella acuta, assembly GCF_028476545.2. Lineage (NCBI taxonomy): Eukaryota > Metazoa > Mollusca > Gastropoda > Physidae > Physella > Physella acuta. The sequence continues at coordinate 163,499 of NW_026732368.1, read as the reverse complement.
GAATTAGAAAATGTTATACATAAAACTTCACACATAATTACTTTATATATACAGTTTGAATCTTGTAATTAATTTTTAAAAAAAATTACGATACAGTAATAGTTTGGGCGATAGTGATTACGATTACAAATTATATGAAACAGTTACAACCCCCCCTCCCCCATGGACCCCTCTGTAAAAAAATATTGTCATAATACCACTGCTACTTATTTAAATCTATTTCTGTAATATATATCTGTGTAATATATATTTGTGTACTATATATGTATGTTTAGAACAGTCATCTAAAAACTGACGCTATGTTCACTCTGAGTTGGTTATCTCCCCCCCCCCCGCCCCCCCCCCTCCACACCTCACCACCACAATTGTGTAGAGCGACATTAACGTCACACCTAGGTATACACTGGGTTGGATAATTGACCTAAAGTAAACGGACAGTGGTGATTGAAGTTGAACCCTTCCCCCCCCCCCAACCCACCCACGAACTGATCTGTTAAGTACATGTAGAGAACGCGTAATGATGTACCATAGTACCATGCCGCCAGAAAATTAGCATTTTAAACGTAACACTATGAGAATATTGTTTTTAAAATTACCAGTAAAAAGGTGTGTGATCAATACAGTGATCTAACACATACCTATGTTAAAAAAATTATCTTTAAAGAACACAAAGAAGCAGTAGTTAATCAAAATGTATGTACTGAACTGAAAGACTGATATTTAGTTATATGTAGGCTGTTATTCCGAATGTTTTTCTAGTTATCGAAAAGAGTGCTTTTATACCAACTCTGATTTTAAAAACTTTCATTATGCTGTGATTTTTTAGCATTTATGATGACGATATATTAAATTCTGATTATAGACAAAAACATTTTGTAAACACGAATAGTGTTAAACAATTTCATTATATTCTATAGTAATTATTTATTTGTTTTGACATTTATAATTAAATATGTAGATATATACATATTTATATTAAGAGAGTGATTATTTCCCCTATTTCCCTTGTCTTAAATAATTCCCCAGGAATTACTATGTAAGAAATTTTGTTTACAAGAATTACAAAACAGATTGTGTTACGTTACGTTCATTGTTTTTGGTTGTAGTGTATATATATATATATATATATATATATATATATATATATATATATATATATATATATATTGTTTAGATTGATACAATTTTTGTTTTGTCGGCCAACATTGTGTGTTTTTTCTTATTTCTTCAGAGTGCTACTTTCAATTTATTTTACATCACAGCGAATTAATGACATACTGCTATATATATATATATATATATATATATATATATATATATATATATATATATATATATATATATATATATATATAAATATATATATATATATATATATATATATATATATATATATATATATATATATATATATATATATATATATATATATATATATAGGCCTATAACGTGTTAAGTATTCGGCGCCTTTTTTTGCTCATTTCGCTCCCCCTACAACGAAAACCTGGATACGCCTCTGGGACACACACACACACACACACACAGACACACAGACATACGGACAAGATTGCAAAAATATGTTTTTCCGTATCAGTGAGATGCAAAACGTCGAGATTTGCAAAAATCTCGATTTTTTTTTTTTGCACGATTACAAGACTTTCTCTATACTTCGTATATACGAGAAAGTAAAAATGCATTCTTATCATTTTAATTTTAGGCGGAGGTTTCGAGGCTATTTAAAAAAAAATCCCGCGAAATCCCAAAAGCCGCTGACGTCATACAGTGAGATTACATTTCGGCGGATATGATTGATTGGTTAGGAATTTTGATCAACTGGTTCTCGTTTGTGTGTGTGGGGGGGGGGGGGGGGGGGGGGGGAGAGAAGAGAGGAGGGTAGTTATATGAGAGTGTGCATCATTGTTAAATAAACTTTTAACTGAAGTCGAGGGGGGTGGGGTGGGGGTGTATGCGTTTTAGATTTTCTAACACACCTGCGTCTGAAAATAAAATGTTTCGTACATTATAAAACTTTATGTATTTACCTGTGCTAAATAATGGTGCGTTGATCAGCGCCCAAGGCGAATTCTTTTTTATATTACTTCTGTATATAGACTATATATATATATATATATATATATATATATATATATATATATATATATATATATATATATATATATATATATATATATATATATATATACACATTCATCATTTATAATATTAATAAAAAGAGCACCCAGGGCGCTCCTCCCTCGAGACGCCCTAGATACATATAATTATGTATTAGATTTAGAGTTTAGTCCCTTAGTATAATTTATTCCACTTCCCCATCAATAACACTCAACTCGGCCTTTTAGGCCATAAATCTGTTGACGACAACGGTCGTCTGCTTGACTTTTGTCATTTTACCCAGCCGATATGGGGTGCTGAAATACGTGAGTGGGAGGTGGGTGGGTCTGTAAACTGTTGGGGTGGGGGGGGGGGGGGGTAGAAAGATAAGACTCAAGTGTTTGCTTACATTACAAAAGTGTTATCAATACATGGCCTAGTTTTAAAACACGATTTTCTGAACTTTGAAGATATTTGAAGGCGGGAGGGAAATCTCTTTTGTTTTTATCTTCGTGCTTAACTAATATTCCCTACAACACAATTAAATATTACCTGTCAACATGTTATTTGGTCATATGGCCCGTTGACCCCGATCTCAGCCTGCTTTTCTTTTTGGATTACTCAGAGGCGTAGCGACCCTTCCCGGCGACCGGGGACAAACTTTTCGATTTGCAACCCCCCCCCCCCCCCCCCCACCTCAAACTTTCGATTTGCATTCCCCTCAACCTTTCAATTTATTTTTCCAACCCATTTTGGCGACCCTTAAGGTCGGCGCCCGGGGACATATGTACCGTCGTTCCCCCCCCCCCCCCGCCGTCGTCCCCCCCCCCCCCCGCTACGCTAATGGGATTACTCCACCCAAAAGTGCAAAAACAATCTACAAGGCAGCTGTCAAATAAACAATCTACAAGGCAGCAGTTGCTAAATTTTGGAGTCTTCTCTCTTGGATGGGTTGCTGTCTCCAGATAACGAGCCTCATCTGTCCGTAGGTCCGAACTCGGAATTTATGGAGTTAGAAATCATACACCCCCCCCCCCCCCCCACCCGACAACGCCGTCCCCAATCGCTACTGTTATTTCTTGAAAAAATTTGTTTCGCTTATTTGAAAATATTATTTTTACTTGCGAAATCAAGGTAGGCCACACGACTGTTAACTGTGCTACTACAAACCTATATGCTAGCACTGTTTAATCACGATTTGGTGATTCCATTTGGCCTATTCCGTGTAATAGACCTCCCCCCCCCCTTTCTATTTCGTCGAAAGCCATTCTTTAGACAAAGATAAAATACATACATCATTTATTTATATTACTTGATGCTACAAAACTGCTGTCGGCGAAGTGGTAAGTCGATGAATCGTTTTTCTGCAAAACGGTATAGCAAAAACTGCACCCCCCCCCCCCCTCTGCAAGAGACCAAATGTTAAGATTGCTGTTAGGCCAAACCGGATATCGACACAGAAATAGGCCGCGTCTTAACTCGTCTAACTATTTGACTTCACCTCAAAGGTTTCTATACCTTGTTTGAAAACAAAACCACGCACTGTAGGTAAAGAAAAATAATTGTAACACTTTCGGTCCTGATGGTCTATAGGGAGTAGAGTTTATCTGATTCTGTTAGTTTGGCATATGAAGAGTTAGCGTGGTCACATTTCATAGGTAAGTAGAACCTATTATAATTTTTATAGAGATGTTTTAATTTAGAAGCTTTATAGTTTGTTAAAAGTACTGTCGTGTTTTGTCATATTTTGTGTTGGTTATTTTAAATGTTGGCAACATTTTGAGTGGGCTACTTTTGTTTTGGCTACCTATCTATGCTGGCTAAGTTTTCACGTGATATCTTTAGTCTTGACTCTCTATTTTATATTAATGCTACCTTTTCATGTTGAAATATAGAGATTGTATCTCTTTGTAAACAGAGTTTCTTCCAGATGGAATTTATATAGAAAATATATACTTTAAACCGTATCCGCCTCCTTGGAAATTTTAGTCCGCCCCACCGAAAATTTTAAGTGTCCCCCCCCCCCCCCCCGGAGAAAAAAGTGTGGAAGAAACACTGTTTGTAAAGGTTGCACATCATTAACACATTGTGTCGGGCTTCAAGCGCAGAACACAGTATGACTTTCATTTAAAAATAAACCGGGAGTGATCTCCCCTAAACTTTCTCGAATATTCTTATATAAAACAACAGGGGGTGGTAACTGGGGATATAGTTGTGATTTTTAATCCATTTTAAATACTTAAACTTTTAAAAATAGAATAGAATCTCATAAAAAAAACATTGCGCACCAAGCAAACGCCGAATAAAAACGCGTATAATAGTGCGCAATATTATTAGTACTTTAAAAATTTACATTAGTTTTTTGAGAAATCGGAAGTAGCGTAAATTACTACTTCCAGTCAACGGAAATTACTCAAAATTTAACAGAAGGTAGAGAATTAGATCTTTTACTTACATGTGAAATTTCATTTATCTATCTGAAATAGTACTCAAGTTATAGGCTTTTGAAAAATTCAAAGTAGGAAAAGTACCACTTCCGGTTATCGGAAATCGCTCAAAAGTTGATACGGATCTACGATTTTGATAAAATACTTATATATGAAATTTCATCAACCTAGCTGTAACGGTACTCAAGTTATCGTGTTTACACACGGACAGACAGACAGACAGACAGACACACACACACACAGACATACGGACAAGATTGCAAAATTATGTTTTTCCGTATCAGTGAGGTGTAAAACGTCGAGATTTGTAAAAATCTCGATTTTTTTTTTTTTTGCAAGATTACAATACTTTCTCTATACTACGTATATACGAGAAAGTAAAAAAATTAAACGAGTCTAGAGATTTATACTTCATCAAAGAATATCAAGAATGAAAAGCTTCACACAAAAAAACAGGGTGAATAGTGAAAAGTTTACAACCCATATGAGCTGTTAAGACCTAACTCTTTTTTTAAAGTGCGAAAAGCTGCGCATTGGTGACAAAAGCAGACGATTCAACACGCGAACAAAAGGTGTTTAAATAGCTTTTCGTCTACTCTAATATAAAAAAAAAACAACACAGGCTATTTTTATACTGGAGGGAAGGGAGTGGGCGAGGGGGGGGGGGGTGTCATTGCCCATTGACGATGTAAAAAGTTAGGTAGAAACTTGACAAGACGGATGTACACAGCGTTTCTTTACCTGAAATGTTAAAAGTAGGTCGCGCCGTGTGCTTTATTTGACTGTCAATTTTTTTCGGAATTCTATTTAGAATACAGTTGTAATGGCGATGAAATTTTTTTTTAAATAGGCTTGTCAGGTTATTTTTACAGGTGATTTATTTAACCATTTCGATTTATTTTATGGTGCACCTGTATGTTACACATCTGGTGTACCTGTGTGTTACACAACTAGTTCACATGTATGTTACACATCTGGTGCACCTGTATGTGACACATCTGGTGCACCTGTATGTGACACATCTCGTGCACCTGTATGTTACACATCTGGTGCACCTGTATGTTACACATCTGGTGCACCTGTGTGCTACACGTCTAGTGCACCTCTATATTATACAACTACCACACCTGTATATTACACGCCAAGCGCACTCATATGTTACACACCTAGTGCTTAAGTTACACCCCTATTACGTCAGTTCTAGACACAAGGCACATTCTACGCAACACACCTAACATACCACTTTGTTACACTACAGTTACACTGTTAGCTCATGAGTTACACACCTAACATATTATATTACACACCAAGAAAATCACACTTAACAGAACAGAAATTAATTTTGGAAACAGTAACAATTAAGAAAAAATATTACTATCGGTCATTTACCGTTGTTTAACTGAAAAAAAAGCGTGATGTATTTTTATAAATTCTACTAAAATCCCGATTTTGCACTGGGTATTACCAATGCATTGTACTAAGATGAATGTAGGCTGCCAAACTTTAAAAAAAAAATGTTTTCAACTTTTCATGAAAAGATCGCTTATTTTATTTTATGTGTTAAACTCACATGACCATTTTGTTTTCTAAACGATAAAAACGTGACACATTTTATGCACATTCTTTCAGCTCGTTTTTATGAGGTGGCATTTATAGCTCTGGCGTCTTAGCTGTAAAGGCAATTATATTGCTTTCTTTTTATTCGTCTTTGTTATCAAGGTATAAAATTTTAGTAGGATTTTTTTTTTAATATAAAAACTCTGGGTGCTGATAGTTTGTAATTCCAATGAGTAATAATTATAAGCTTCTTGTGCATTTATGTATTTAAGTATTAAAAATATTTTCTTAATTAAAAAAAAACAACAAAAGAACAACACTTAAATATATTTGTCTTCTCATTTGAGAAAAATCTGACCAGTTTGGCCAAGTAGGCCAAAAGCTTGTTGGGAGTACAGATTTGAATATAACAAAATCTCACTTTTCTATTGCTTTTAATATGCGTATTTTCGCGTTGTCAAAAGTATATTTTAGATTAGCGTGCGTTTTATCTTTTAAAAACCACCACAATGCTTCAAAAGTTAAACCGAAATGTAAATAAACAACAAACATTACGTTATTAATTATTAGCAGTGCTTAGGCAAAAGTTTGCCATGGTAAAAAAAAAAGGTGGGTTAACATTATTGAAACTGAGCGTTGAAAACGACACGATTGAGAGAGAGGTCACTACTCGCTTTAACATAACATTTCATAAAAGAAATTGTAATTTTGAGGATCTATGTGAACTATAACAACCATTCAACATCCATTGATACGCCGCAGAGCATTTTCAAAAAAATACATTAATAACACGATAATATACGACCAGACCGATTAGGGCGGAAATACTTGTGGGATAATCGAGCGAAAGTGCAACTCACACTGAAAAATATCCTGACCTAAACAAATCAAAACATCTAGATCTATTTCTTTTAGAATAAAAATCAGATGGCTTAGTAGATTATCCCATCTTATTTATATAATGCAATGCATATTATGATCTTATAAGCTGCGTCTGAGTAGGCCCTAGATCTATATCTATTTGATCTTGGTTGTACTTTCATTATTCCAATTACATTTTCATTTTCAAATTTCAGACTTACGGTAGGCCTTCAACAAGTTTTATCTAGGCCTATTTGACTACAACTTTTAAAGATGGAAGCAGATTTTGTTTCGTTAGTTTTAGCAGCAGTTATAGTGCTGGTACTGCTTTTGTACTGTATGAAAAAACGCAGAACAGTACCTGGCAGAAAAGGTGTGTAGATCTAAAACTTAAACTCGGATCAAGACCAGATCTGTATCTAATCTAGATTCTAGATTTAGGAATGTATGGACCTTTCCTATAGAATGTGACATGTTTAAATGAAATGTTGGCCTACATTTAAAAAAAAAAATTAAGCTTTTAATATGGATTTGGGAGAATATCTAGATCTAGATCTACTTATTTAAAATACACACATGGCTGGCCAATGTCAATGCTAACCCTGTCCCTACGCCCTACACTACCCAGATGTAGGTAGTACCTAACTAGATCTACTAAGTAACTAATACTATAGTAACTAACTACCTACCTATTTCACTAGTATTTCACCTAACCGTAACCCTGGGTCCTACCATATGCCTAAACCTAATTTCTAATCATAAAATTAGTCGAGATTACAATACTACTAACAACCCAACACACCTATTTTATGGAAGAGTCTATATTATCTGAAACCAGTATCTGTCCATAGATTCTAGTCGTCTAAATTTACGCATTCACTCGTTTAGTTAGTAAACAGATCTACAATCTAGTTAGTTAGGTTTAATACAAAAATGAAATTAGCCTAGCATCATTCAGGAAAAAAAGGGAAAGAACGAGCATCTATCTAAATAATACTAAATATAGATTAAGATCTATATAGATTTATAGATCTAGATCTGGACGCTAGACTCTTGAATACAATAGATCTGTAGGTTGTAGATTTCTAGGTAGAGTATTGTAGACAATTTTTAAAATTTAGACTGTTTTGTTGCACTAATTATTAATTAAAGTAAGCAGATTTTAAGTAGTTTGTAGTTTGCATTACTTTACAACTGTTGATTACCATTTAAAATTCACATAGAACAAATATCAGGTGAAATAGGAAGTCTCTTTTAACTTTTAATCAACTATAATCAGTGTTTCTTCTCTAGAGGGAGGGGGGGGTGTCTAGTAAAAGTATATGTTTACTATATAAAAAATTATAAACTCTTATCTCGTTCGAGGAAGGGGTGGGGTGGTAGACCTTCTTCAGGGGGGGGGGAGGCAGAGCCCCCCCCCGAAGAGATGCCTGGAAGAAACTGACTATAATTCACCGTTTCCATCACACTTTTCTCAAGTTGTTTTCTCTTAGCAAAAATCTAAGGGACAGGTTTTTTTTTTAAAATTTTTTTGGCACAAACGATTAAAAAATTAACAAACAAAACCCTTTCATGAACAATGGGAAAAAATGAAATTTTGATGATAGGGGAATAACTCAAAAGAAAAGGCATCTGATGTGTTCGAACCCACATCTTCCGGTCACCCCCATTTCCATTCGACCACACAACTTCATGCTTAATTTTGTGTTTTTAACATAACATCTATCAAAAACATTCATGACTGTGAATAGCCCTAATATGGCTATTGCTAGTCAACTGGGAATAGACACTTCGATTAACTTTTGCATTATTAAAAGTTTTATTCACAAATTGATATAAAATTGAACAATAAACCTAACTTAATCTTTACCCACATTATATTTAAAAAATAGAGGGGAGACAGAAGTGTAATGTCATTTTGAGTTAAGGGAGGGAATATAGAGAACCTAGCTGTGATCATTGGGAGGAAAGTGTATAAAAATAAAGTACTATAGAATCCCTATAGTTGTGACTATAGCTAAAATAAACATTTTAACCATTCCTTAAATTTCTTATTACCCAGATCTAGTCTAATTATAATTATGTTTTTACTAAATATAGATGCTAAGTTGTAGGCCTATGAGTGTAAGACTTACGCTCAGCTATACCTATGTTGGCCTAAATAATATCAAATAGATTTTATTTTGGCCAACCAAAAAGTAGAAATATGCAGAAGACATAGACTTTTTTCCAGGGGGCGGACACTGTTAAAAGTATATATTTTCTATATAAATTATATAAATTTCATTTCGTTCTGGGGGGGGGGCGGTAAAAATTTTACGGGGGGGGGGGGGGGCTTCGACACCCCGGAGAGATGCCTGGAAGAAACTCTGGACACGTTTTTATTCAGTTCAAAGTAAGGTTACAATACATTTAGACCAGATATATGGCTGAATTAAAGTATCAATTTACAGCAGCTGTTTCTCTATTTTCAATATTTTAGGTATTAGTGGAAAGTAGCCTATTTTGTGTTGTTTTTTTTTTACTGTATTAGAAATTTAAATAAAATTTAAAAAAAAGTGGAAATAAATGTATATTCTTTAATGCAAATATATGCTGCCTAAAGATTTAAAAAATTCTGGCTTAATAATTTTTCTAAATTTTTTCCCCTTTTAAGCAGGTTTTTAAATACAATTCCAACTCTTCTATCCTATCTAGATTTGCCTGCATCTGAAGAAAGGAGGTTAATATCTGAAGTAAAGGAAGAAACCATCAAGACAAGGAAACAGAAAAGTTTATTTGCTCAAACACAGCGGGCGGAAACTTTGTATGAACTGTTTAAAGCAGAGTCAGTGCAGAAGGTAAGCTTTTGTTTACAATAGGGAAAAAATATATTAAAATTTAAATCAAGTTTTTACAGAAAATTACACTTTAAAAGCTTTTCTTTCCATGTAAAAATTAATATTAATGTCAGTTTTTTGTTCACAAATAGAACAAATCTGCTTATAATGAAACAAGCCCTTAATATTAATATCATTTTATTTGTTTTCTCAATACATTCTCGTCCTAGATTCAACATAAGATATCAGTTTTTGAAAGAAGATAATACCAATTAAAATGAATTACTATGCAATTATTGTCGCATCATACACTTATACAATACTTTATACTGAATTAGTAGCTATATCAAAGTAAACTTTTTGATATTACTATTGAATTTTAGTGCATATGGGGAGGGTCGAGAGGCAGTCTAAAATTGAGAGTTTGTGTGGATGTTATAAATGATTGACCCCTTACCATAGAGATAAGAATTATATTTCGGATTAAAGCTTTAGTAGAGCAAGTTTCAATGAAATACCATGCAGTATGATTTTGTACAGAGTAATGAAATTTTCAAAATTTAATAGCCCTAGTTTATTAAAATCTTTGTCATGCTATGTTTTTTTTTTTATAAAAGCAAACAAACTATGAATCTATGGTTTATCATTTCAGGTTGCTAGTGAGATTAAATCCCTTGATGAAGTCAGTGCTGTTATTGCTAAAGCTGGTTTAGAAAACTGCAATTTAATATTTGGTAAGGAGGGAGCAGATGTCGTTTGAATATTCCAGACACAATATAGATTTCTTTTAAATGGTTATTTTTTTAGATGCTTCCTTTTTAAAAACATAGACTTTCTAGGTTTCTCATATTTAAAATTGAATTATTTTTGTTAATTATTCTGAATCATTGTTATTTGAAAAATTTCTCGTTTTTTAAGGTCATTCTGAGTTTAATTGATATTATTTTTTTATTTCAGGTATCGATTATACTGGATCTAATTATCTCCAAGGTAAAAAAACATTTGGGGGGAAATGTCTTCATGACATCAGTGATAAAATCCTCAACCCTTACCAAAGTGTGAGTAAAAAAATAGTTTAACCTTAAGTATATATTAATTGACTTGTAATATAGCATTATTGTGTTAATTTAAATGTAATTAGTATGTAGTGTAAGATCTTTGCAGCTTGAGAAATAATTTAATGATTTGTTGTTGTGTATTTAGGTTATTTGTGCACTTGGTGAAACTTTGGAGCCTTTCGATAGTGATGGAGCTATTCCAGCCTTTGGTTTTGGAGATGCCTATACTAAGGATCGCTCAGTGTTTGCACTCAAACCTGATGTAAGTTACCCTTGATTTATCTCACTAAGTGCAGAAAAACTTGTATTTTACCTTAAATCCTTGGACAATTTTCATTCTAGACTAAACTTACAAGTCTTTCTCACTAAATGTATTGATTTATAACATATGCATTGTTAATGCATAGTAGTTTGAAATCTTTTGTGGCTATTTTTTTCAACTGATTTCTCAAGTTTTATTTTGATTTCTAATTTCTATCAGTGAATTTATACATTTAGAAAGAATGAGATTTAAAAATAAATAAGGCATTTAATAAAATATTTTTTTAAAACATCAAATTTATTGAAAGCTTAAAGTGAATTTATTCCCAATCTAATAATTCTATTTTTTTAATCAAAAAGCATATTGAAATTAAAACGAGTTATTTCACTTTGATTCCATGTGGCAGAATAGTGCTAACAAAAGGTTGGACTTAAAAGGGTTATCTGTTGAAAATGATGTTAAGTTTACCTTATAACCCAATACAATTCTATAATCCTGCCTTAGAACCCAATACAATTCTATAATCCTGCATAAAGAACCCAATACAATTCTACAATCCTGGAAAAAATCCACTGAACAAAAAAATCCACTGAACAAAAAAAATATTTCTATATTAAATGTATAACATTGTAATCCACAGGGAATTCCTGCAGGCTTTAAAGAGGTGCTTGAGATTTACAACCAGTTAACACCAAAAGTTCGCCTGGGTGGCCCTACCAATTTTGCACCACTTATCCGCCAAGCTATTGATATAGTTAAAGAAACCAGATCCGTAAGTGTTGTTTACGGAGTCTACATTTAATTAGATAATCAACTTTCCTCTTTAGAAAGCAAAATATCTTTTCCCACTCCTTTTAAGAAAAAGAATTGCAATGACAAGATAAACACAAATGAAATGAATCTTATTTGATTAAATCAATTCATTGTTTATTTTGTGTATTTCTTAATTGTTTACTTGGCCATTTCATTCCTAAGAAGTGGCAACAAATTTTTTTTTGCTGTAAAAATATTTTTTCTTTATTCTAAATTTTTGTTCCGCTTATTTTTATAGTATCACATTTTGGTTATTGTTGCTGATGGGCAAGTGACCAATGAAAGAGCTACTATAGAAGCCATTGTTGAAGCATCTAATTACCCATTATCCATAATCACAGTTGGTGTGGGCGATGGACCATGGGATACCATGAAGGTCAGTTACTAAATTAAATGTTGGTATTATAAAACAAACATTTTTAAGAAACCTATGGAATAAAGCCTAAGCACAATACTGCCTTATGTAGTGCGATGTGGTTAAGTGTAAAAAATTTTTTTAAAGAGTCATGGAATATTTGGAAATCTGAATGTCACAATTTTGTCAGAATTTTATTTGGTTTATGAAATTAGAAAAAAGATTATGTACTTTAGCACAAAAAATGGAACGCGTAGCTTTTTTAAAGAGATCATCTTCAAAATAATTATTAAGTTATAGAGAGCTTTGCAGAGAAATTACTCCACAAAATAAGCATTTTTTAATTTGGCTATGACTTTGTTGTTTAACAAACATGAAGCAACTAGTTTATTTAATTTCAGGAATTTGATGAAAAACTGCCCATTAGAAACTTTGACAATTTCCACTTTGTTGACTACGCTGCTGCTATAACTGGTGTCTCCAACCCAAATGCGTCGTTTGCTCTACATGCATTGAAAGAAATTCCTGACCAGTTTAAAGCCATCAAAAGACTCCAACTCTTGTAAAATGGTTTATCTCACTTCACTTTTTAATGTTCCAGGTGCATCAATTAGTTGTTTTATAATCTCCCTTGATATATGATGTGTTTACTAGTATACAAATTGAACATTTATTTCTATTGTTAAGATTTTTATTTCAGTGAAAATAGACTTAGTTTTTTTCTTTTAACTTAAATTCCGGTTTATTTTTTAATAAGATAAGCAATTTCTTAGCATTCCAATAGATTATTACAATTTATCTAACTTTTACATGTACATAGCAATTAGTTTTATTAAATGTATTGGATAATGTTTTTAAAAAAAGTCACTTTTTAAATCAGCATTCTGAATATTATGAGCATATTATGCCTTTGTTATTTTTTGCATCAAATTAAAGTCTCTCATAAAATCAGTTTATTACACTAACATTTTAATAAGGCAGCCCACATTAAATGAGTTAAGTTGTGTGAGTGCTTGATGCAAACTTAGAAAAAGAAGAACTAAAATGGATGATTGAGTTAGTATACAAGTCTGAAAACAGTAAGTTGAGTAGGTATTGTGCATTATGTAAACCTTGCTGAGGATGAAAATGGGGTTAATTGAATGGGGGGGGGGGCCTGCAGCAGGGGTAAATGTTTGACAATATCATGTAGCTAATAAATTTTGAAAGCTAATGGTTTGTATTGGCAAAATGTGCATATTTTTCCCCCTATTTATTTTGTTACTACATTAAAAGGAAATGTCTAAATTTTCATTGTAAAAAGCTGGGTGTTTTTCTCTTGATATTTTATTTTTAAAAAAGTTTTTCATATGCTTTTAAAATGTGTGTGTGTTGCAATCAAATATGCATGTTTTAGAATATACAATCAAATAAAAATATTCATCTGCAGGTTTTTGTACAAAACCTATTTCATCTTTTCTTCCTACTCTATACACATTATTTTAAACTGCCAGAACTTCTAGACACTGAAGAAAAACTTTATTTATAAAACACTCCACATTTCATATTTACAGTGTTTGTTTTAAGAAAAAGATATGAAAATTAAACAGCAATTTGTTTATACAAATTTTGGTTCTTGTCATTGTTATGTTGGTTTAGCATGTGGGTGTGGAGGGGGGGGGGTGTGTTTGCTGCCTGCCTGGTGTTTTGCCTGCTTTGCCTCATGCTTTTTCTTGCTTGCTTGTTTCTTCCAGGGTATTGATCCCACCACTTCTTGTTTATGGAGCTTGGTCACTAGCCTCTGCACCATTTGGTCCCCCAATAGGAAAGCTGTACAACATGTATTTTAATTTAAGTTTCTTAAAAAAAAAATTATGAAATTTTTTCTTTTTTTTTTATAAACTTGTATTTTTTTATTTTATGGTTATTTTCCCCCCCTCTCTCTACCGTTTCAGTTTTTAAAAAAAAAATCAATCAGTATTGATATTGGTTAGAAACACAGTACATAATAGAGTACTTTAAGAAAAATTAAAACCATCAGGTATTTATATGGCAAACCTTAAAAAATTATAAGTTTAATTAGATATTAATAAATATTTTATTTCTTGGAACTAGATTTAGTTACGAGTTGCAATATTTATCACACCGCCAAACACACAAATGGTTAAAAATAAAAACTAAGATATTGTAGCTTTTGAAAGAATAGGCTACAAACTTACATGCATACAGCAAACATACACATGGCTAAAACAAAGAAATATCATCTGTAAAACAGGATACTATACACTTACATGTATGTAAGAAATATCTGTAAAACAGGATACTATAAACTTACATGTATGTAAGAAATATCATCTGTAAAACAGGTTACTATAAACTTACATGTATGTAAGAAATATCATCTGTAAAACAGGTTACTATAAACTTACATGTATGTAACAAACACATTTCAAACATGATAAAACCCATTTTAAATAATCATTCTCCATACAATAGTAAACAAAGTATAGGCCTAATATCTTATAGAATTGTCTCAAATAAAATAAAAATCATTGTAGTCATGTATCTTGTGTGGATCAAAGAAGTTAATTAAATTAAAATGCTAAAATTATAAACAGATCAAATTATCACTGGCAGATGTGATTCTAATAGGTCAAACTGCTGAAGTAAAAGTAGTAAATTAATACATAGTGGACGGAAGTGTACATTATCACATGCAACTCAGCTTTAAAATATGGAATGCCTGTTAAAACATGACTAACGAATTGCCTATTTTACAGTTGAATAGACCAAACGTTAAAAAAAAATAACACCCACTTTACATTGTTAATATGTTTTTCAAACACTTATAAAAAGTAAACTGAAATTGTAACAAAAAAAAGTCCAGAAAAAAACAATAAAATAGAACATTTTTAATAAATGGGAACACTACAGGCAAGTTTTCCCATTAACAATATTAATATATATATGTATATGTATGTGTGTATGTATATATATATATATATATATATATATATATATATATATATATATATATATATGTTACGGTCAAAGCCCGAAGTGCGGCCAAACCCCGGATTGGCCGGCCAATGCGCGGATTGGCCGGCTCTCTTGGCCAAAGCCCGAAGAACTTAAAACTAAGATCGTATTTCGTACATTGGCCGGCCAATGCGCGCACTGGCCGGGACGTACTGGCCAAAGTCCGAAGTGCTGAAACTTGACAGCGTATTTTGTACATTGGCCGGCCAATGCGCGCATTGGCCAAGATGTCCTGGCCAATGTTCTATCTAGACTAAGTTATGATCGCGTTTTCATTATTCTGGGTGCGGTTTCATTGTGAGTAACGTATTGTTTAGCTCTTGTTTGTATAGCATTCTATATGCAAGGCGACATGGATCAAAAGGGCCTTCAGACCATGAGACAGACATAGCAGATGGATGTCAAAAGAAAAAAATTGTAAACCCATGTTAGTTTCCATAAATGGGCTACAACTGTATGTGACAGCCTCCTCCATGATGACGAGGTGAGACAATCACGTTAAACAGGCTAAAGCAAAGCAGACAAAAAAAAAACTGTTGACTATCGTCGACTAAACAAATATGATGTTATTGAAGTTGACGGTAAAGAAAAACTTATTGTACCACTAACAGAAGACAATGGTGCTATTTTGTACTACGTGCACTCAGAAGAGTTGTTCGACTTGATCAATGAAACTCACTTGAAAATCGGACATGGAGGTCGCACAAGGATGGAAAAAGAGATCAAGAGAAAGTACAAAAATATCACCAAAGAAATCATTACTATGTATCTTCGGTTGTGCAAGCCTTGTCAGACAAAATTGTCTAATCCCAAGAAAGGTCTTGTTTCCAAACCTTTGATATTTAAAGAATTTAACTCAAGATGCCAAGTAGATCTTATTGATTTGCAGTAACCCAGACGGCAAATATAAGTTTATACTCAGTTACCAGGATCATTTAACCAAGTTCATATTGTTGCGAGCTTTGGAAACGAAAACAGCAGAAGAGGTTGCTTACCAGCTGCTGGATATCTTCACGACTATTGGTGCCCCAAGTGTGCTTCAATCAGATAATGGAAGAGAATTTGTGAATCAAGTTATTTCTGAACTAAAGAACATGTGGCCTGAACTTAAACTAGTTCACGGAAAACCAAGGCATAGCCAAAGCCAAGGTTCAGTCGAACGTGCCAACCAAGATGTTCAAAACATGTTGATGACATGGATGCAAACAAATGAATCAGCTCATTGGGCTGAGAGTCTCAAATTCATTCAATTTATGAAAAATTGTTCTTTTCATCAAGGAATCCAACAATCACCATACGAAGCCTTGTTTGGATGCAAAGCAAAAGTGGGACTTAGCACTTCAAATCTACCAAGAGAGGCTCTCAATAAAATAGTTACTGAGGAAGATCTTGAGAATATTGAACAATAAATGGAGGTTGCCATAAATGCAACTACATCCTCAGCTAACACATCTGCTGCCGTGGCGGAACGTCCAGACCAGTTGCGTGACAATAATGTGGCCAACAGATTCTGTATAGTTTGTGAAAAACATTGTAGTGCAGCTCATTCTTGTGGATCCTGTGGCAAAGATGTCCATGCTATTTGTGGAGTACCCAATGAAGCAGACGAAGGGTACGGAGGGAACATTACCTGCAGATTGTGTCACAACAAACAAGACATCATGGAACACAGGTCAGCAGCTCATACTGGCTTGCAAAATCAAGGTACTAAGATGTTTAAAACATCTAATACAAAATTTAAAGATGCTGAAGTGGGTGACAATGTACGTATCCGTGTTCCAGATGTTGACAGAAGTCGCAGTGATCCCCGAAGCGTGATTGCAGTTGTCATGAGCGTCGAGGGCGGTTTCTACAAATTAGGAACGGAACATGGTGTTCTAAAACAACTGTATGCTAAAACTGCTCTTATTGTCGTCAGTTGGCACTGAGGAAAAATCACTACGAACCATCGCATCTTCCCAATCATTGACTGGGGGCCAAGGCTACACTCGCTGTAATTGCACAACCAAGTGCACAACAAATCGCTGCAAGTGTAAAAATAACAAGCTGCTATGTAATTCTAAATGCCATAAAAGTTCAACTTGTTGTAACAAATGATAATATTGATTGATTGAGACTATAGTACAATAAAAAATTTGAATGTTTCTGTCATTTACTTTAATTAATAATCAATAAAGACTAAATTTCATGATCCTTACGGCATTAAAAAACCCAAAATCTGCTAATGATTTTCTAATTCGGACTTTGGCCGGTCGTCCCTAGCCAGATGATCTTCTAATTAAGACTTTGGCCGGTCCACCATGGCCAGTCCGCGGACTGGCCGGCCAAAGGCCGAAATGAAGAGCTATTTCAGACTTTGGCCGGTCCACCATGGCCAGTCCGCGGATTGGCCGGCCAAAGGCCGAAATCAAGCAAAGTTTCGGACTTTGACCGACCTATGGGAGGCGATATTGGCCAATGCGCGGATTGGCCGGCCAATCCTAGCATTGGCCGACTTCGGGCTTTGACCGTAACATATATATATATATATATATATATATATATATATATATATATATATATATATATAAACTATTTTAAAAAGTGGATACATTAAAGCTACATAACAGAAATAGGAACATATATTTGTGTCAATTCTTTATCTTACTGATACTAAATTATTTCAGGTCAGCTGAAAAAACAACAACAAATTTCTGAAACTTAAATTGTCAATAAAACTCAATACAAAAATAGAAAACAAAAACACAACAAAATATTATCAACAAATAAATAGTTAAATAAAGAGTTAAAAAGTTAATAAAACATTTTTCAAAACTTAAGTAAACAAAAATCTGTAACATTAAAACTTGAGAAACAGGAATGATTTTTCTCAGATTTATTTTAAAAATATTTATACATCATGTACCTTAGTGTAGTGTAGAGTAATACAAAGTTTGGTATATTATGGCTATAAAAAGGATGCTTTGTTTTATTGCTTAGGATTTTATTTGATATACTATATTATTTTTGTAAAGAATATTTATATCATTTTGAGCTATATAAAATAAATTGATGTAATAATCAAGCGGCCAATAATTAGCAGTACAGTGGTAGATCACCTCGTTATAACTTTCCTATCTAATTTAAAAATATTTTTTCCTACATGGATGGAAGTGAAGAATTTCCTTAAGATTCCAAAAAAAAAACATCTGAAAAATTTTTTCATTTATCAAAATATTTCATAACAATTTCCATTTGTTTTCCAAATTAAAAGCAAATGTTTTGCATATGAAATAATTAAATAAATGCTGCAGATTTTTCTTGGTAATCTCCAGATAAAAAATATATGGACAAAAAACAACTCAAGAGCAAAATTGTTGTACTAATGAGAATACTTGTACAACTTACAAAGTTGTTAAAATCATTCACAATTAGAATATTTATAAACAATAAATTTAATGTTATAAGTTGAATTTGTTATAAAACACATATAAATTAGATTACAAATATCACAGATTATTTTAAAAAATGGAACTTAAAATATATAAATACTGAAGTTCATGACCAAAATATAATTTTGTGATCATGTAAAAAGGAAAAAAAAAAGTAATTTGAGTTTGTCCATAGATCTTAGTAATCACTGATCAACAAATGTATACAAACAGGCATTATGGGAAATGCTGGGTAAGGGGTGATTACATGATATAGTCCAAAAAACATTGGTAGCTACTTAAGTGCAGTTTTCAGGGACAATATCTGCACTGCATTCTTGCATAGTTCACATGTTCAAAACTATCATTTTAATATAATTGGAAAAAAAAAGAAAATTCAAAAACTCATTTAGCTGAACAGTTGACTAATGATTTAAGTTTGAGAACTGTTTTTAACTATATTACAACACAGAAAGCAATTCTTGGGATGGTGAAGACAATTACAATTTTATAAAGATTGTTAAAAAATTTTTGTCTATAAAAATGTGTAGCTGTATTTATTTATTTCTACTATTCTTTCAATTCAGTTTACTAATTACCGAAAGGTCACATTACTAACCTATAATTAATCGGTATTCAAAAACACAACACTTAGTGGTGGTTTTTAGGTTAACTTATAAAGTCTAAACTGAATTTTAAAAATCCATCTTTTTTTATTAAAATTTAGTTAACTATGATCAAAGTGTGGCTACTAATAAAGTAGCACAGACATTAGAAACTATTGAGTGTAGTTACACATGTAAATAAGGTAGCGCAGACACACAAACACAAACATCCCTGAAAACAACTCCTGTAGCTAAACATTCCTTTCCAGAAGTCCACAGCTAGTCAAGTAGAGAGAGGACAAATCCACAAAGTTGTCTTGCCCAGGGTTTGATTGAAACCATTCCTAAGTATCCCCCTCTGCACCACAGAAATGTCATGATATACCAAACATTTTAAAATAAACAGTGGTATTCAAACTTGTAAATGATAAGCCTGAATCAGTTGAGGGCTTAAATCTTACAGGAATTTACTAAATCAGATGAGAGCTTAATTCTAGCTTAAGTGACTTGATACGTTTTTATTCACATAACTAAGAATTATTTTCTTCTTCTCAAAGCAAGTTTAGAAATCTATTATGAGGCTTGATTCCTGATCTAACTTTATGAAGTTTTTTTTTGTTTAAAAAAAAGACAAGTATTCTAATACTGGTTTGAAAAAAAAAATTCTTAATGACAGTGAAAAAAAAATAATGTAACATTCTATGGTCAACTTAATTTCCTCTCTCTGTGTGCTCCTTAACTCTTTTAACACCAGAGTAGGCGTGGGTCATGCGCAACTTGTGGTCCTCTCCTGGAGTGCTTGCGACCAATGAAACTCTTGAGATCTGCATCTGAGATGGATTCTGTTGTGGTAAATGCTGTAATGTTGCATGCTTCTTGGAACTGCTGGCTCCCCCTACTGGAACTGGCCTCTGTACATGGCTGTTGACATTGGCACCAGTGTTGATAGTGGGAAGAGTTGTGCTAACAACTGATTTTTTTTCTGTTTTTGATATAGCTGTGGAGCAACAAATATATAAATAAATAAATGAATAAATAAATAAATAAAAAAAATATATATATGGAACTGGATATGTATTCTTAGTTAAAAAGGGAAGGAGGGTAAGTTACCAGGCAGGGGTAACTGATCTAGGGAGCAATATTGTGTGTGTGTGGGGGGGTGGGGGGTGCCCTAACCCATATTTTTTATGAATAAATATTGGTAATTTTTTTTAACTGAGCACTATTTTATTGCTATTATTTCAAAAGAGACTCATTTTCTAATTTAATTTTATGTCACATACACAGTTGTAAAGTTTTTTTTAAGTCAAAATTGATTATATGTTTTATTAAAAAAAAAAGAAATGCCATCTTTCTTGACACCATATTTGAGAGTAAGTTACAGTAAAGTCAGATAAGGTCTACAGTAAAAATGGATGGCTTAAAGATGTTAGTTTTCCCCACTAGAGCCAGTATCAATAGTGCTTTAAGATGAATCCAGTATGACACAGAGCAAAAAAAAAAAACACCATTTATAGTAGATTCACACAAACAACAAAAAATTAATTTAAAAAAATATAAAAATGGCTTACAATGAAGCTATGCAGATAGATTAATAAAAAAAAAAGCTAAAATGATTCAGGCTGTATTTGAAGCAAGAATGAAAATAATATTTGAATTAATTTATAACTTTGTTTACTAAAGAAACGAGTACAGTTTCATAAAGAAACAAATAAAGAAAAAAAAAAGTTTTGTAAAGAAGCAAGTAAAGTTTCGTAAAGAAACAAGTAAAGTTTCATAAACAAACAAGTAAAGTTTCATAAACAAACAAGTAAAGTTTCATAAACAAACAAGTAAAATTTCATAAACAAACAAGTAAAGTTTCATAAACAAACAAGTAAAGTTTCATAAACAAACAAGTAAAGTTTCATAAACAAACAAGTAAAGTTTCATAAACAAACAAGTAAAGTTTTATAAACAAACAAGTAAAGTTTCATAAACAAACAAGTAAAGTTTCACTTAAAAGATGCCAGCCTTACATTGAGTTGTGTCAGATGCTGAAGCGTAAGGACTACCATAAGTCTGACCGCTGTTTAACTTGTTGACCACACGGGGTGGGGACTGGCGTCTGATCCCAGGTGTGGGTGAGTTACCTGTTGGTAGAACAAAAATTATTCTTTTATTTGATGTCAGATCAAATCTGAAGCTAGAAAACTAATCTAGAAAATTTGAGCAGAAAATCTTAGACTGTGGGATATACGTTCCTATATTATTATTTTTTTTTATTATAAGGAATTGATTTATAATCTAAACAATATTATAGAAAAAATCCATCTTTTTAAAATTTGAACAAAGTAATTCTTAAATACTTAGGTATGAAATAACTTTTAGTAAGTTATTACTTGTATGCCTACTTCAAAATTCTGACATACTAAATATAATACTGTTATTTTTAATTAGAAATCTTTAGCTATATGTATGATAAAAGACACATAAATATTAAATATTACATACATTTCAACAGTGAGTAAAAATAAAAAAAAAAAAAACAAAAACAAAATTTTCTTGAAAAGTACGAAGGCCAAAAAACTGTGTTTACCATTTGCATGGCAATCTGAAAATGTTAACAGTGAAAAAAAAAAAGTCAACGTGAGAACATTAAGAAATCCAGAACAAAGAAAAAAAAATTATTGTCCAACATTTTCCCAAATAACGTCTGCAGGAACTGAAGGTACAAATGTCAGGAAGTTTAAATGTTCTTTCAAGCTCACAAAGTAAAAGACAACAACTACAACAAAGCTAGTTTTTAAAAAGAGTAAAATTTTTACAAGACAGCTACCCTCAATTCCATATCAAGCAGACAAATTAATTAAATAGTTTTTTTAAGCTGTCATTATAGATTTATGTAAAAAAAGGAAACAATAATTGAAGACCTTAGTGCTAAAAGTACTTAAGTCACAAAAACAACATTTTGAGATAAATATGAGTTCAAAGATTAAAATTTACTATAAAACATTACGTTTTTATATTATTTGTTTGTTTGGAGGAGCAACTTAAATAAATTCTTCAGTATTACTATTTGTTTATAAGATAAAGTTAAACTAGAGGAATAACGATCAATGCTTGATTTGATTTCCACAAAAATGTGACTTACGTACTTTTAGCACTAGGCTCTTCAATTGGAAAATGAAAATAAAAATAACAATGTAAATATGAATTATCCTGCAAGTTTTACAGATCTTTTCTTCTATTAACAAGCAAATAAAGCAAAATATTATTTTATTGTCAGATCATTTATTTTAGTTAGTCAATAGAAACACCACTCTATTCTGAAAAAGTTTTTTTTCCAGGTTACTAAAATCAAAAAATGTATGTGATATACAAAATTTGTACTAAAAAAACTTCGAGTAGCAACTGGGACATATGAAATGATGTGCACTCAGTGTGAAGGCCAATATCCGAAATGTCACCTTATCTTCCACATTTTTCAAAAAAGTTCGTGCAAATAAAATTTTTGTCTTTATTCTTAGGATTCTTAAAAAAATTACCAAAAACAATTTTTAGCTGTGTCTCAATTTAGGTAAAAAGATATCTACTCCACACTGAATATAACACAATAGGCTAAACACCATTTCACTGTGCCAATATCTCTACTACAGCCTACGTTAATTTACAAGTGGAAGTCAAAATTTTGAAAAGTAAAAACTTGCAGGGAAAATTAGAAGAAAAAAAAATGTTCTTTCATAAAAAAGTAACAATAAATAGTGAGGTTTTAAAACCTGTTGAAAATGGTTCAGATAAAAATCTGGCATTCATGTAACTACAGCACTGGGGAGTTAAATGGCGGTTAGGCTGCCCAAGATTTCGGATATTAGCTCTTTACACATTCAGAGTGGAACACTAAGTAGAAAAAAATTAGAGATAAATTTATGATATTTAAAAAAAATTATTTAGTCTTTTGTCAAATAAATAGTCTAGATAAAAAAATCATCCTGTTTTTTAAGCTTAGTTTTACAACCTAAATAATCTCCTAGTTTCAAGTTTAGACAGTTTTTAATACTAAATACAAAACTAAATGTAATTAATTATTCTATTTATGACTAGTTAGTGCTTTTTAATCCAAAATACTTTACTTTTACAACATAAAAATGTAAAAAAAAAATATTAATTTAACCAACCACCTTAAGGTTTTCATTTTTACAGAAACCGCTACAACTTTATAAAATTTTACAAATGTACAACATCTGTCATTTATTTTTGTATTGAAATAATATAGGCCTAAATCTATTTTTAATAATACCAGTAAATGTGGATTAAATGTATTGCAGACTTGAACAAAAGAGTGTATACATCTGTATATATGTATATAACTTATAACAATAGTTCACAACATATGTTTAATTGAATTGTGTACTTAAATGTAAAAATAGACAAATTTAATATAAAACTAAATTTATTTTTTGTTGATGATTTAATCTTAGACTGTCAATTTCTTTTCCATTCTTTTTATAGACATGTCATCTTTTTAAGAAAAAGATTATCGTCATCTCTTTTTACAATGAGAGATTTCTTTTTAATAAAAAGAACAACGAACATCTTTTTAAAAAATAATGCCTGTTAAAATGAAATTATGATGGAATACATCTTTTGTCAGGATAAGCTTAATGAGAGAACTAGGCTCTGTCGGTCACAGTGAAATGTCATCTTAACTTTCAACTTCAAATTAGATGTAAAATCCCTACAGTTAGCACCGTTTCATCAACCTAACAAAAGAAATCACGGGATAAATTTCTGAGATCATACAACCTGGCAACAAAAATATCACCCACCTGTATCAAACTTTTAAAAAATCAGCCTCAGTACTGCCAGCCATTTACAGCAAAAAAAAAAAAAATTTCTACCACACTGAGTCGAGGATAGGGCAATGATCTTTACAACTATCTATAGACTGTCTTGTAAGCAGGCCAGATTTCAGTAGTCACTCAAGCAGAGAGAGAGAAAAATTAAAGAGAACAATTCTGGATGGCTAGGCTGGTGCTATTGACCCTAGGTCTTGAAGTTTACTCTGCAAATGTTTTCGTCGGCCTAGAAGAAAATGGCAATGATGGTCACACATATTCATCATTAGTTTATGCACAAGCTCAGATAGTAACAATATGGAAATAAATACATGACGTTAATATTGTTGGTTAGTTTCAATAACCCTAATTTAAGTCAGTTTAAAAAAAAATGATACTATACGAAATTTAAAACAAAATTCAAGCAATTTCATTTACATATCAAGCCTTACATCTTTTAAAAGATTAATCCTAAAACAATAAAAATCTTTTACAACTTTTAGAGTCATTTCCCTTGGGAAAAAAACAACACAAAAATTGCACAAAAATCTATTTAACATGATCTTACACAACAGATAAGCCAAGGTTAAGGATAAAAAAAATAGCTGATCAGTAAAAAAAAATATGCTCAAGTATGATAAAACCCTAGGAAAATTTCAAGACCGCCATGATCAGATAGCATGCAAATGGTAGGACGACCATGGCCCAGGTACAAGTAACTAATATTCTAATATGCACACGTTGGATATCTTGAATGAACTTAAGCGTTTTGGCACCTGTAGGACGACCCATGTCTACGGCGTCCTTAAAAGGGGACACACTGCGGATCTGGCGTTGGCTGCCTGATGCATGAGAGCCACAGTATAAAACATTGTAGCCCCCTAATGAGTTGAGGGGCATCAAAGGCTGGCCTTTCCTGCTTTTATCAAAGCACTCAATGGCAAGATCTGAAAAGATCAGAAGGAAAACTAACATCTAAGACATGAATTCTCTTATGAAGAAGATTTCATGTAGTAATATGCTATTATCATTATAATAGACAAAAGGAAATGATTTTATAGATTACAAAACATTAGTCACATTTTGTATTCCTAACACCATGTTCTCACTTAATAGAAGAAAAGGTTAACATAGTGTAACAAAAGTGCATTATGTTACTTACACAGTAACAAAAGGTACTTAGTGTAATAAAAGTTACTAACAGTGTGACAAAAGTAATTAGCAGTATCAAAAGTTACTTACATTGTGACAAAAGTTACTTAAAGTGTAATAAAAGTAATTTCCAGCGTAACAAAAGTTACTTAAAGTGTAATAAAAGTAATTTACAGCGTAACAAAAGTTATTTAAAGTGTGATAAAAGTAATTTCCAGCGTAACAAAAGTTACTTACACAGAGCATCCCTAACAACACAAGGGATAGCCTCTTTAAGAGCTTGACAGTTAGTCCACAGGGCAGGGTTAGCATTGATTTCAATGAGCCACACCTGGGGATTAAGATCAAGTTTAGTCAGCCACACCTAGGGATTAAGATTAAGTTTACTTAGCCACACCTGGGAATTAAGATTAATAAATCTTGGATATAAATATTGTTGGATAGTTTCAATTTTAAGTCAATTTAAAAAAAAAAGACATTTTAAGAAAACTTTTAGAAAAGTCTAGCAATTTCATTTACATTTTATCAAGTCTTACATCTTTTAAAAAGATTTATCCAAAAACAATTAAAATTTTTTACAACTTTTAGAGTCATTTCCCTTGACAAAAAAAAAACTGCACACAAATTTTATTCTTATGAATAGCAGACAGAGATAATCATTAAAACAAAAACCACATTTCATTCACATTTTCAGTAACATCAATATCTAGAGTTAATTTAGAGTTTAGCTAATTTTTTAAAATGTCTGACTGTTTGTTGTAAACTGTACTTGATCAGTAAGATACCAAAAATTCTGAACCAACCTTTAAATCAGCGTCGACCATAAAATCCATACCATACAAATCAAAATAACCAACTTTACATTGGAGCTTGTGTTTGACACTATTGAAACAATGAAGTGTTATTCTCTGCATTTGTTTCTGGAGGGGAATACAACACATTATCATTTTAAGACAGAAAAGTAATGTTGATTTTCTAATCACCAATGTAAGGGATGAATTTATGTGTTATTTAATCTGGCAGTCCCGAACTCTACCCAAGTCCTTACTACATTGGGAACAACATGATTATATTTTTACACTGGCTACAGTATTACAGAATTCTACAGATAGCCTCTACTCCACCTGTCCTATAGACTAAGTCCATCAAGGCAACCTGTAACACATCCATATCAAACTAAGAAAAAATGGCTAAATCAATAATATAAAAATAGACAGAAATTATTTTAAAACAAGTGAATAATTTCTTACCGTCAAGCCACCAAACACCCAATCCTTCTCAATATTTCTATCTTTGGCAACCGTTTCGTTGACATAGTCGTTCAGCTTGTCCATGGTCCAGGCCGTGTCTTCCTTATTATCTTTGTAGGTTGGATCTTTTTTCTGAACAAACTGGGAACACATTTCATATATTAGGTTGGATCTTTTTTCTGAACAAACTGGGAACACATTTCATATATTAGATTGGATCTTTTTTCTGAACAAACTGGGAACACATTTCATATATTAGATTGGATCTTTTTTCTGAACAAACTGGGAACACATTTCATATATTAGGTTGGATCTTTTTTCTGAACAAACTGGGAACACATTTCATATATTAGATTGGATCTTTTTTCTGAACAAACTGGGAACACATTTCATATATTAGGTTGGATCTTTTTTCTGAACAAACTGGGAACACAGTTAAGATATTAGGTTAGACTTTTTTAAAAACAAACTGTAAATACAATATACAGTACAACCTAATTGAAGCAATATTATATAATCTATATATATATAATTCTCTACGCGGGACCATGGGGTACACCACTACCACCATGTATGAATGCTGACCCGCCCCCTCCCTCGCTCTCCAGGCATGCGCAACAGGCCATATTTCGATCACCCCCACCACCCACATGAGCTGTGGTTCACGACGAATGTTTACAATCGTAGAGCCGGGTCGGATTAATGACTGCTATATTATTAAGTGCAGATAATTTAGTTTTTAAACAATTTGAAACTAAGGGGAGGTAGCAAGTTCTACTACATTATTGTCTGTAAACTGTAATCACATAGGCTGCTTGCACTGGAGCGAGGGGGGGGGGAGGGGTCAGCTCATATAACCTATTTAAACAAATGTTGTTCAAAACAGCCAATACAAACAAATATAGCCACACTAATATCTTTTTATAATTTTAGCTCTCAAACCCATTTTAAAGGAATTTTTTACTAGATCTAAATGCTATAGAACAAATTACGGTAATCTATCGTTTTGGGTACGTAAAATCGCCCGCGGCTATTAATGTACGAAAACGTTACCTCATTGTCAAGGCTGTAATAGAAGTATATTGTGATATGTTTGTGTCAAATATTATAGATAAATGAATAATAAACATAAATCAATGGCTAAATATATCAATATAGGCCAGAAATTAACTTTAAACAGCAGTGTCTGCAAGCAAGATTTGCTATATAAACAGCAGCCATTTGTAAAGTAGAGTGACTTCCGCCTGAATCTCGCGCTATTAGTCAATAAAAATAAAACTTTAACAAGATGGCTGCTATAGTAAATGAGCATGGTTGCATCTGTTGGAAACATTGCTAGTCTTCATTTATTACTGAAAAGTTTTTATTCAATTGTTTAAAAACAGGTACATAAATGAAACAAGGAAACATTTTTGTATTTTTCAAAACACAAATCCTCCTCAAAATGTGAAATTATTATTAAAATTTAAGGAGTCACCTGTTTTTCACATTACTAGTCACGGGCGATTTTACGTACCTAAAACGATGGATTACCCAAATTACTAACCTATCAAAATGGGAAAAAGTTGTGTACTACAATTTTAAAGTTTTAATCAAAGCTGTATTTGACTATGCTTAATTTTATTTTACACTAAAATTATTTTCCTGTTTGCTGGAAATATAATTCAAACCATAAATTTAAAACATGAATAACAAAATATCCTTGATGAAAATCTACTAACAAGTGATGCACAGCATTAACACATGAAAAAACAATCAAAGGGAAATGGATAAGCCATTTTGTTGTTTAAAAAAGTTTTGGTAGTTACTTCCCCTGACATAAATCACCAAAATATAAATTCAAATTTTACCTGATTAGTAAGGTGGGTGGTGAGGTTGGTATCATCCTGATTATACTTCTGACAAGACAGTCTCACATAGCCATTGTGGAACAGTACCAGAAATGGGACAGTGCTTGCTATAAACATGTAGGCTCTAATATCAAATTTTCTACCCTCTATGAGCAATGGGTTGTGTATATATCTGCAGAGGAATTGAACAGACACATTATTTTTAGACTATTCGCATGAATAGTTCAAGCAAATGAACAATATTTATAGGGCCTAAACATTATTAAGTTTTTATTTTAAACATCACAAAGTTTTTAACCATATTTTCCAAATTGTTGCTCGACATACTAGGCGCCATGTACAGACAGTGGTGCAGTTCATTGTAGCTAATTCAATATTTCCTTTTATCCCAATATTGTATTTAGTCAATACATTATTAATACTCAACCCCAGTATGCTGCTGGGTGTAAAGGGAGAAAACTTAGTTATAAATCATGTAAGGGACAGTAAAACCTCTTCTAGGTATAAGGGGAGGGGAATTTATCTCTACCTGGTATAGAAAAAACTCATCTCTGTAAGGTAGGGGAGAAAACTAACTCTACTTGCTGTAAGTACAAGGGGGAGAAACCTAACCTAACTACTGGCTGAAGGGGAGAAAATTCATCTCTATTCACAGAAAAGGGATAAAACTCACCTCTGTACTATTCTCATCTGAACCTGCCGCGTCCATGAAGACTTTGCATCTCTCTCAGACAATAGTTGATTTATCTCATCACGAGATCGGAGTAAGAATATGCCCTTTCCCTGATTCAGGCTTGTCGGTTTACAGATCCAGGTTTCCCCATCTGTCATACAAAATTTTTAATAAGCCGACAAGCTTTTTTATTTGTGTCAACCGTAAAAATAAATTAGTTCTGTTTTAATGTCTTTATTATGTCAACTTTTGTGCTTTTAATATTTATATAATGTCATCTGTGCTAAGGTTATAAATATTTTGTTGTATCAGTAAAAAGTCACTTCTACAGTTAAAAAACACTTGGTTTTTTTTTTAAATTCTTAATTTAAATAGTAATAATCAGGGTTACTTTGCTCTCAAATTAGAAGTAGATGCCAATGAATGAAGTGGCTGGTATTATATAGGCCTATATATACAAAATAACTAGATTTATAGGCCCCTAATATTAGTTACTATAACTATTGAACTCAATGACATGATGGCATTGTTCGCTGTGATTGATGGGTAGGTCCTATACAAAATTTTACCCTACATATTCACTCAGGAATCTATCCTACTTGCAGAGGCCTAGCGACCCATTCAGGCGAACTATCAATTCTGTGCCCCTTGTCATTTAAAAATATTTCTAGGTTCATTACCAGTAGAATCTATACAGACTAGATCTACCAGTCACTTACCCTTTGTATTTTAGTGTCACACAATTGATGTGGTTTGATATGTACTAAAAACAAGTATCAGTCTATTTTCTTAAGGGGTCATCCATAAATCACACAAATGACACACTTTTTTTGACGATTTTTACCTCCCCACTCCCCTCCATCACACATCGTCACAAAAAGCCAGACCACCCCCCAAAAATGACACCACACCTCAGCCTACAACCCCCCCCCCCCTCAAAATTGCAGTTGAATTTTTCTTAAAACATCGCTATTTTTCCAAAATCTTGTCTGAACTCTGTCAAAATAGAGTATTTTAATCAATTCCTATTGCAATTTATTAAAACAGTTTTCTAAAACGCGAAATAACGTCTAAAATTCGTTTTCTAACATTGCTTTTTTTAAATACAAAAGTGTGACGAACCATCTGAATCCCCCCCCTCCCCACACACCGTCACAAAATTACGGACCCCCCTCCCCCCTACGAGTGAGACCTCATTTATAGACGACCCCTAATTTAAAAATTTTGATTGTGAGTAATGCAGCCCACAAGAAGCTTTTTATAATTTTTACTCTACCCCGTTTGACGCACCCCCTAGGGTCGACGCCCGGGGCGGCCGCCCCACCCACCGTCTGCCTACCTTTACATTTACTCATGAATCTATTCCTATCTTTATCCTACCTTTATATTCACTCAGGAATCTATCCCTATCTGTCCTCTCATCCAACTTGAAAGTTTCCGGAACAAAGTCAACCATTTTTAATCTGGGTAGCCTCCCTTTTGTCAGCAGAGTTACCCTTTCATACTCTTGCAGACTACACAGTAGGCCGAGTTTGTTCGTAAGAAGCTTACAATTTGGTATATGGTTAACTAGCTGCTCACCTGGGGAAAGACAATCATTGTTTTATTAAAGAAATAATAATAGTAATTATTAATCGTCTTATTAAATAATAATATAACACTTACACATTTTCGGGGTTGGGGGGGGGGGGGGGGGGGGAGAAAGGGGGGGGGGACGAGATGAGATGCACGGAAGAAACACTGGTTAATCCTCCCCGAATCAATGCATAACACTATCTAACATTAACATTTCCTTAAGTTAAGCAAGGATCAGCAACCTTAGTAAGCAATGATTATTGTATCGTATTGTTCTATAACAATTGAAAAATGAGTTCGAAATGATCGAAGAATTTTACTCATGCTGCTGTTAATCATTTACAGAAATTACTGGCCTTGAGGGGGGGGGGGGGGGGGGAGGGAATGGTTGAAAGTTTGATTCAGGCGCAGAAGGGGTTACCATACCTCTGATCTGGTAAGTCAAAGTGCCCTGTACTACCAGCCTCAGCCCTAACTCAGACCTAGATTTCTCTGGGTAAACTTAGGCCCAAAGTTCTGGAAGAGCTAGGCCTGTACCACAATTAGGAAATTGTACCAAGCAATAGGTTCGTTCAAGAAATACCAACTAGATCTAGATCTATGTTTCAGAGGAAATATTATATGAATCTACTGTATAATCTTCTGAAATAATGATGTCAATACACTTTGTTTTTGTGTTACTTGCTCAGGATGACTGTATTTCATTAAAACAGGACACGTTCATTTAAGATGCATTGTTGATGTCATTCTAAATACTGTGGTCATTTGAAATATTTTGGTCATTCTAGATCATGCGGGCATTCAATATATTGCGGTCATTCTACATATGTGGTACCTCGAGCTATTGTCATCATTTAAGCTATTTTTGTGGTCATCCTGTGGTCGTTTGGCTGTTGGGGGTATTCCGAATACCGTGGTCATTTGAATTGCTGTGGTCATTCTAGGTAAGTGGTAATTTGAGCTAGTATAGTCATTCTAGATACCATTAAAGCCATTGTGCCCATTCTGGGTACCTTAGTCATTCTAGCCACTATGGTCATTCTAGCCACTGTGGTCATTCTAGCCACTGTGGTCATTCTAGCCACTGTGGTCATTCTAGCCACTGTGGTCATTCTAGCTACTGTGGCCATTCTAGCCAGTGTGGTTTTACTAGCCACTGTGGTTATACTAGCTACTGTGGCCATTCTAGCCAGTGTGGTCATTCTAGCCACTGTGGTCATTCTAGCCACTGTGGTCATTCTAGCCACTGTGGTCATTCTAGCCACTGTGGTCATTCTAGCTACTGTGGTCATTCTAGCCAGTGTGGTTATACTAGCCACTGTGGTTTTACTAGCCACTGTGGTTATACTAGCTACTGTGGTCATTCTAGCCACTGTGGTCATTCTAGCTACTGTGGTCATTCTAGCTACAGTGGTTATACTAGCCAGTGGGGTCATTGTAGCCACTATGTCATTCTAGCCACTGTGGTCATTCTAGCCACTGTGTTCATTCTAGCCACTGTGGCCATTCTAGCCAGTGTGGTCATTCTAGCCACTGTGGCCATTCTAGCCACTGTGGTCATTCTAGCCACTGTGGTCATTCTAGCCACTGTGGCCATTCTAGCCAGTGTGGTCATTCTAGCCACTGTGGTCATTCTAGCCACTGTGGTCATTCTAGCCACTGTGGCCATTCTAGCCAGTGTGGTCATTCTAGCCACTGTGGTCATTCTAGCCACTATGGTCATTCTAGCCACTGTGGTCATTCTAGCCACTGTGGTCATTCTAGCCACTGTGGCCATTCTAGCCAGTGTGGTCATTCTAGCCACTGTGGTCATTCTAGCTACTGTGGTCATTCTAGCCACTGTGGTCATTCTAGCCACTGTGGTCATTCTAGCCACTGTGGTCATTCTAGCCACTGTGGCCATTCTAGCCAGTGTGGTCATTCTAGCCAGTGTGGTCATTCTAGCCACTGTGGTCATTCTAGCCACTGTGGTCATTCTAGCTACTGTGGCCATTCTAGCCAGTGTGGTTTTACTAGCCACTGTGGTTATACTAGCTACTGTGGTCATTCTAGCCACTGTGGTCATTCTAGCCACTGTGGTCATTCTAGCTACTGTGGCCATTCTAGCCAGTGTGGTTTTACTAGCCACTGTGGTTATACTAGCTACTGTGGTCATTCTAGCCACTGTGGTCATTCTAGCCACTGTGGTCATTCTAGCTACTGTGGTTATACTAGCCAGTGGGGTCATTCTAGCCACTGTGGTCATTCTAGCTACTGTGGTCATTCTAGCCACTGTGGTTATACTAGCTACTGTGGTCATTCTAGCCACTGTGGTCATTCTAGCTACTGTGGTCATTCTAGCCACTGTGGTTATACTAGCTACTGTGGCCATTCTAGCCACTGTGGTCATTCTAGCTACTGTGGTCATTCTAG
Organism: Physella acuta; assembly: GCF_028476545.2. Lineage (NCBI taxonomy): Eukaryota > Metazoa > Mollusca > Gastropoda > Physidae > Physella > Physella acuta. The sequence continues at coordinate 130,453 of NW_026732368.1, read as the reverse complement.
CCACTGTGGTTATACTAGCCAGTGGGGTCATTCTAGCTACTGTGGTCATTCTAGCCACTGTGGTCATTCTAGCCACTGTGGTCATTATAACCACTGTGGTCATTCTAGCCACTGTGGTCATTCTAGCCACTGTGGTCATTCTAGCCACTGTGGTCATTATAACCACTGTGGTTATTCTAGCCACTGTGGTCATTCTAGCTACTGTGGTCATTCTAGCCACTGTGGTTATACTAGCTACTGTGGTCATTCTAGCCACTGTGGTCATTCTAGCTACTGTGGTCATTCTAGCCACTGTGGTTATACTAGCTACTGTGGCCATTCTAGCCACTGTGGTCATTCTAGCTACTGTGGTCATTCTAGCCACTGTGGTTATACTAGCTACTGTGGTCATTCTAGCCACTGTGGTCATTCTAGCCACTGTGGTCATTCTAGCCACTGTGGCCATTCTAGCCACTGTGGTCATTCTAGCCACTGTGGTCATTCTAGCCACTGTGGTCATTCTAGCCACTGTGGTCATTATAACCACTGTGGTTATACTAGCCCCACTGGCCGATCTTGATACTGGAACTCGATTCTCCCAATGAGAGACGAAACAGATAAAAAAAAATCAACCAGACAGCTGTCGGGACGATAACAGGGCACGGGAAGATGAAAAGAAATTGTCTCTAAATAATTGATTTGGTTGCCCCGTGATATGGACCGTGGGGATGGGTACAGATGGGGAGGGGATTGGAATCAAATTATTGCCCCACCCTGGGTCGACATTGTAAAGAGTAGATCCAGAAAACGGGAGTATTCACAATCGATCTATTCACAAAATGGGTGTAGTCGCAAAATGGGTATATTCGCAAAATGGGTTTATTAACAAAATGTGTGTATTCACAAAATGGGTTTAATGAAAAAAATTGGCGCATTCGCGAAAATGTGTTTATTCACAAAACGGATGTATTCGCTAATTGGACGTATTCACCGATTGTTTGGCGGGTGTTTGCACAACATTTGTCCCACAGCAAACGATAACATTTCAAAGCGCAGGAAAAATTTTAACATGCTAACAATACAATTTTCACCCCCCCCCCCCCCCACACCTCCACCCTTTTCCCACCCCACCACGAACACTTGGCTGTTTAATCACACAAAATATTTGAGGCACACATTCCATTTAACGACAGGCCGGCCAGAACGACTATGCTAAGATTGATCGTAAATCGATGAATGCAGGTGAGACCTGCTAACCGCCCCATTCGAGAACTTTTGTCTCAATCACAATGGCTGGAAGCGCCCGATCGTTAATTCCATAGTAACTGCTAGTCAACACAACAACTACATGAAACTTAAACACAGTTTTCTGATGAATTTTTTTCCCCACAATTAACGTTTTCCGTATTCTATTTCTCCTGTTATTATTTTTGAAACAAATTGTAATTAATTTCACAGCGAAATTCAATTCACACGATGCTAGCTTAGCCAAATATGAAACATTAATATCAGGCTAGCAACAAAGAAGCCAATATTCGCTACATTGTCCCACTGTTGTGTTCGTATACTTGATTAAAAACACATTGACTGTATTGAGAGCCAGTCCACACCGATTGAAAACATACAAGAAGAGTTATTTTTGTGGTAAATATTTAAAATGGTAGAAGAGAAAAACGAGCTAATTTCATATCACTAATTAGATCCAAACCTCACAAACATCCCCTTAGGCTTATCTAAAGAGATCGGCTGGTTAAAAAAAAAATATAAAAGAAATTATCGTTAAAATTATCTTCCATACTCGATTGGGCGGGGTGGGAGCGGATAGGAGGTGGGGGGGGGGGGGAGGAAGGGGGGGGCGTTGTCCAGGGTCAAAGATAAGGCCAATAAAACAAGCGGGATCACTCTTCTTATTTACAGAGGTATTTTCTCTCCCGACCAGTTGTCTCCACTGTCATCCCCTTATCGAATTATTTCCCTTTATCGGCGCGGTTCATCAGTAGCACGGGCCATCTTCTTGGTGTGTGGACCGCTGGGCCGGTGTGAGTGGACCCGTGGGCCAGTGTGAGGACCACTGGGCCGGTGTGAGTGGACCCATGGGCCGGTGTGAGGACCACTGGGCCGGTGAGTGGACCGCTGGGTTAGAGAGTTGATCGCTGGACAAGTGTGAGTGGACCGATAGACCAATGCATAGACCGATAGACCAATGCATAGACCGATAGACCAATGCATATACCGATAGACCAATGCATAGACCGATAGACCAGTGAATAGACCGATAGACCAATGCATAGACCGACAGACCAATGCATAGACCGACAGACCATGGCATAGACCGATAGACTAATGCATAGACCGATAGACCAGTGAATAGACCGATAGACCAATGCATAGACCGATAGACCAGTGAATAGACCGATAGACCATGGCATAGACCAATGCATAGACCGATAGACCAGTCGATATACTAATAGACCAATGCATAGACCGATAGACCAATGCATAGACCGATAGACCAATACATAGACCGATAGACCAATGCATAGACCGATAGACCAATGCATAGACCGATAGACCAATGCATAGACCGATAGACCAATGCATACACCGCTAGACCAATGCATAGACCGATAGACCAATGCATAGACCGATTGAAGATGAGGCGAATCGTTAGAACGACCAGAGAAATAATTCTGATGATGGCGAGAATTCTCCCAACACTGGCACCACAAGTATCACGTGACCGTGAAGTTGAATCAACTTATTGAATGTGCCAGTCTTTCACTCAAGGGACGTAATCATGTCAGTCTTTCACTCAAGGGACGTAATCATGTCATAACACGTAATGTAGAACAGTTGTCACGGAACAGTAGGGGAGGGAACTCGAGGATAAAATACAAAAAACGTAATGTTGTGTAATAAACTTTCCCATGCGTATATATCTAAAGTCCAGCTAGATTCTATATATTTTATGTTTGAGGTATTTCTATACAAAGTAAACGAGATATCTAATAGAACATGAGCTCATTGTTTTTGTTCAGATAATAGATCTATATTGTAGCATAGTATGTAATAGTCCAATAATTGATGTGTGTTTCTGTAGTCTGTATGTTAAGTGGACGGTAGAGGGGAAGTCTGGGGCTATCATATCGCGGGATGGTTTTATGTTTTAACCGTGCTATGATGGTGTTGTTATGATGATATTATGATGGTGGTATGATGATATTATGATCGTGGTATGACGATATTATGGTGGTGTTATGATGTTGTTATGATGGTGTTATGATGTTGTTATGGTGTTGTTATGGTGTTGTTATGATGTTGTTATGGTGTTGTTATGGTGTTGTTATGATGGTGTTATGATGTTGTCATGATGGTGTTATAGTGATGTTATGATGGTGTTATGACTGTGCTGTGATGATGCTGTGATTGTACTATAGTGTTGTTATGATTGTGGTACGATGATATTATGATGGTGCTAGATACTCACATATGAAATCTAGACATATTGGTTTTTATTCTAAACCTTGGGAGTAGTAGCATGAAGCGAATAGATTGTGTCATTAGTCACCACAAAGGGGAGGGGGGTGGTATCATTTTGTTATGTTTTGTAAGTGGTAGTTGAGGTATAAGATGGTCGAGGTTCTTAGTTCCATAACATGTCTCATATTTAGACAGGCTCGGGGGTCGGCAAAACCAAAAAGCCCTGAGCTAGAACCCCCGGGAAGATGTGGCTCGATGGCTAAGGACAGCATCTCATTTAAGAAAGAAAACTCCAAAATCAAACAACTGCTTACTATAATTTAACACGAAAACAACAATACATAATCTTTCGACTAAGAACAGGCCACAACAGACTAAATCAACACATGCACAGAAAACTGAAGGTTGGGTGTAGCGAAATGTGCCCTTGTGGCAAGGCCCCGGAAAACACTGAGCACGTACTCCAGGAATGTACGTTGTATAGCCAGGCGCGAGTCAGCCACTGGCCCCAGCCCACCCCACTCAGGGAAAAATTATATGGGGCACCTGACAAACTGGAGACCACAGTCCGGTTTGTCCACGAAGTTGGACTTGTTGTCTGAATTCTCCACCATATCCACAATTAAGAACGAAGAAGAAGAAGAAGAACAACTGCTAACATGGTTTGGTTCATGTATGACCATCAACTTCCCCTCCCCCAATGTTAGGTTATATATGACCATAACCCCCCCCCCCCCCATCATACTTAAGTTCATGCATGTCCATAGACCCCCCCCCCCCCCACCATAGTTAGTTTCACGTTTTAATGACCGTCCCCACCACCCAAATCACAGGCCATCGGTCTTGTGACCTTGACGTGATATCTGTCCGCACGTGAAATACGAGCCCCGCACGTGAGCCGCAGGTCTGGTTGTAAAACTCACACTGTAGGTGGACACGACTGTCCGGCTAGTGTGTGTGTGTGTGAGGGGGGCGGTACACCATCTGTTGTGTGAAGACCACGTGATAAAGAGAGGGGTCAGGACCTTTTGTTGTGAGACACGACTTTAAACATCAGACGCCATCTACCAGCGGGTCTATTTGTAACAGAGAATTCCGAGAGATTTTTTTAAAAGTTTGATAAACATGCGTGATAGTCTTTAGTGTTTGCTGGTTGATGGGGGGGGGGGGGGGGGGAGGGGGCAGAATCGGAATCGGATGACAAATCAAAGAGAGAGAACATACTTCGTGAGAGTGGAAGAAATAAGAAAAAAAGTGTGTGGGATGTCGAAGTTAACTTAACAAAAAAGCTGAGTTTGTGTACGGTGGATCTGAGCACTCATCTTCACGAAAAGCAATGTAATTGATCCTACACCTGTAAGATAGACTATCTTACACCTGTAAGATGGAATATCCTAAACCTGTAATCTGGACTATCCTACACCTGTAAGATGGACTATCCTACACCTGTAAGATGGACTATCCTACACCTGTAAGATGGACTATCCTACACCTGTAAGATGGACTATCCTACACCTGTAAGATGGACTATCCTACACCTGTAACATGGACTACCCTACACCTGTAAGATGGACTATCCTACACCTGTAAGATGGACTATCCTACACCTGTAAGATGGACTATCCTACACCTGTAAGATGGACTATCCTACACCTGTAAGATGGACTACCCTACACCTGTAAGATGGACTACCCTACACCTGTAAGATGGACTACCCTAGACCTGTAAGATGAACTACCCTACACCTGTAAGATGGACTATGCTACACCTGTAAGATGGACTATCCTACACCTGTAAGATGGACTATCCTACACCTGTAAGATGGACTATCCTACACCTGTAAGATGGACTATCCTACACCTGTAAGATGGACTATCCTACACCTGTAAGATGGACTACCCTACACCTGTAAGATGGACTACCCTACACCTGTAAGATGGACTACCCTACACCTGTAAGATGAACTACCCTACACCTGTAAGATGGACTATGCTACACCTGTAAGATGGACTATCCTCCACCTGTAAGATGGACTATCCTACACCTGTAAGATGGACTACCCTACACCTGTAAGATGGACTACCCTACACCTGTAAGATGGACTACCCTACACCTGTAAGATGGACTATCCTACACCTGTAAGATGGACTACCCTACACCTGTAAGATGGACTACCCTACACCTGTAAGATGGACTATCCTACACCTGTAAGATGGACTACCCTACACCTGTAAGATGGACTACCCTACACCTGTAAGATGGACTACCCTACACCTGTAAGATGGACTGTCCTACACCTGTAAGATGTACTACCCGACACCTGTAAGATGGACTACCCGACACCTGTAACATGGACTAACCTACACATGTAACATGGACTACCCTACACCTGTAAGATGGACTACCCTACACCTGTAAGATGGACTACCCTACACCTGTAAGATGGACTATCCTACACCTGTAAGATGGACTACCCTACACCTGTAAGATGGACTACCCTACACCTGTAAGATGGACTATCCTACACCTGTAAGATGGACTACCCTACACCTGTAAGATGGACTACCCTACACCTGTAAGATGGACTATCCTACACCTGTAAGATGGACTACCCTACACCTGTAAGATGGACTAATGGACTACCCTACACCTGTAAGGTGGACGTAGCTACTCACCCTCACGGAAAGCAATGTAATTGATCCTACACCTGTAAGATGGACTACCCTACACCTGTAAGATGGACTGCCCTACACCTGTAAGATGGACGTAGGTACTCACCCTCGCGGAAAGCAATTTAATTGATCCTACACCTGTAAGATAGACTACCCTACACCTGTAAGATAGACTACCCTACACCTGTAAGATGGACTATCCTACACCTGTAAGATGGACTACCCTACACCTGTAAGATGGACTACCCTACACCTGTAAGATGGACTACCCTACACCTGTAAGATGGACTACCCTACACCTGTAAGATGGACTACCCTACACATGTAAGGTGGACGTAGGTACTAACCCTCACGGAAAGCAATGTAATTGATCCTACACCTGTTCTCCACCCACTTGAGCCTGTACCTCTCATCATGCTTGTCCGTAGTTTTCTTCCATCCCAGCTCCAACAAGGGACCTTCCACTCTGGTGCACACAAAAAGTCACGTGATAAGTACCTCTGGTGTGTGGTGTGTGTGTGTGGGGGGGGGGTTACTTAGACCATTTTTGTAATGGGGGATAGGTTAGGTCTTTGCAATAGGGTATGCGTGTGTGCGGGGGGTAGCTTAGACAATTATAACGGGGGATAGGCTAGGTCTTGGTAATGTGGCATGTTTGGGGCGGGGGGGGGGGGGCGATACTTAAATTCTAATAGGCTAGGTCTTAGCAATGGGGCATGGGTGTGTGTGTGTGGGGGGGGGGGGAGTTAGTTGTCTAATTAAATGAATGGAGATATAAGGAGAGGTGAAATAGACCTGAGAGTGTTAAGTGTAGAGTGTATGTATATATATATAAATAAATAAATAAATAAATAAATAAATAAATAAATAAATAAATAAATAAATAAATAAATATATATATATATATATATATATATATATATATATATATATATATATATATATATATATAGTTATATATATAATTCAATATTGTATGACTTCTATTGCAATTCGCAAAAAAAAAAAAAAAACCAAATAAAAAAAAAACCCAAAAAACTTTTAGAACAACGAAGTTTTAAACAGGATTGAGTAAAAAAAAAAACATCAAATAAAACAGGAAATACGAATGAGGCTCACATGCGCAGTGCTAGGATTCTACTCACAGCTTACAGTTATTTCCCCTACTTAAGTAAAAGCAAGGTCGTTGGTCGGGATGAGCGTACATGCGCATGCGCGGGTGATTGGAACTCTCTTTGGGTTTTCTCAACGGCGCCAATCGTGCTAGATTTTGTCGCTGGAGTTCTGATATTCCGTCGCAGTCATGATGGAGGGGTTTGAAAGTTTTCTTTTTCTTGTGTCTACGTTCAGAGGCGGGGCGCGGTTTGGTCTTGTGTCTGGGTTTGGTAGTGGTGGGGTCACGGGTGGTTTTTCCAGAAGGTTCGTCCCGGGGGTTAGGGTGTTGACTGCTGGAGTGGTTGATGGCAGTGGTGATGATGTGGGTGGTGATGATGTGGGTGGTGATGATGTGGGTGGTGATGATGGTGGTGATGATGTGGGTGGTGATGATGTGGGTGGGGATGATGTGGGTGGTGATGATGGTGGTGATGATGTGGGTGGTTATGATGTGGGTGGTGACGATGGTGGTGGTGATGATGATGTGGGTGGCGATGGTGTGGGTGATGATATGGGTGGTGATGATGTGGGTGGTGATGATGTGGGTGGCGATGGTGTGGGTGATGGTGTGGGTGTTGATGATATGGGTTATGGTGTGAGTGATGATGATGTGGGTGGTGATGATGTGGGTGGTGATGTATGTGGTGATGATGTGGGTGGTGATAATGTGGGTGGTGATGATGTGGGTGGTGATGATGTGCGTGGAGGTGATGTTGGTGGTGATGATGTAAGTGGTGATGATGGTGGCGGTGATGTGGGTGTTGATGATGTGGGTGGTGATGATGTGGGTGGTGATGATGTGGGTTATGGTGTGAGTGATGATGATGTGGGTGGTGATGATGTGGGTGTTGATGATGTGGGTGATGATGTGGGTGGTGATGATGTGGGTTATGGTGTGAGTGATGATGATGTGGGTGATGATGATGTGGGTGGTGAAGATGTGGGTTGTGTGAGGTGTTTTTAGTAAAAGCTAACTCGGCGTTACTTAATTACTTTTTGTTACGACTGATTTTGTTCGAATCTTTGAAAGGCACTGATGAATCAATTTCACCATTAGTAAGAACTATAGAAGAGTTATAGATGTGGGGTGGGGTGGGGGAGGGGCGCCGAGTTAACCAATACTGTGATCAATGATAATGATGGTGTTATGTTGCCTGTGTCCAGCTTATGCATAGGGGGAGGTGACTAGTCAAGCAGAAGTTACTGCCCTTTTTAATGCGTTTTAGAAGTTGTTTTTTTTTCTTTCGCTTCTTCTTGGATAGGTTCTTAGTATCCGAGTTTTTGATTTTTCCACATGGCGGTTTGGTGATTGGCGGAAACCGTGGTAGCGGACAAACACGTGGTGACGTCATTAGTGAGCAATAGCCTAGCGACACGACTGCGCATGGTGATGATGGTTGCCATGGTGATGACAAGAATGTGTAATAAATATGAAATCGAAGGGACTTAATTTACACCAAAAGTATTATTATTATTTTTTTAAATATTTGTTTTGAAGAAATTTCAACGATTTGGTCAGGTACAACATCGTGGTACCAACCAGCCTTGTATCATCATCATCATCACCATAAACGTCACCATCATTATCATTCAGTTGATGACTTAGACAGGGGACGTATTCAATGCGTCAGATATACACTTACAAGACACATAAAAGACATAAGATAGGAGTTATATGACACGTGATATAGGCATTTAACCACGTGACATGGACATTTTAGCAAGTGACAGTCACATTTTGTCACGTGATACGGATGTTTAACCAAGTGATTCGGCCACATTAAACAACGTGATACAGACATATTACGCCACGTGATCGAGACACACAGAACCACGTGACACACTGAAGCACGTGACAGAGACACACTAAACCACGTGATAGAGACACACTAAACCACGTGACAGAGACACACTAAACCACGTGATTGAGACACACTGAATCATGTGACACACTAAACCATGTGATAGAGACACACAGAATCATGTGACGACGTCTACTCACAGTATGCTGTTGTTCCCGCCGCTGACGTAGAATGTGGGCTGCATGTTTGCGGGGAGGGCACACGGTGATGGTTTGCTTGTCTTGTTACCTCTCTTCCCTCCTCCCCCTCCTCCGCTGCTGTCGTCACTTCCTTTACCGAAAAAATCGTCGCCTCCTCCTTCTCCGTGCTCGCCCCCCTTCTCTTTCTTGCCACCGCTTCCCCCTCCTCTGGCGCCCCCCGCCTCGTTAGATTCGCCTTTGCCTTTTCCTGCGCTGCCGGAGCCGACTGCCTTCTTGGCGTGCACACCTCCACCACCAACTGCAGAGAGAACAGCAACAAACATTTTTCATTAATGTTCAAATTTACATTTCCCACCACCACCATCAACTGCAGGGAAAATATAACAAAAACAACAACTTCCATTGATGATCAATTTACAGATTCCTATCCACAACATAAACTTAAGGGAAAACCCCAGAATATTTCCCAAGTATGATCAAATGTACACATACTCCACATGTCTGGATGTCGCTATCAGGTCCGGCGCTACCTATAAGGCGAACTAGGCGGTCGCCTAGGGCGCTGTCCGTAAGGGGGCGCCTAAATGGGTTGGAAAAACAAATTGAAAGTTTGAGGTGGGGGGTGCACATCGAAAGTTTGGGGGGGGGGGGGTGCAAATTGAAAGTTTGCCCCCAGGCGCCGGGAAGAGTCGCTACGCTTCTGATAATACGGGGGCACAAAAAATATTGCGGGGGGGGGGGTGTTAATAAGGTTTGTCCAGGGCGCTAAATAACCTGGCGCCGACTCTGGTCGCTGTATTGTGATTTTTAAAATTTTATTTAAAACATTTCTGACGGTGTCCTGAGGCCGAAACATAACAAAGCACAGCATATTGCAACAAGTTTTTAATGTGTATCAGTGCAGCTTTAGAAAAGACACACTTTAAGGTCTTAAAACATAACTCCAGGGAAAATTCAATTAAACTTTTAAAATGATTTAATTAATTTTAAATTACGCTGGTTGCCATATGGTTGGGTAGATGGTTGCAGGGTTTCAAAAAAAAAAAACTAATTATTTTGTTCAGGTAATACAAAAAAAACCCACAAAGTAAGCAAGGAAACCATTTTCAAAACAATTTTCTTTTTTTTGAGTGGTTTTTTTTTTTTTTTATGACTAGCTTCTCAAGCTCTCAAATGTTATGGTTTATGGAGCACGGGCGGCAAGCAATGGAGGTTTCCAGAAGGTGATTCACGTTTTGAGGAAAAGCTCTAAAAGTTGTGTGTAATGTGTTGGGCGTACCACACCACGCGTATAGGTTGGATGATTTTTCTTTTATGCCAGAAAACATTACACTATCGTGTGGGGTATCTTTGACCTACTGTCAGCTATACAGCCAATTAAAATTACGTTATGTAGCCATACAGCGAAGTCACTATGACGTTAAATAGCCATACATTAAATAGCCAGCATGACTCAATATAATTATACATCCAAGTCAGTATGAAGCTATACAGCCAGCCAATTGTATCAACCATACAACTAGCCTATTTGATGCTATATGGCCATACAGCTAGCCAATTCGACCAGCCATACAGCTAGCCAATTTGACCAGCCATACAACTAACCAATTCGACCAGCCATACAGCTAACCAATTTGACCAGCCACACAACTAACCAATTTGACCAGCCATACAGCTAACCAATTTGACCAGCCATACAACTAACCAATTTGACCAGCCATACAGGTAACCAATGTGACCAGCCATACAACTAACCAATTTGACCAGCCATACAGCTAGCCAATTTGACCAACCATACAGCCAGCCAATTTGACCAACCATACAGCCAGCCAATTTGACCAGCCATATAGCCAACCAATCACCCTGGTCACGTGAACCAAGAACGTGACGCTATCGTCATCACCTGCACGTGCGATCGTCTGGTCAGATTAGATCCCGTGGAGGGGGTGGGGAAGTGGGGGGGGGGGGAGGGGATTGGAGAAGTGGGGGTGGGGGCGCTAGTCCTGGGTTTTCTTGAGGGCCATATTCACGCATGCGAGATAATTGCAGCGATGAATGGAGCAGGGCTTAGGGTGAGTGGGAGGGTAGAGGGGGGTGCCAAGTCTGTGACCCGGGGGGTGAGTGTCTTTGCTCATTTCATTGTGTGATGCGTAGGTGAGGCGTGTAGTTGGGTGAGTTATCACGCTAGACGTCTGGTGTGAGTAGTGTTGTCACGCTAGACGTCTGGTGTGAGTGGAGTTGTCACGCTAGACGTCTGGTGTGGTGGGTCGTGTTGTCACGCTAGACGTATGGTGTGGTGGGTAGTGTTGTCACGCTAGACGTCTGGTGTGAGTTGTGTTGTCACGCTAGACGTCTGGTGTAGTGGGTAGTGTTGTCACGCTAGACGTCTGGTGTAGTGGGTAGTGTTGTCACGCTAGATGTATAGTGTGGTGGGTAGTGTTGTCACGCTAGATGTATAGTGTAGTGGGTAGTGTTGTCACGCTAGACGTCTGGTGTGGTGGGTAGTGTTGTCACGCTAGACGTCTGGTGTTGTGGGTAGTGTTGTCACGCTAGACGTCTGGTGTAGTGGAGTGTTGTCACGCTAGACGTCTGGTGTGGTGGGTCGTGTTGTCACGCTAGACGTCTGGTGTAGTGGAGTGTTGTCACGCTAGACGTCTGGTGTGAGTGGAGTTGTCACGCTAGACGTCTGGTGTGGTGGGTCGTGTTGTCACGCTAGACGTCTGGTGTAGTGGAGTGTTGTCACGCTAGACGTCTGGTGTGAGTGGAGTTGTCACGCTAGACGTCTGGTGTGAGTGGAGTTGTCACGCTAGACGTCTGGTGTGGTGGGTCGTGTTGTCACGCTAGACGTCTGGTATGAAATGTGCTGTCACGCTAGACGACTGGAGTGAGTTGTGTTGTCACGCTAGACGTCTGGTGTGGTGGGTAGTGTTGTCACGCTAGATATATAGTCACTGGCAGATAACACTGATTCCCAAGAGCCGTTTAAACCACACGTTATATGTAGTCTTGTTGTCCTTATATCCGCATCTTTGTTTAGACAGTAATGTTAACGAAAATACGATACCATCACAATACTTGTAATACTACAATGGAGAAAGTGTTCGCTTTTAATTAATTTAAAAAAAAGAAAAGAAAAATAAGGCATTTTTTAATTAACAGGGTCGTATCGACGTTAGTTTGCTGGTATCGCTCAGATATATCAGTATCGTCATCGGTAACATTCTAATAACTTGTAACATGACTATGTGGGTGTTATCGATACGATTAAACCAACACAATCCCCGTACACACGACACAACTTTCCCCCACCTAGACAAGACGCAACCCACCTGACTCATTCTCTGCCTGACTCCCGTCCTCTGATGTCATCGTGACCTGCTCACCCAATCAGCGTCTGGCGACTCTAAACAAAAGCCGCACCGGTCCTCCCTTAATTAATTATTTAATTAATTAAAGTCTATTCCTTCTGATCTCTCGCCCTTATCCACCCTCTGTAGGGTCGCCAGTGACGGGGTGATTCAGCAGACGTTTCACGTGGTACCCAGACGACCGCCAGATGCTGTACCTGTCTTTGTCTTGCAGGTGAGTGACACGCCTCAGTGCTCACCAAAAGAAAAAAAACATGTCATGCGTCCCTGGACTGTTTACACTTCCCACACACCCGATACGGAGGGAAAAAATTTCATTGTTTTAATTCACTTAAGGGGAGAGAAAAATTCCTTTTTATCTTTTTTTTTTAAAGATTTTTTTTCTCACATACAAAAACCGCTTGCGTCAGTTTTTTTTTTTTTTTTTATAATTTAAAATAAAAATCTTTCTCTACAGCTGGTATTGCAAGCCGACTTCTATGTGAGTTGAAGAGTAAAAAAAAAATACAGACACGCTGTGTTTCTGGTCTTTTATGGGTGTTACCAGATGACAACCAGCTGACATCCCGCGGGTTGTCGTGGGCCACTTGAGCTGTCTCCTGTTTCCCGCGCGCTGGCCGGCTGTTTATTTTGACCGGCCCAGCGTAGCGTCTGTATCCCGACGCCCCAGACACCCAGGCGAGATGCGACGCTCGGTTTGTAAGGAAAGTCGGTCTGGCGGAGTTACTTCCCGTGGGCGTTGGTTTAGCAAGGGAGATCACTTAATCCAAGAAATTTGTACAAAGAACGATAACTCAACAAATCTGCTGATAGTCTACAAATCCAACAGATATTGTCAGAACTTTTCATAGTTTACACTTTCATTGTCTATATCCAATCGAAATTGTTATGAATATTATTATTTTACACAATGTTAGTCTATATCAAATAGAACTTGTCAAAGCGTTTTATAATTTACTCTTTAATAGTAAGCAAACCCAATAGAAATTATTACAATTTTTTATATTTATCAGTATTAAAATTTTTACACTTTAATGCTGCAAATTGATTAAAGCTTTACATCTGAACTAGATGAAATAATAAGTAACAACACACGTTATAAACAGCACAGTGAGCACATCATTGTGACAATATTTGTCAACACATCCAAGGGAAATAACACATTCCTTCTGGATAGCTGAAATCACAACACTACATTACCACGTAGGACAACTAACGCAGCGTATCAGGGGACATCTAGATCTAGGTGGACAAGGGAGACAACATCAATACAAACCACTTGAAAATAAATAGAACCTAATGCATAATCGCATTAAAAAATCGAAACGGTGGCTAAACAATACATGTATAGAAATACATAGCATACACGATTTCTAACTAATAAATCATACATAAACATTCTTTCATAGGGGTTGGGGAACGCTGAAGGGGGAGTAATTCAGTAGCATATGATCTAGTATTATAATTCACTCCCTTTACTCTATTGTAACTTACAGCCAGAAATCGTTATTTAACCCATATCTGGGAACACATTTATCGCTCGATCGGTTACACGACTAAGCGCTAGATCGTTCTAATATCAATAACACGGTCGTACACGGGGAGGGGGGGGGGGGGGGTTAGACACATTGAACCAGCAAGCATCAACACGAATCTTATAGCAACTACAACTTTAGAATATCTCTAACGTCTACATTTACGTTTTACAACAATTGTTGTAAGTCGTCTACTTTTAAACTGATGTTTTTTTTTTAAATGATGAGAATAAAAAAGAAATTATTTAAAAAAAAATATAAGTTATAAGTCCAAGCACTTGAATCGTAACTCACTAAGTATTACATGTTTACAACACTTTTAGAAGAAAAAAAACAACAACAAAGAATTCACACGAGAACATGTGTAGCCTACACAAGATAATTCTATTTTTACACAGTGTAATCTGTTTAGTTAACTCGACACATAATATTTTTTTACCCCCCCCCCACCCCCAACAAACAGGGGCCAGCACCCAGCACAAACTCAAGCCCTCACGCACATGAACCGCTCACCACACCATCTCCTACACCTGCCTGTTTTAAAGGTGTAGGTAGGACTTAGCTTTTCAAAGTTTGATTTGTTTCACACGTTTTCATCTATCAGAGTTTTTACACATCTAGATGATAACTCACATTCCTACACAGATAAAATAGGGAAAGGGCTGAAATCCGGATTAAAATTTCATCCTTTTTGAAAATAAAGATATTTTGTCAACATTTTAAACATGAAAGTTAAGACACGAATCTATCAATATTTTCTAAGACCGGATATGACGCGTAGCTGACCGGAAATGACGCGATACTGACCGGAAATGACACGAGACTGACCGGAAATGACGCAATGCCTTTGTTAGTACTAAAGAAATTGCATACCAACATCTTAAACAATTGATTACAAATGCCACAAATTCACAGATTGTAAAAGAATACAACCAAACTAAAGGAAATCACACGCAATTCTCATTTAAATATTCACAGTATTAACACGAGATAAGACCAACACATCTGAATAAACTTGCCACAGCCATCACTATCTTATAGAAACATCAGCACCAGCTTAACACCAGAGTGGGCCAAACACCCAGCTAACACCAACACAAATCTCCCAGTCTGACCCATAGGTTTACCAACGCCTTACATAGCTGAGATACCACGGCGCCAGTTCCATACACGGCCCCCCTCATTACCATATATATTAATGATCAAGGTCGACTTAGGTTACCTGCCGTAGACTTAAATCAATACCTGGCACATGACGTCATACTGAAACTCCATGTCAAGCACATGCATTGTCAAAACCGGTCGACAAATTTTATTCCACTTTAAAAAAAAAAAAAAGAAGAATATTTTACCGTTAAGACTTCGGAACGTTACGAGACAAAGAAGTGTTAAAAAAATGTTTTCGTCAAATGTATTCTCAAGACATTCCTATGTCAGTTGCTTGTATGTAAAGCTACCAGTAGCTGGTATGTAAAGCTACCAGTTGCCTGTATGTAAAGCTACCAGTAGCTTGCATGTAAAGCTACCAGTAGCTTGCATTATAAAGCTACCAGTAGCTTGCATGTAAAGCTACCAGTAGCTTGCATGTAAAGCTTACAGTCTCTTGTATGTAAAGCTAACAGTAGCTGGTATGTAAAGCTACAAGTTGCTTGAAGGTAAAACTACCACTAACTTGTATGTAAATTTACCAGTTGCATGTATGTAAAGCTACCAGTAGCTTGCATGTAAAGCTACCACTAACATGTATTTAAAGCTACCAGTAGCTTGTATGTAAAGCTACCATGTAGCTTGTATGTAAAGCTACCATGTAGCTTGTATGTAAAGCTACCGATAGTTTGTACGTAAATATACCACAAGCTCGTATGTAAAGCAACCAGTAACTTCCATGTAAAGCAACCAGTTGCCTGTATGTAAAGCTACCAGTTTCCTGTATGTAAAGCTACCAGTAGCTTGTATGTAAAGCTACCACTAACTTGTATGTAAAGCTACCAGTAGCTTGTATGTAAAGCTACCACTAACTTGTATGTAAAGCTACCAGTACCTTGTATGTAAAGCTACCACTAACTTGTATGTAAAGCTACCAGTAGCTTGTATGTAAAGCTACCACTAACTTGTATGTAAAGCTACCAGTACCTTGTATGTAAAGCTACCACTAACTTGTATGTAAAGCTACCAGTACCTTGTATGTAAAGCTACCACTAACTTGTATGTAAAGCTACCAGTTAATTGTATGTAAAGCTACCAGTTAATTGTATGTAAAGCTACCAGTAGCTTGTATGTAAAGCTACCACTAACTTGTATGTAAAGCTACCAGTACCTTGTATGTAAAGCTACCAGTTGCTGGTATGTAAAGCAACCACTAACTGGTATGCTAGGCTACCAATTGCTTGTATGTTAATCTAGTCTACACGCCGATCGAATCAAGTCCTCGACATACGGGCCAAACAATAGAGAACCCTTTTTTATTATTGAGGAGTGTGGGTGGGGGTTTTCAGAGAATACAGCTTACACAGAGGAGCGAAGGGGGTCAGGCAATCATTGGGGGGGGGGGGGTCGCACACACAAGAGGTCAATGGGATATTGGAGGTCAATACACGGCGTATTCCGTGACGTACAGAAAAGCTATCTCAGCAGAGGTAAATATAGGGTCTAAGCCTAGTGGTAGGTGAATAAACAGTCAACAGGCAATGTTTATTACAAATATAGTTGAATACGATAGGCTGAGTTTCAGTCACTTTTACTATAGGAAACATTCACGCTACCCAAAGAAGAAAGTAGAAAACACCTCAGTCTTTGGGATAGGTGAAGTAGAGACCACAGCATTTGTGCAGGCATTGTGTAGTCAAGATAAAAAGCTAGATCAGG
The DNA here is from genome assembly GCF_028476545.2 of Physella acuta. Taxonomy (NCBI): domain Eukaryota; kingdom Metazoa; phylum Mollusca; class Gastropoda; family Physidae; genus Physella; species Physella acuta. The sequence goes on along the minus strand of NW_026732368.1, from coordinate 113,397 downwards.
GGTCGGCAACCTGCGGCTCGCGAGCCGCATGCGGCTCTTTTGATATCAAGACGCGGCTCTCCAGCTCCTTGAACAAATACTAATAATCCTAATAAAAAAATAAAATATTTGAAATAAAAAAAATGTTAGTGGCTCTTTAAAACCAGGGAAATTTTGAAAATTGTAACTTTTGGCTCTTCCGCTTCAAAAAGTTGCCGACCCCTGAGCTAGATCATTAGGCGTGAACTGCAGCTGTTTATACGAAGCTGCTAACTGATGGTTCATCATTAGGGGTCGTCTCGTGCCGTTAGTCAACTCAAGGGGAGCGAGTACCATCCTGGACATTACACTGGCCATCTGGACATTTTCGTGGCCACTTGGACATTACACTGGCCATGTGGACATTGTTCTGGCCACTTGGACATTACACTGGCCATCTGGACATTGTCCTGGCCACTTGGACATTACACTGAACATGTAGACATTGTTCTGGCCACTTGGACATTACACTGGCCATCTGGACATTGTCCTGGCCACTTGGACATTACACTGGCCATCTGGACATGGTCGTGGCCACTTGGACATTACACTGGCCATCTGGACATTGCCCTGGCCACTCGGACATTACACTGGCCATCTGGACATTGTCCTGGCCACTTGGACATTACACTGGCCATCTGGACATTGTCGTGGCCACTTGGACATTACACTGGCCATCTGGACATTGTCCTGGCCACTCGGAAATTACACTGGCCACCTGGATATTATGCCAGCAATCTGACAATATGCTGGCCATTATACTGGCCACGCAGGAATGGTGCTGGTCAGTTGGACACTATGTTGTCCATCCTTGTATTTGGATGTTGGTGACTTCACCCCAACACTTGATGACCCTAACATAAAGAACCTCTATCACAACTATTGGCAAACTATATTTGTTAACACTATTACAACTTTAATTTAATTAAACACTAAAACTTTAAAACAACACAGTAAAACGATGTTTGAAAATATAACTCCAGCTATCGGCAGAAAAATCACATCGAGAAAAAAAAACAACAAACATTTGATAACACGTATCAACCTTACCGGTACGTAATTTTCAGATGTAAATATAAACCCAAATCAGCAAAGCACCGAAGCTTTCAGATAATACAGACATACTAAAACTACGAATTTACAATTCCAGAAAATGTCACAAAAGATAAATGCAAGTGTTTTTATAAAACGAGCGCTAGTCTTTAAATAAACACAGAGATCGTCGTACAATTTATAACCAAACGATCAGAGCCTGAAAACACAACATAAACAATGACAATCGGCGTCCTATATGTTTCGCCACTGACTTTTTACATTTCAAACGCAGAAAAACTAAAAGGAATAACAGAGTCACAATATCACAGGAGTATCCAACAAAAGTCTACAACAATGGCGTATCCAACATAATTTAGTAAAGAAGAGCTCGAAAGTCTACAGCAATGGCGTATCTCACAAGTGTTACTCTAGAGCGTATCTCACAAACTATAGAGCTCACTAGTCTACAACAATGGCCTATCCAACAAAATTTAGTAAAGAGCTCAAAAGTCTACAACAATGGCGTATCCAACAATATTGTGTACAGATCACAAGTCTACAACAATGGCGTATCCAACAAAATTTAGTATAAATCTCACGCTTCTACAACAACAACGTATCCAACAAACGTTACTCTAGAGCTCACAATGACTTATCCAACAATATTTAGCGGACACATAGAGAGGCCTACAACACGTGACCGGAAACAAACCATTTACAACAACACGGCAACTAGAATCCCCATAAATCTCCAGACATCAAACCTCCATGTTCACAACGAGGCTGTGTACAACAACCATAGCACATTGACCTTACCGTGACATAATGGCATACAGGCATACAACACTGGGGGGGGGGGGGGGAGGGGGGGATGGCAGGGGAGGGAAAAATCAACATTCAGGAGTAGGGGTAGAGTGGGAGATATTAACTTAACTTTCTTTCATTTCAGTCTCAAACAAAAACTCCCCCCCCCCCCCCACCAGGACCCCCCCAACACTTACAGTTCTGAAATATTTTTGTGATCAATCAGAAACCCGATATCGACTGAGATCGATCAAGTCAATAAAGTAGTGCCAAGGAGTTGATAGTATGGCTATATTTAGATCTTCACTCATATGACCTTAAGTTTGTTTATTTTTTAACCGTGGGGTCTAGAAATTTTGGAAATTACTATACCAAGTTATATGCTCTTTGGAACCTATTATACCAAGTTATATGATCTTTGGAACTTAGTATACCAAGTTATATGATCTTTGGAACTTACTACACCAAAGTTATACGATGTTTAAAAAGGGTTGTCATAATATTGGTTTACAATTAGATCACCGGAACCTTTCAAACTTTTGACATGTGTAAACATGGTCTCATTAGCGAAAGGAAGCAACGCTTACAGTGGTATTCCCGTAAAACATGATTTAAGAGAAACGTGTGTGGGTGTGTGTGTGGGGGGGGGGGGGGGGGGAAGATTATCCAGTAAGGATAAGCGAAATCTTTTAAATATATTGCTTTTCCGTCTAAAAAGTAATAATGCAATTTCAAGGGAAAGCGGTCGAGCTTAGATCGAGAAGTTGTGCTATAATTAACCAATGTAAACATAGTCACGTGACCTCAGCTGTAGCTTTAAGTCGAATATATGACGATTGTTATGTGTCATTTACACACATCAACAACAAAAAAAAAATAGTTCAACATGTCATTCATACCTTTGGCCGAATTTTAAAAACGGTCTGATAAATGTTATAGTACATAACATGTTGTTGTAGGCCACACTTTAAATTATAACTTTCAACAGCCCAATTTAAGTTAATCTCTTTTATTATCTCGTATATCTGATTCCAACGTCCTGGAAGCTACATGTTTTTACTTCACCAAAACGTATTTAATATGCAGTTTTTTTGGATCAACTCTACGCGTTCTACAAGAGAACATGAGCACCAGACCGATGCTACACTGTGGTGGTACCACTAGATGAGGTGTACTTTCATGCCATCTTTAAGTTGGAGATACCAGTTGGCACTTTTAAAATATTGGCAGAGTTCTGTGAACTGTGTGCAATCAGATGTATTTGATTTAACGATGTAGTAGGTTGAAATGGGTCTGGTGGGGGGGGGGGGGGGGGGGGGTATTTTTGCTAATGGAGAGGAGGTTACGTGTAGTGTGGGTAATGTTGTGCGAGTGGGTGGGTAGGTTGTGTTGAGTGGGTTATGTGTGGTTAGGGTGAGTTGGTGTGTTGCAGGTGTGGATGAATTGGTGAGGTGCAGGTGAGTTGGTGTGGGTGGGTTGGTGAGGTGTGGGTGGGTTGGTGTGGGTGGGTGGGTTGGTGTGGGTGGGTTGGTGTGGGTGGGTGGGTTGGTGTGGTTGGGTTGGTGTGGGTGGGTGGGTTGGTGTGGGTGGGTTGGTGTGGGTGGGTGGGTTGGTGTGGTTGGGTTGGTGTGGGTGGGTTGGTGTGGGTGGGTGGGTTGGTGTGGTGTGGGTGGGTTGGTGTGGTGTGGGTGGGTTGGTGTGGTGTGGGTGGGTTGGTGTGGTGTGGGTGGGTTGGTGTGGTGTGGGTGGGTTGGTGTGGTGTGGGTGGGTTGGTGTGGTGCAGGTGGGTTGGTGTGGTGTGGGTGGGTTGGTGTGGTGTGGGTGGGTTGGTGTGGTGTGGGTGGGTTGGTGTGGTGCAGGTGGGTTGGTGTGGTGTGGGTGGGTTGGTGTGGTGTGGGTGGGTTGGTGTGGTGCAGGTGGGTTGGTGTGGTGTGGGTGGGTTGGTGTGGTGCAGGTGGGTTGGTGTGGTGCAGGTGGGTTGGTGTGGTGCAGGTGGGTTGGTGTGGTGCAGGTGGGTTGGTGTGGTGTGGGTGGGTTGGTGTGGTGCAGGTGGGTTGGTGTGGTGTGGGTGGGTGTGGTGTGGTGTGGGTGGGTTGGTGTGGTGCAGGTGGGTTGGTGTGGTGCAGGTGGGTTGGTGTGGTGTGGGTGGGTTGGTGTGGTGTGGGTGGGTTGGTGTGGTGCAGGTGGGTTGGTGTGGTGTGGGTGGGTTGGTGTGGTGCAGGTGGGTTGGTGTGGTGCAGGTGGGTTGGTGTGGTGCAGGTGGGTTGGTGTGGTGTGGGTGGGTTGGTGTGGTGCAGGTGGGTTGGTGTGGTGTGGGTGGGTTGGTGTGGTGTGGGTTGGTGTGGTGCAGGTGGGTTGGTGTGGTGTGGGTGGGTTGGTGTGGTGTGGGTGGGTTGGTGTGGTGTGGGTGGGTTGGTGGGTCGGTGTGGTGTGAGTGGGTTGGTGTGGTGTAGGTGGGTTGGTGTTGTGTAGGTGGGCTGGTGTGGTGTGGGTGGGTGGGTTGGTGTGGGTGGGTGTGGTGTGGGTTGGTGTGGTGTGGGTGGGTGGGTTGGTGTGGTGCAGGTGGGTTGGTGTGGTGCAGGTGGGTTGGTGTGGTGTGGGTGGGTTGGTGTGGCGTGGGTGGATTGGTGTGGGTGGGTTGGTGTGGTGTGGGTGGGTTGGTGTGGTGTGGGTGGGTTGGTGTGGTGCAGGTGGGTTGGTGTGGTGTGGGTGGGTTGGTGTGGCGTGGGTGGATTGGTGTGGGTGGGTTGGTGTGGGTGGGTGTGGTGTGGGTTGGTGTGGTGTGGGTGGGTGGGTTGGTGTGGTGCAGGTGGGTTGGTGTGGTGCAGGTGGGTTGGTGTGGTGTGGGTGGGTTGGTGTGGCGTGGGTGGATTGGTGTGGTGTGGGTGGGTTGGTGTGGTGTGGGTGGGTTGGTGTGGTGTGGGTGGGTTGGTGTGGTGCAGGTGGGTTGGTGTGGTGTGGGTGGGTTGGTGTGGCGTGGGTGGATTGGTGTGGGTGGGTTGGTGTGGGTGGGTGTGGTGTGGGTTGGTGTGGTGTGGGTGGGTGGGTTGGTGTGGTGCAGGTGGGTTGGTGTGGGTGGGTGTGGTGTGGGTTGGTGTGGTGTGGGTGGGTTGGTGTGGCGTGGGTGGATTGGTGTGGGTGGGTTGGTGTGGGTGGGTGTGGTGTGGGTTGGTGTGGTGTGGGTGGGTGGGTTGGTGTGGTGCAGGTGGGTTGGTGTGGTGCAGGTGGGTTGGTGTGGTGTGGGTGGGTTGGTGTGGCGTGGGTGGATTGGTGTGGTGTGGGTGGGTTGGTGTGGCTGGGTTGGTGTGGTGTGGGTGGGTAGGTTGGTGTGGCTGGGTTGGTGTGGTGTGGGTGGGTTGGTGTGGTGTGGGTGGGTTGGTGTGGTGTGGTGTGGGTTGGTGTGGTGTGGGTGGGTTGGTGTGGCGTGGGTGGATTGGTGTGGGTGGGTTGGTGTGGGTGGGTGTGGTGTGGGTTGGTGTGGTGTGGGTGGGTGGGTTGGTGTGGTGCAGGTGGGTTGGTGTGGTGCAGGTGGGTTGGTGTGGTGTGGGTGGGTTGGTGTGGCGTGGGTGGATTGGTGTGGGTGGGTTGGTGTGGTGTGGGTGGGTTGGTGGGTCGGTGTGGTGTGAGTGGGTTGGTGTGGTGTAGGTGGGTTGGTGTTGTGTAGGTGGGCTGGTGTGGTGTGGGTGGGTGGGTTGGTGTAGTGTGGGTTGGTGTAGTGTGGGTGGGTTGTTGTGGTGTGGGTGTAGTGAGTGGGTTGGTATGGCGTGGTTGGGTGCAGTGTAGTGTGTGTGTGTTGGTGTAATTAGGATGTGTGGGTGTAGTGTGGGTGGGTTGTGTGTGTGGGTGTGTTGGTGTGGTTAGGATGTGTGGGTGTAGTATGGGTGGGTTGGTGTGGTTGGATGTAGTGTGTGAGACAAATACACCAATAAACAAAATCTCTGTCGACCGCCCTATTAAACACTACTTGGCTTTTGGAAAAGAGAAAAAATCAGGACACTCGTGATGAAAAGCTAACTTCATTTTATCAATACATGTATAGTAACTTATCAGAAACGGTTCTTAAAATAACATACAATGACCACAATATGGTTCAAAATTTTCCTTCTTTTTACATTTTATGAAAAAAAAAGTGCTATTTTAAATAGATGTAAAATACGATTACGCATTTTTCCTTTAACAAAAGACTAAATTTGTTCGAAAAATATCTTCTTACTTTATCAAAGATATTTTTTGAACCGCTGTGCTGATATCGATTTTATTGTTTAGCAACAGAGCCCGATAGAGCGTCCGTAGCAACGGCAAATGGCGCGCTACGGTCTAATGGGGTCAAGCTATTGAATGCTGAAACACAGGATTCGGTTGCTGTTTTTGCATAACCGAACTGGGGCGGGGAAAACAAAAGATATCACAACACGAATCCTATGCGCCGGGGATTTCACGTCTCGAGAAACAGGGGAAGTGACTCGTAAAGATAATAAATAGAGTTGCCGGCTCGAGTTATCAGAACTTATAGGTATGGCACAGCTAGTTTTGTATTCCAATATTATACTGCGTGACAGTGTGATAGGCTAGCCTTTTATGGGCTGTACAGTTACAACGATGGATTAAAAAAAATGGTGCCATACTCCAGAGGCGTAGCGAGGGGGGGGGGGGGGCGGGACATATGTCCCCGGGCGCCGACCTTAGGGGGGGCGCCAAATCGAAAGTTTGAGGGGGGGGGTGCAAATGAAAAGTTCGAGGGGGGGTGCAAATCGAAAGTTTGAGGGGGGGGGGGGGGTGCAAATGAAAAGTTCGAAGGGGGGGGGGTGCAAATCGAAAGTTCGGGGGGGGGGGGTGCAAATCGAAAATTTGCTCCCGAGGGGGGCGCCAAATTGAAAGTATGTCCCCGGGCGCCGGGAAGGGTCGCTACGCCTCTGCCATACTCAAATATTTTTTAAAACGTGAAGAAACTATTTGTTTAGATGTAAGAAATTGAAAGCACGACAATTTATAGATAGCATCTGCCCATTATGAACATACAATCTCGAAACACAATTAATTAAGTACATAAAAATCATTTAGAATAGTACGTTTTAAAATGCACTGTAAATAAGGAGAAAAAAACTAATCTGCTTTCTTTAATAAAAGCGTGGTCGCCAAAATGTGTAAGATTTTATGAGCTATCAATGCTTTAATTAAAGAAAAAAAAATTGTTTTATTTTCAGGGTTTTTATATGTTTGTTATACCTTCCACATTTGAGTAATTCGATCGATTTGAAGTTGACACCACTTTATCTAAAACTTAAAATAGTTAAAATAGTAGCTTGAAACCTCTAAAAAAAGCGTTCTGCCCCTTCTTACTCCGTTACAAAATCACTCAGCCGTGAAAAAAAATAGCTCACCATCGTCGGACTATGGATAGAACTGTAATGACTAATCTTAATCTAATATCTAATTAGATTTATAAAAAAATGATATTCTTGCATTGTCATCGAAGACACTTATATCTGGGAAGTTTGAGTGAAATCGGTGGGTTAAAATTGAGTAACAAGGTTAGCCACAATCCCACTAACAGACATTGTTAACTAAATAAAAGCTTATAATAAACACCAAAATATTTCTTTGCTGTTTTTTTTTTTACTTGACCTTGTCTGGTTCTACAGATGATTGGTTTTGTAAAAAATATTTTAATTGTGCTTTTTCTGGTTAACGTACCGTACCACATAACATGGGATCCCCACAAACACTAACCCCAGCGGTGATCCCTTTTTATTTATTTCTCGGGATCACTTAATAGCTGTATACTTTTACCACTCAACCGCAACCCAACAATCAATTGATGTTAAAACTTACATGTTACATTTAAACGAGTAAGCCCTGAACTTTACAGGGATATGAAGGGATAGTGTGGTCAGCACTTAGCCCATCTGACTTTATTTTCCCCAACGTTAGTTAGGTACTCATCAGAGCTGGGTAGACTCAACACTTTGCCCAGCTGCCTTTGTTTTTAGCCAGGTACTCATCAGAGCTGGGTGGAACCAGGTACTGCCAACAAACTTGAATCCGAGATCCGAACTCAATAATTTCAGCGTAGCGGTCGTGCGCACTTCTTCCCCGACCACGCGTCCCACTGGGCTAATAGAAGCACCACAACATTCAATTCTAAACCCTACTCTACTTACTGTTGGCGTGCAGCCTCAGCCTCTTCATCAGCGCCGTGGAGACCACCGTGGGGGCCGGCGATCTGGCGGTGACCTTCCTCTCCTCAAGGTCATCGCAGGCCAGCAGGAAGTCGTCCAGCTGCTTCATCTCCTCGCTGTCCATCAGACGAGTCGACTTCTGCAGGCACCACGGCGACATGAACTGCTCCGACACGACGTTCACTGACTCCGCCGCCTCCTCCTCCTCGTCCTCCTCCGACTCTGTTTCTGACTCCGAGTCGGAGTCTTCCTCGTCGATGCTGGTGTCCCGATGCGCACGCGCGCGAGCCCTGTAGTCCAACCCCCGGGGGAAGGAGTGAGCACCGGGGTGTCCGACGCTGACCTCGCTGATCTGATCAACAGAGAACGCCCTTTCACTCTCGCACCGCGCACCTTTTTTATAAGCAACTTTAGACCGGATACCGTATTTCTCCCCGGCTCCTCTTAACTTCCAAGGATTCTCTTTCACTGGGCACTCTTCCACCACCGCCTCGACCTTCTCCTGCTGATTTTCATTCGCGGCTCCCGAAAAATCCCCGCTGGGGTCTTTATAACACGACCGGATGTTCAAACCCCCAGTGGAAAGATCAGAGTCAGATTGGGGTCGGGGGTTGAGCCCCAGGGTGGAGGTCTCGCTGTCCTCCTCGTGTCGGGAACACCGCGACTTGTCAAACAACATTTTTTGATACTCCACAGAGGTCATGGCGGCCGGCCCCGTCTCATTGTCGCCCGTGTTGATCATATCCTTGACCACCCCGGAACTCGGCAACACCGGGAGGTTCTCGCTCTGGAGCAGCTTCCTCATCACGTGATGCTTGGTCATCTGGACTTTCTTCTTCAGGGTCAGTAGCGGCGGGAGGCTGCTTTTGCTCTTGATGTCCGGCACGATGCTCAGAAGCTCGTGGTCGCCGATCCTGAACGTCTGCTCCTCGATATCCTGGTCGGATAGACACAGCTCCCGGCTGCTGTTGTTGTTGACGTTGTCGTCGTGCCCCGCCCAGTCCGCGACGTCCCACAGCTCCGGGTAGACGGGCAGGAAGTTGATGAAGAGGATCTTGTGGACCCGGATGTTGACAGTGGCCTGCTGGTGCTGGGATAGAACTTGGTGTAAGACAAAATCAAGACGGCGGTAAAACTGGATCGCTTCGTTTGTTTCCTCCGTTACTTGATTCACGCCTGTTCTAACCACACAACTATTCTGTACCCCGGCCCCCAGCACTGCTATCTCAGTTAACTCAAGTTTGTTGTTTTGTACAGACTCGAGAACATTTTCATCTGTGATTGTCTCTAAGCATTCCTGCAACATACTCAAGTCTTGGTTAATATTTTTCACTAAAATGATATCGCTGTTCTGATTGGTCAGATTGTCAATTTTAACATGCTCGTTACTGCTCAAGTTTTCTGATTGGTTACTGGTGGACTTCCGGTTATTTTGAAACGGGACGAGTTGCCTCTCCTGGTATTGACCCTGTGCTTGGTTCAAATCTTTCTGGATTTTCTTCTCGGCTTTATCAGAAGACATCCAGCAGCTTGAACCTGGCGCACACGAATTGCAACCTTTCTCGGGTTGTTGACAACCAGGCGGACAACCCTGATGCCAACCAGAGGGACACAAGTGGCAGTCAACCTCAGACAGCACCTGAATAAACCGCTCCACTCTGGCGGAGCTCGCCAGCTCACCTCTCACAAACGACAACATTGCTGTCGCTTTTTTAGCATCCTCCGCGTCGAAAGTTCCCAGTCTCTGCTTCTGTTTGAAATATTTAAACAACCGGTACAAGTTCTTGAACTTTCCATTCTGCTTCGTCGATGGGGTTAACTGCAGAGACCGGATATAATTATGATTAACATCCGGGTCTATACTTTCTCCTCTCTCGTTATCGCAGCTTGCCCTGGTCTCTAAGTTAACCTGGGTGACCACATTGGAATTTTCATCCGGAGTCTCGAGATTTTCTTTGGCGGTGAGGTCAGGTAGAGAGGATACTATCAAAGATGACCGCTGCCCGTTCTTGGCCGTTTCTTCGATGACGTCAGGAGTGGCCAGATCAGACTCGTCGTCTGCTGGCTGATCACACTGGCTGTCTGGGTGGTCACGCTGACTCTCAAGAGTCGAGTTGTCCTGACTCTCCAGAGTCGAGTTGTCCTGACTCTCGCCGTCCATGTTGAAGATGGATTTCTTGGACGGGCTGTAGCGGGAGACAACCCACGAGTGTTCCGGGCAGTGACTGCAAGTCATGAAACATCAGTTGGTCAATCAGAAGTCATAAAACATCAGAAGGTCAAACAGAAGTCATATAATGTCAGTAGGTCAGTCAGAAGTCATATAATGTCAGTAGGTCAGTCAGAAGTCATATAATGTCAGTAGGTCAGTCAGAAGTCATATAATGTCAGTAGGTCAATCAGAAGTCATTTAATGTCAGTAGGTCAGTCAGAAGTCATATAATGTCAGTAGGTCAATCAGAAGTCATATAATGTCAGTAGGTCAATCAGAAGTTATGAAATATTAGTAGGTCAATGAGAAGTCATGTAATCAGTACGTCAATCAGAAGCCATGAAATATCAGTTGGTCAATTAGAAGTCATAAAACATGAATCCATAAAACAAGATATGTCAATTAATTCACAGAAGTCACAAAGCATAAGTCACTAAGTAAAGTCATCAGAAGTAGGTCATCCAAAAGACATTTAACAGGAGAATATCAATCAGAAGTCATAAAATATGAATAGGTCATTTACAAAATCATAAAACATGTACAGGCCAATCAATGTTCATAAAATATGTATAGGTCAATTAACACAATTATTTATCGAATGACACCTGGGGGCGACACTATTGATCAAAATGTTGCGTTGCACAAACTTTTGACAGGTGTACCAACCTATGACAGAGCCCCATCAACCAAGATGTACCAACCTATGACAGAGCCCCATCAACCAAGATGTACCAACCTATGACAGAGCCCCATCAACCAAGATGTACCAACCTATGACAGAGCCCCATCAACCAAGATGTACCAACCTATGACAGAGCCCCATCAACCAAGATGTACCAACCTATGACAGAGCCCTATCAACCAAGATGTACCAACCTATGACAGAGCCCCATCAACCAAGATGTACCAACCTATGACAGAGCCCCATCAACCAGGCGTCTATAGACTTGACGATGTACCAACCTATGACATAGCCCCATCAACCAAGATGTACCAACCTATGACAGAGCCCCATCAACCAAGATGTACCAACCTATGACAGAGCCCAATCAACCAAGATGTACCAACCTATGACAGAGCCCCATCAACCAAGATGTACCAACCTATGACAGAGCCCCATCAGCCAAGATGTACCAACCTATGACAGAGCCCTATCAACCAAGATGTACCAACCTATGACAGAGCCCCATCAACCAAGATGTACCAACCTATGACAGAGCCCCATCAACCAAGATGTACCAACCTATGACAGAGCCCCATCAACCAAGATGTACCAACCTATGACAGAGCCCCATCAACCAGGCGTCTATAGACTTGAAGATGTACCAACCTATGACAGAGCCCCATCAACCAAGATGTACCAACCTATGACAGAGCCCTATCAACCAAGATGTACCAACCTATGACAGAGCCCCATCAACCAAGATGTACCAACCTATGACAGAGCCCCATCAACCAAGATGTACCAACCTATGACAGAGCCCCATCAACCAAGATGTACCAACCTATGACAGAGCCCCATCAACCAAGATGTACCAACCTATGACAGAGCCCCATCAACCAGGCGTCTATAGACTTGAAGATGTACCAACCTATGACAGAGCCCCATCAACCAAGATGTACCAACCTATGACAGAGCCCCATCAACCAAGATGTACCAACCTATGACAGAGCCCCATCAACCAAGATGTACCAACCTATGACAGAGCCCCATCAACCAAGATGTACCAACCTATGACAGAGCCCTATCAACCAAGATGTACCAACCTATGACAGAGCCCCATCAACCAAGATGTACCAACCTATGACAGAGCCCCATCAACCAGGTGTCTATAGACTTGACGATGTACCAACCTATGACATAGCCCCATCAACCAAGATGTACCAACCTATGACAGAGCCCCATCAACCAAGATGTACCAACCTATGACAGAGCCCAATCAACCAAGATGTACCAACCTATGACAGAGCCCCATCAACCAAGATGTACCAACCTATGACAGAGCCCCATCAACCAAGATGTACCAACCTATGACAGAGCCCTATCAACCAAGATGTACCAACCTATGACAGAGCCCCATCAACCAAGATGTACCAACCTATGACAGAGCCCCATCAACCAAGATGTACCAACCTATGACAGAGCCCCATCAACCAAGATGTACCAACCTATGACAGAGCCCCATCAACCAGGCGTCTATAGACTTGAAGATGTACCAACCTATGACAGAGCCCCATCAACCAAGATGTACCAACCTATGACAGAGCCCTATCAACCAAGATGTACCAACCTATGACAGAGCCCCATCAACCAAGATGTACCAACCTATGACAGAGCCCCATCAACCAAGATGTACCAACCTATGACAGAGCCCCATCAACCAAGATGTACCAACCTATGACAGAGCCCCATCAACCAAGATGTACCAACCTATGACAGAGCCCCATCAACCAGGCGTCTATAGACTTGAAGATGTACCAACCTATGACAGAGCCCCATCAACCAAGATGTACCAACATATGACAGAGCCCCATCAACCAAGATGTACAAACCTATGACAGAGCCCCATCAACCAAGATGTACCAACCTATGACAGAGCCCCATCAACCAGGCGTCTATAGACTTGAAGATGTACCAACCTATGACAGAGCCCCATCAGCCAGGCGTCTATAGACTTGAAGATGTACCAACCTATGACAGAGCCCCATCAACCAAGATGTACCAACCTATGACAGAGCCCCATCAACCAGGCGTCTATAGACTTGAAGATGTACCAACCTATGACAGAGCCCCTTCAGCCAGGCGTCTATAGACTTGAAGATGTACCAACCTATGACAGAGCCCCATCAACCAAGATGTACCAACCTATGACAGAGCCCCATCAACCAGGCGTCTATAGACTTGAAGATGTACCAACCTATGACAGAGCCCCATCAACCAGGGGTCTATAGACTTGAAGATGTACCAACCTATGACAGAGCCCCATCAACCAAGATGTACCAACCTATGACAGAGCCCCATCAACCAGGCGTCTATAGACTTGAAGATGTACCAACCTATGACAGAGCCCCATCAACCAGGGGTCTATAGACTTGAAGATGTACCAACCTATGACAGAGCCCCATCAACCAGGGGTCTATAGACTTGAAGATGTACCAACCTATGACAGAGCCCCATCAACCAGGGGTCTATAGACTTGAAGATGTACCAACCTATGACAGAGCCCCATCAACCAGGGGTCTATAGACTTGAAGATGTACCAACCTATGACAGAGCCCCATCAACCAGGGGTCTATAGACTTGAAGATGTACCAACCTATGACAGAGCCCCATCAACCAGGGGTCTATAGACTTGAAGATGTACCAACCTATGACAGAGCCCCATCAACCAGGGGTCTATAGACTTGAAGATGTACCAACCTATGACAGAGCCCCATCAACCAAGATGTACCAACCTATGACAGAGCCCCATCAACAAGGCGTCTATAGACTTGAAGATGTACCAACCTATGACAGAGCCCCATCAACCAGGCGTCTATAGACTTGAAGATGTACCAACCTATGACAGAGCCCCATCAACCAGGCGTCTATAGACTTGAAGATGTACCAACCTATGACAGAGCCCCATCAACCAGGCGTCTATAGACTTGAAGATGTACCAACCTATGACAGAGCCCCATCAACCAGGCGTCTATAGACTTGAAGATGTACCAACCTATGACAGAGCCCCATCAACCAGACGTCTATGGACTTGAAGATGTACCAACCTATGACAGAGCCCCATCAACCAGGCGTCTATAGACTTGAAGATGTACCAACCTATGACAGAGCCCCATCAACCAGGCGTCTATAGACTTGAAGATGAACCAACCTATGACAGAGCCCCATCAACCAGGCGTCTATAGACTTGAAGATGTACGTCTCGCTGTGGAAACTTCTCGGCGTGAACCTGTACGAGTCGAAGATGCCGACCTTGCCCGTGTTCCAGCGCGAGCCGATCGTCTGCTCACCCTGACCCAGCCAGATCTCCACGTGCAGCATGTCGTGCTTCTGACGTTTACCTGACATGGACATTTTTAATACACGGTGACTGTCTTTCACGTTTGTCAATAGTCTACACATTATGTTATGTCGTCCTTTTGTCCATATTGGCTGTTTGCCCATGTCGGCCTTTTGTCCATAGACGGCATGTTGTCCATGTCGGCCTGTGGTTTATGTCGGCTTTATACCCACGTCGGCCTATAGTCAGGATCCCTTTATACGGGGTAACGTTCTTAAAGTTTGTCCTATACAGGCTACATTAGCTACGATCAAGTACTTTCACTAATATCTACTCATACTCAAGCTTAACATATAACACCTCTCCAGATCCATCTTCTACCAGTAACACAACTTAAATCAAAGCCACAACTCTAAGGAGTCTAACCCATAACAACAAAAACATGTTACCCACCCATCCCGCTCTAGGTCATAGAACGCACTTTTAGACACACCCCCCCAAAAAAAAAATTAAAAAAAAAATCCGATCTAATACCCCTTCACATCCACCACCCAAAATGGCAAATCTGCACTTAAGTTAGAGCTAAACTTCTATACACTTTAACCCGGCTACTGAAAGCATGTATACCACCCCAATACCCTCACCCCCTGGGACTTACTTTTGAGGTTGTTGTAGCACTCTGCCATGAAAGCATGTATACCACCCCATACCCCCCACCCGGGACTTACTTCTGGGGTTGTTGTAGCACCCTGCCATGAAAGCATGTATAACACCCCCACCCCCCGGGACTTACTTCTGGGGTTGTTGTAGCACCCTGCCCCACCTCGGGACTTACCTCTGGGGTTGTTGTAGCACCCTGCCCCACCCCCGGGACTTACTTCTGGGGTTGTTGTAGCACCCTGCCCCACCCCCCGGGACTTACTTCTGGGGTTGTTGTAGCACCCCACCCCCCGGGACTTACTTCTGGGGTTGTTGTAGCACCCCACCCCCGGGACTTACTTCTGGGGTTGTTGTAGCACCCTGCCCCACCCCCCGGGACTTACTTCTGGGGTTGTTGTAGCACCCTGCCCCACCCCCCGGGACTTACTTCTGGGGTTGTTGTAGCACCCCACCCCCCGGGACTTACTTCTGGGGTTGTTGTAGCACCCCACCCCCCGGGACTTACTTCTGGGGTTGTTGTAGCACCCCACCCCCCGGGACTTACTTCTGGGGTTGTTGTAGCACCCTGCCCCACCCCCCGGGACTTACTTCTGGGGTTGTTGTAGCACCCTGCCCCACCCCCCGGGACTTACTTCTGGGGTTGTTGTAGCACCCCACCCCCGGGACTTACTTCTGGGGTTGTTGTAGCACCCCACCCCCCGGGACTTACTTCTGGGGTTGTTGTAGCACCCCACCCCCCGGGACTTACTTCTGGGGTTGTTGTAGCACCCCACCCCCCGGGACTTACTTCTGGGGTTGTTGTAGCACCCCACCCCCCGGGACTTACTTCTGGGGTTGTTGTAGCACCCCACCCCCGGGACTTACTTCTGGGGTTGTTGTAGCACCCCACCCCCCGGGACTTACTTCTGGGGTTGTTGTAGCACCCCACCCCCCGGGACTTACTTCTGGGGTTGTTGTAGCACCCCACCCCCCGGGACTTACTTCTGGGGTTGTTGTAGCACCCCACCCCCGGGACTTACTTCTGGGGTTGTTGTAGCACCCTGCCCCACCCCCCGGGACTTACTTCTGGGGTTGTTGTAGCACCCCACCCCCGGGACTTACTTCTGGGGTTGTTGTAGCACCCCACCCCCCGGGACTTACTTCTGGGGTTATTGTAGCACCCTGCCATGAAGACCAGGTCCCCGGGCTGCATCTCCCCCTGGGTCAGGCTGACCGGGAGAGTGTCGTACATGTAGCACTGGTTCCAGGGTCCCAGACGAAAGCCAAGGTCATCCTGAAGGTCACGCATCACTTGCCGGACCAGGCCACAACAGTCCAGGAACTTGGGGGAGCTGTACTCGGGGGCTGGGGGTGGGGAGGGGTGTACAAGAGTAAAGGTAAATATGGAGACTTCAACTGTATAAAAGAGTTGCATGCCCTTAGTTTAGTTTATTAATCCTTTAGTGATTTGTGTAGCATTACGTTATCACTGTGTGATGTGTGACGTGTTACTTTTATCATCGTGTGTATACTGCTTGCGCAATATATTTACTATTGTAAATGATGTATAGGGCATTATATGTAGTATTGTATGTGATGTGTGGGTATTATATTATTATTGTGTATGCTGTATGGGTCAGAGGCCAACCAAAAAAACGTGGGCCATCTTCCGCTCAGGAGCATGTTGATACTGGGGCTTATTTCATTTACGTGGCCAATTGATACGTGGCCCATCTTCAGATCAGGAGGAAGTTGATACCTTGTCCAATATCATTGAAGTGGCCAATTGATATGTTGGCCGTCTTCAGATCAGAGAATAGTTGATACGCACGCCATTTTTAGGTCAAGGGCCAGCTGATATGCGGGCCATTTCTAGATCAAGGGCAAGCTGATACCTGGGCCATCTTCAGATCAGAGGCCAGGTGCCCCGGGGCATTGATAGCGCCACGCCCTGTCATTAGCCCGGGGGTGTGTGTCATACAGGTAATGGATTGGCCCAGGCTCAATGCCAACGGCACGTGCCTTGGGCAGGCGCATGGGTAAGGGGGTGGGTAGGTGGGGGGGGAGGGGTAAGGAGTGGGTGGGGTGAGGGGTAAAGGGGTGGGTGTACCAAAATTAAAAAGGAAAAAAGCGATGGAAGGGGCGACCGGAGTATACTAATAAAAAGGATAAAGGGAGATGACTATACATTTGGGGGAGGTAACTATGCTAACGTTCGGTAGGGGAAGTAACAAAAGAAGTATTTGGTGGTAGGTGTAGTAACCCGTGCTAAATCATATCGCGGCATAGGGGAGATAATAGTAAAATTATTAGGGGTAGGGGAGGATAACTCGAGTAGGGTTCAAAGTGATTCAGACAATATCCGGTTTTTGAAGTGGTTTATTGCTCGGACGACCCCCCACCTCCCTACCACCCACCCCCCGTCACTATTCGGTTGGTTGCTATCGTGGTCAGGATTAAAACAACACACATCTCAAACTTGTCAATTCCATGTCAAAAAAAAATTTGACACTTCCATTGTACGCCAGCTTTCCGCAATTAACAATAGCAGCGGTCCCTTTGTCCACCCGACTCCGTCCATTTTCCGTTTTCATTTCCAACTTTCATTTTTTTTTCTCTTTCCAAACTTGATTTTTTATTTTTCCAGCCGCTAGTCTGTTATTAGGGCTATTCGTTAAATTTCCGGAACACAGGAGTATAAACAGTTATTCCCCCTGTGGTAGTCACGAATACATAGTATCTCTAATGAAGGGGAATGCCCGATTAACGACGTGTTTATTTGGCGCACCGCGCGTTGCTCGCAGGCAGTGATATGAAATAGCAGTTTAAAAACAATCTGCTTCACTCTCGCCCGCATGGTTTTAGCAGCTTAAAATAATGAGACTTTTTTTTTGTAATTTTTATTGGTGCAAGCTGACGAGGACAGAGAAATTGAAACATTAGTAAGATGGAGAGTTTAATTAATTTTCTAGTATCCACCCCGCCCCCCCCCCCGTACCGTGTGGCGCATTAGTGTCTGTTATAGGGGTGAGTACCCCATATGTTGGTGCTCTGTTTTCTAATAGCTACACCAAGATTATAGCCAAACTGCTATAGTCACAGGTGACCCTGCTTATTTTCTTTAAGGTCGCCTTTTAAAATCAACCCGTCATTAGGGGTCATCCATTTATGACGTCCACAAAAAATTCGGATTTTAGACCCCTCTCTGTGTCCACTTCCGACGCCCCCCCCCCCTCCCATCCCATGTGTACGTCACAAAAATTTAGTAGATCTCGCAAAACTTGCTACCAATTTACTATTTCAACAACGTATTTTTTTTTACCCATTATCTGATTATACGGCTTTAATATTTTCAAAAATGTTTGTTATTAGGCCTACATATCTAAAGTAGAATCTAGAGGTCTCTTTATGTATCACGAGCATAGTCGTCTAAATTTCACTTTTTACAAGCAGGAGTTTTATATTTGTTTTAAAATATTTGTACTTTGACATTAAGTTCTACAAGTTCTACAAGTTGACCCGACCCTCCCCCCATTCCACACGCGTCCAAAAAAGTATATTTTCTCGGACCCCCCTTCTCCCCCTTCGTGTGGACCTCATAAATGGATGGCCCCTTACTGGTCACCTATAACAAATACCCTACTCTTGTACTACTTAGTACATCACTTATTGTTCAGGTGTATTACTGGTAACATGAGACAAGCCATCTGAAAAAAAACTATAATAAAAAATTAATTAGGCATCCAATTAAGTCAAATTTAATGTCATGTTGCATTGTCTTCATGTCTTGACTCACGTTCCAACTACGAACCGTATCTGTCAGTTAGAAGTACCAGTAATTTCGCTCGGGCGTTTCGATCTAGACGGACGACAGACAGAGGAAGTGAGTTAAATAAAAGCTTGTATAAACCTACGTGTATGCGTATTCTCTTCCAATCTGTGATATAATCTTAAGATTGAAAAAGGGGACTTCAAACCTTACACAACTATACATATTATTCTGTAGTTTTGTAGTTGAGCAAGTATATCGGTCAAAAAGGGTCTATTTAATGTAGCTGCCGAGTTAACATCCCTGTTTCCCGGGTGATACAAACACTTCAATGACGTAAAACACAAACTTTACTTGATGTCACATTTTATGGTCCCTTCCGGCACAGAAACGACTAACACAGGAATCAACTCAAACACAACCCTAATCCTTAACCTGATCCTTAGAATCTGGCTTAGGGATTAACTTGACCATATACTTGGTTCAGTGGCCAGTGAATAGTTCTGGGTTTACCCCCACACAAAAATGTTGCCAACCGTTTAAATGGTTGTAAAAAATATATCACTAGTGAATATACATGTACCAATGTACATGAATGTTGTTTAGATGACGTATAGTTGCCATGTGGATGAGAATAATAATAACAACAGTCCTACAATAGGCTGTTTCTTTTGATCATGACATCAAAGAAATGACACTTAGCATGGCATCACAGACATGCCACGTAACAGCTTATCCCCATTCCTTATATGCTGAGTTCGTGTGTGCTTTTGTATTCCGCCATCGAAAGCTGAGGGCAAATCTCTTGTGATACAAAAACAACAACCAAATATTTTCAATAGATTTTCATTGTAGTTGGGTTACCATAATAGACACAAACCGTGAATTATGCACAAGTTGACTAAGGAAATGTTTTGCTCTCTTTATTTATGATTAAAATGTCCTCTAGTGTTTTAGTACTAAAAGGTCCTCTAGTGTTTTAGGACAAAAGGTCCTCTAGTGTTTTAGTACTAAAAGGTCCTCTAGTGTTTAAGGTCCTCTACTACTTTACACTACTCTCTCCTACTGTGTGCTACTATCTACTACTTAATGCTACCCTGTACTACTTTATTTCACTCTCTACTGCTATGCTACTCTCTTCTTCTTTATGATATTCTCTACTAGTTTATGCGAATCTCTACTACTTTATATTAATCTCTACTACTATGCTACTCTCTACTACTTTATACTACTCTCTATTGATATATGCTATTCTCTTCGCGTACATAACTGGTGAATATGATGATTGTAGGAAAAAAAGTCACAGGAAAAAAAAAACACAGGAAAAAAAACACAGAAAAAAAGTCACAGGAAAAAAAGTCACAGGAAAAAAAGTCACAAATATATATTTGCATGATATTTGTTAATACTTTTATGTATTAAATAATTAGAGAGTGCAAATTAACTTAGGATTAATTAAATGTAATGTAATGGGTGTAGGCTGTATACGCATAGGAATTTTTATAATTCATCTAAAAATATTTATTATGAAGTATGTAGATTGTAATTATTTTAAACTTAAGATTAGTAGCATTTAATAGAATGCTCCAAAGTCCACGTTTTTCATCGTGTTTTTTTTTTAAATACCAATATTAAATTACCGTGAAATGGTAAGTTCGTCTGACTTGCTGCCCTCAACTCATGGCAACAATAGTTATGTTTAGTTCAACCACCTTTACTGCCCACATTTATCACGCTCATTACATAACAAAACTTAGGATCAAAACAGAAAGCCGACAAGGTTCAAAGGCTGTCATTGACGCATAACGTCAACAACAAAAATATGTTCGGACAATGCCTAGTGAGGAGAGGCCAACCAGAGAATAGCCTACAGCAAAATATGCCTACATTTCTTTTATAATTAACTTTTCTACCGCGTATTTAACTAAATACGTAACGAAAGTTGAGATTGTTATGTTGATTATCTTAGAGTATTTTTACTTACAATTGTTATAAATCATAATGCTTTTAACGTCTATAAATAATTTATGCTATCAAAAAATACAACCCACAACAATAAACATACAAAATTTACAATTCTTAACAAATTAATAAAAAGATTTCTAAAAAGATTTTTGTGACTTTTTTTCTGTGACTTTATTTCTGTGACTTTTTTTCCGATAAAATTTTTCCACTGTGACTTTTTTTCTGTGACTTTTTTTCCTAGCAAAAACTGTGACTTTTTTTCTGTGTTTTTTTTTCCTGTGACTTTTTTCCGTTTACCGAATATGATATAATGTAGTACACTATATTTTGCTTAAGTATAAAGTATATAGAGGTAGCACATATTAAACAGGTTTAATCGACTAATTAATCAGCAATTTTTATTTGGTAGGTTTCTATATGAGACCAAAGGTTACGAAAGTAATTAAGAAAAATAATTAATAAGAGGAACTCATTAATCTTGGACCTAATTGTATCTCTCTCCTGTACACGTCACTAGCTAAAGTGCCAGCCTGCAATGATGGAGAAGTGGGTGGGGTACAATAGGGGCTAGGGGTCAGTGTGTGGAAGAGAGGGGGGTCAGTGGAGGGGTCAGACGAAGTATGAACCTTGTAATGAGCAATGATAGCACATTATATTAGACTCAATAGGACGGGGGGTGGGGATGGTGGGGTGGGGGAGAGTCAGGTTGTAAAAGATTATGATAATGAGGACAAAGTTGAGCAAATTAATTATCGTGATCACAGCGAGATAAGTGAGGGGGCAGAGGAGCGGCGTGGACAGGTAGGCGTGCGCGCGTGCGTTCGACAACGCCACGCCGCGTGTGAGTCGTGGTGTGTGTGTGTGTGGAGGGGGGGGGGGGGGGTGGAGGTGGGGCAGGTATGGGCGAGGCTCTTTGTGACGGGGCCAAGACAAACGAAAAACCTGGTCAAAATTTGACGTCCCCTGTGCTAAATTTATCTCACGGGGCACGTGACCGCGTCAGGCTGCTCACGCGTACCTCGACTGACGAGTGGCGTCCCTTTTTGTACACGGGGGGGATTAGCCCCTACCCCCACCTCACATCTCGTGATATCTTTCTGATATAATAGTTCCATAACGTCGTTGCTCTTGTACCAGTCCAAGTATAGCTTACTACAAAAATAGTTAAGCCCAAATTATTAATTTTCATATTATTTTCAATAGATAAGCTAAGGGGGTTAACCGCGTATGAAATTCTACCTACAAAAAGCTAGTTGCCGTTTTTATCCCTTGGTTTGTTTTTATAAATAGCTAAATACATGAGTAGTCTAAATGAAATAGCGGTTATATTTTTAAATTTAAAAAGAAAATACAGTATAGAATCTTATAAGTCCAAGTATTTTGTAATAAAATTGTTTTGTTTTTCTTGCTGCTGGAAAAAAAAGTACACAATGCGTTTACTATGTAACATGCCCACAAAATATTAAGTTCACACAAGTGATTCGCTACCTAGATGGTGTTGGTAGACATAAACATGTATGTACGTGTGTGTTCGTGTATGTGTGTGTGAATAGAGTGAATAGACATATAGACCGACGGACGGACAAACAAACTTACAGACAGACAGACAGACAGACATACAGCAGAAAGATAGGTAGCAGCGTGTCTCATTGGTGCAAAGCATGTTTTTTTTACTGGGGGGGGGGGGGGGGGGTGGTGGGGGTTACCCCCTCCCGTATTACAATTAAGATTGAAGGTGGAAAATCTATTTCATCTCAACATAATAAAATCATTTAAATAATGTGTTATCTAACATGTCGTTTAATATAATCTATTAAATTACACCCCACGAACCATAACTCACACACCATTTATCATCTGGATTATTGCCCCTTACGCCCCATCAAAACACTAGGAAAATGAACACAACAAAATGACGTCCTGCTGCGCCAGTTGACCAGCGCAAGCGGCTTTCGCCACCTGGCGGCCATTGTCCGGGGATTCCCCATTGTGACGTATGGCAACAAAGCACAATGAAGAGATATTAAAAGGACGGCGATCGCCCTTAGTGTACCGCTGGTTTTATTAACCATACAACTGGATGGGGTACAGCAACCCGCGGGATGGGGAGGGTTCAACAACCCCCCTCCCTGGGGATTCAACTCCCCCCCACGAGTGCGACTGTCAATGGGTCTTTAGATTACTTGAGGTCAGAACCGCGCCAATAAATTTTCAGGACAATCGCTAATTTCCCACAGTGGAAGGCTATTCACCAATATTCACCCCCCAGACCCCGGGAGTACTAGAGTTAATGGACCTGAAATAGGGGGGGGGGGCGAGATGGGTTGTCTGGGCAATATTAAGCACATCATCTGGCTTCTGTATGAAATCACAAGAAACACGATCCAATGTGGCTAAAGTTTAACGTATGCACGTGTGGCTAAAGTTTAACTTATGCATGTGGCTAAAGTTTAACTTATGCATGTGGCTAAAGTTTAACTTATGCATGTGGCTAAAGTTTAACTTATGGATGTGGCTAAAGTTTAACTTATGCATGTGGCTAAAATTTAACTTATGCATGTGGCTAAAGTTTAACTTATGGATGTGGCTAAAGTTTAACTTATGCATGTGGCTAAAATTTAACTTATGCATGTGGCTAAAGTTTAACTTATGCATGTGTGGCTGAAGTTTAACTTATGCATGTGGCTAAAGTTTAACCTATGCATGTGTGGCTAAAGTTTAACGTATGCACGTGTGGCTAAAGTTTAACTTATGCATGTGGCTAAAGTTTAACTTATGCATGTGGCTAAAGTTTAACTTATGCATGTGGCTAAAGTTTAACTTATGGATGTGGCTAAAGTTTAACTTATGCATGTGGCTAAAATTTAACTTATGCATGTGGCTAAAGTTTAACTTATGCATGTGTGGCTGAAGTTTAACTTATGCATGTGGCTAAAATTTAACTTATGCATGTGGCTAAAGTTTAACTTATGCATGTGTGGCTGAAGTTTAACTTATGCATGTGGCTAAAATTTAACTTATGCATGTGGCTAAAGTTTAACTTATGCATGTGTGGCTGAAGTTTAACTTATGCATGTGGCTAAAGTTTAACTTATGCATGTGGCTAAAGTTTAACTTATGGATGTGGCTAAAGTTTAACTTATGCATGTGGCTAAAATTTAACTTATGCATGTGGCTAAAGTTTAACTTATGCATGTGTGGCTGAAGTTTAACTTATGCATGAGGCTAAAGTTTAACTTATGCATGTGGCTAAAGTTTAACTTATGGATGTGGCTAAAGTTTAACTTATGCATGTGTGGCAGAAGTTTAACCTATGAGGCTAAAGTTTAACTTATGCATGTGGCTAAAATTTAACTTATGCATGTGGCTAAAGTTGAACTTATGCATGTGTGGCTGAAGTTTAACCTATGACCGTATGGCTAAAGTTTAACTTATGCACGTGTAGCTAAAGTTTAACTGATACACGTATGGCTAAACTTATGCAAGTGTGGCTAAAGTATGACGTATGCACGTGTGGTTAAAATATAACTTATGCAAGTGTGGCTGAAGTTTAACAGATGAACGTGTGGCTACAGAATACTCACACGAAGGGGGCCAGTACTTCTTGGCGTAGGGCACGCCTATATATTTGCGAGCCTGCTCGATGATCTTTGCCCGTAGCGCCTCCCTACGCCCCGGGTCGACGCTCCTGGCCTCATGGCGTTCACGCTCCTGTTTAATGTCATCCTGGGGTGACACCAAAATAAATTATTTGAATCAAGAGTTTTTTTGACTGATGATGTTTGGTATAACATTATGGCGATGACAATTTGATAAGTGATGTGTATAAAATATAAAACATGGGAAAGTGTGAGCAGGCGCTTCGATGTGGGTGTGAGCATGGGGGGGGGGGGGTGTAGGCGGGGAGGGGGTGAGAATTGAGAGGAGGTTTTTAAAAAGCTACTAACAGAGGTAACTTACATTTATTGTAGCAAGCTAATTGTTAAAAACAATATTAAAACATGTATAATAACACAAGTTAACATATGCACACAAAATTAAGAAGATCAAGTTATTTTTAGAATAAAGCGGGAGTGAACATATTTATATAACACTACGGGGGGCCGGGTGGGGATGGCAACAACTCCGGATATAGACATGATTTTAAATCAATTTCTAATTACTTAAACTTTTTAAAATAGAATAGAATATCGTAGAAAAAAATATTTGCAAGGTCTTTAGGCTGTTATTGAAGGGATCCCAATGTCTTTAGAATGTTATTAATGGGACCCCAAGGTCTTTAGACTGTTATCGATGGGACCCCAAGTCTTTAGAATTGTAACAGAGGGGACCCCTGAAGTCTTTGGACGTGTAGTCGATGGTACCCCAAATGTGAAATGTGATACATGGGACCCCTGAAGTCTTTAGTCGATGGTACCCCAAATGTGAAATGTGATACATGGGACCCCTGAAGTCTTTAGTCGATGGTACCCCAAATGTGAAATGTGATACATGGGACCCCTGAAGTCTTTGGACGTGTAGTCGATGGTACCCCAAATGTGAAATGTGATACATGGGACCCCTGAAGTCTTTAGTCGATGGTACCCCAAATGTGAAATGTGATACATGGGACCCCTGAAGTCTTTAGTCGATGGTACCCCAAATGTGAAATGTGATACATGGGACCCATGAGGTCTTTAGTCGATGGTACCCCAAATGTGAAATGTGATACATGGGACCCCTGAAGTCTTTAGTCGATGGTACCCTAAATGTGAAATGTGATACATGGGACCCCTGAAGTCTTTAGTCGATGGTACCCCAAATGTGAAATGTGATACATGGGACCCCTGAAGTCTTTAGTCGATGGTACCCCAAATGTGAAATGTGATACATGGGACCCCTGAAGTCTTTAGTCGATGGTACCCTAAATGTGAAATGTGATACATGGGACCCATGAGGTCTTTAGTCGATGGTACCCCAAATGTGAAATGTGATAGATGGGACCCCTGAAGTCTTTGGACGTGTAGTCGATGGTACCCCAAATGTGAAATGTGATAGATGGGACCCCTGAAGCAGTAGCGTAGCGAGGGGGGGGGACATATGTCCCGGGCGCCGAGCTTAGGGGGCGCCAAAATGGGTTGGAAAAAAAATTGAAAGGTTGAGGGGGGGGGTGCAAATTGAAAGTTTGAGGGGGGGGGGTGCAAATCAAAATTCTCGAGGGGGGGTGCAAATCGAAAGTTTGAGGGGGGGGTGCAAATCGAAAAGTTTGTCCCCGGGCGCCGGGAAGGGTCGCTACGCCTCTGCCCTGAAGTCTTTAGTCGATGGTACCCCAAATGTGAAATGTGATACATGGGACCCCTGATGTCTTTAGACTGGATGGGACCTCAGAGGTGACGTGTGATAGATGGGACCCCTGGGATCTTTAGGTACATGTGGTGGGACCCCCGAAACTCCATCGCGCCGAGTTCCAACAGGCAGGGATCAATCTTCGAGAACTCTCCGCCGGAAGTCCGTGCTACTACAGGCGGTGACAGGCAACGGTCGTCACGTGACCATA
Organism: Physella acuta; assembly: GCF_028476545.2. Classification (NCBI taxonomy): domain Eukaryota; kingdom Metazoa; phylum Mollusca; class Gastropoda; family Physidae; genus Physella; species Physella acuta. The sequence goes on along the minus strand of NW_026732368.1, from coordinate 87,239 downwards.
AACACGTCATTTGTTGCTATTAATCCACAATAAAATAAACACCCGTCTCAACATGACTAGTATATGGTCTTTTTTTTTCTTCTTTCATAACTCTGTCGCTGACTCGGTGCATAAGAATATCGTTTTTCTAAGTCCTGAATCATATCAGCTTTAGTTGAATGGAATCTTCCTGTTATGATCTGAACTAAGAAGGATTTTTATAGGATATCGCATGTCACGAAGATTATAAAAAAAAAAAAAATGCGTCGTGTTAAAATTTATAGGTGATCTAAAACTCGACCCAACATAGCGATCATGTTTTAGGCTTACAAGATTGTGATACTTGCCCCATCAAAATGTCACGTAAAACTCTACTTCACCTACACCCCCTCGCAGATATCTGGAGTGTGAGTGTTAGAGAGAGAGAGAGAGAGAGAGAGAGAGAGAGAGAGAGAGAGCAATGTTTACTTTCAATTTGCACCCGTTTGAAAATGCTTGCATGGGCTAAAAAGCGATTACTGGTGTTAGAGTTTGATAATTTGCAGGTCAACTCTACTTCAAGTATTCGATGTATCGCGAAGAGCGCTAAAAGTTTTATGAAGATAAAAGGTCTTAAGCTATTAAGTACCTCTATCCGCAAACAAAACCATATATATATATATATATATATATATATATATATATATATATATATATATATATATATATATATATATATATGTGTGTGTATCGTTCATAATGGCAGGCAATATATAGACTAATAGCTCTTTAGCAAGAGGACAGTACATACAAACAGAACACCTAATCTCTACAAAGATCTAGTCCTTACAATGTCCTCACCCGCCTACATGATTGCAATAGACAAACAAGGCACCCTATCCCCAACAATAACTTCCACTCCAAAGTTACAAACCCAAGATGTCCAACCCTACCGAACCTTCTCTAAGACAAAACACCAAAAAATAAACGCTGATTTTGCACATTGACAATGGTGGGCTAGGGTTATCAAAAACAACGATGCATGACATTCTATTCGTTTAGTTGCTTTAGACTATAAATGGTGTAGAAATTACCAAATCGAACGTCATTATACAGCTAATGACTGCAGAGGACGGTCCTTGTTCTAAAACAAAAAAGCTCGGTGCAAACGTATTATAACAAGGAAAATTAGTCAGTAACCTTTGTCGTCGTTTCTACAGCGACAAGCCTCGTATTGAGAGACAAACATGGCGGGCAAGTGTATCGATGCGGCGCGGAGATGCGAGCTATTTATATCTACCAATGGCACGTTATTTAGCTTGGACTCGTCACGAATGAGTAGGGCCGGGGGCTAAATGCGACTCAATCAATCTACCTACAGATGTGTGGTAGCGAGGGGTCATTACTGGGTTAATGGGGATGTGGCCTGGGGGTGGGGAGGGCGGGGAGGGTGAGGTTGGGTGTGGTAGAAGAGTTGGATGATGTGGAGGGGAAGAAAACGAAATGATGAAGCAAGCTCACAAGCCATCTTTCATGTAATATGCGCGGCCGTGCAGTAGTTGTAAATCCACGCCACGGCCATTTTGTAAAATTAAAACAACCTTGTATAAGGCAGCTCAAAGCACCGCACACACAAAATGTATGTTACACACACGTTTTTAGTCCAAAGAGAGGAGCTCGCTATCTAGGACCCCACCCCCGACAATAAAATACACGATCAATGTTCTCAACACTCCACCCCGACCATGTGATAGGGATACATGTAAGTAATCCTATTCTACTTACATATATCCACTACCACGGGATAGGGATACATGTAAGTAATCCTATTCTACTTACATATATCCACTACCACGGGATAGGGATACATGTAAGTAATCCTATTGTACTGACATGTATCCACTACCATGGGATAGGGATACATGTAAGTAATCCTATTGTACTTACATGTATCCACTACCATGGGATAGGGATACATGTAAGTAATCCTATTGTACTTACATGTATCCACTACCATGGGATAGGGATACATGTAAGTAATCCTATTGTACTTACATGTATCCACTACCATGGGATAGGGATACATGTAAGTAATCCTATTGTACTTACATGTATCCACTACCATGGGATAGGGATACATGTAAGTAATCCTATTGTACTTACATGTATCCACTACCATGGGATAGGGATACATGTAAGTACAATAGGATTACTTACATGTATCCACTACCATGGGATAGGGATACATGTAAGTAATCCTATTGTACTTACATACTACACCAAAGGAAACCTTTTAACTTTCCTTAAAGACAAATGTCATGTAGTTCACACAATAGTCATGCGTCATTCTGTTAACCCTTCCTCACTCCATACTACTAAGTTAATCCCATTGCTATACCCTCATGTCCCATAATGTCGCACTGACGCCACTGTCCCATACTGTCCAACATTGACGCCACTGTCCCATACTGTCCAACACTGACGCCACTGTCCCATACTGTCCAACACTGACGCCACTGTCCCATACTGTCCAACACTGACGCCACTGTACCATACTGTCCAACACTGACGCCACTGTCCCATATACACTAGTCCTAAACCTAACTCTACCACTTTCATTGACCTATTGTCCCTATTTACGAACACTGCTACCACGATGTTCTCTAACCCTAACTTTGACCCGAACACCCATACACTATTAGCCAGACCCCCGAGGTTAAAGGTCAACCCATCATCTAGAGCATTAAGGATCCAACAGACAGAGGATACAGCTGGAGACAGGGACAAAATGGCGCTCGCTTGCTGATGCCTCCTGCTCCACTGGGCGTTGATGACGATGCATCATCCGCTAATGTAAAATACGTGTTGACCTATTGACTACCACGTGACACACACCAGCTCACATTCTGCATACAACATACAACAATGAGCACGATCAATGGTTCTCAATTTATTTCAAGAGTTCGACACGTTCTGATAACATTCAGCCATTATTGATTGATTTTAGATGTATTATTGAAGAATGACAAATCACAGACAGGTGAAAGCGGTAGAAGTTATTAAAGTTCCCACTTCGAACCTGACGGTCCATGGGACAAGTGAACTACAGCTCACCGATTTCTGTGACCTCGGCATATGAAGGGGCGGTGTGGTCGGCATTATGTCCAGCCGCCTTTATTTTCCCAAACGTGAGTTAGGTACTCATAAGAGCTGGAATGACTCAGGTGCCTTCTACTGACTTGAACTCGGATTTAAACGAAATATTCAGGTTAGCAGTCTAGCGCCCTACCGATAGGCCACGCCAACCCAGAATGCGGTGTACAACGGTATAAAGCCAAACCGTGAAACGACGAAAACAGACGTAGGCTTAGAATAGATAGCTGATGTAGAGACAGACCTAAGACAGACTGGAGTCCAGACATGGCTGAAGAAGAAGACAACAGACACATCTGTGTGGAAGAAGGGGGGGGGGGGGTTGTATAGGATATTGCCCCCCCCCCCCTACGTCAGTTACCGTCTAACACAAGCCCTAACCATAACCCTAGCCCTTTCCCTAACTGGGCGGGGGATACTTGACAGGGGGGGGGGGGGTAATTGCTCAAAGGGTAATGTCGGGAGGAAAATGCCCCGGGGGAGGTGGGGGGGGGGGGGGGGAAAGGGGAGGTTGATGCCCTGCTCCCGGAAGAAAGGTAGGGGAAGAAATCCAAATCCCTCGATGGGCTGTAGAGAACCACAAGGGTGGCCGAGTGAAAATGATCAGAAGATGAAGCGGGCTACGACATCATGTCACTGTAAAAACGGTGGCTGAACCACTAATTTAAAAACAGATGCACTCAAGCAATATCAAACGTAGCTGATACCTCAACAATCTGCAACTGCTAAATCCCATTAAGTTATAATCCCCCTTAATCCAATCTTCTGACAAGACGGATTAGCGGTAACTCAGCCAAAAGAAATTGCAAGCATGTCGTTAATAAACACGATAGAATCCTCACGCCTTTATCAAACTTTATCCAGATTTTTTTCAACATCCAAGTTTAAAAAAAAATCTTTCAACAAACATCAAACAGCTTAACCGGCATTTTAGTTAGACTGTCAAAGTAGGGCGTGGTCATATGAAACAGGAGGGGGTGGGTGGAAGAAGGGGGGTGGGTTCTGTCTGACACTGCACATTAATAAAGAATGAACAGCATTTAAAAAACTAACACATCAACGGTAACATGTTTTAGGGTAGCTATATCGGTGATACAGGATTTCTATTCGTAGTCTATTTGCTTTTTAGACCCCCCCCCCTCCCCTTTCCCAAATGAATCACTGTTCAAATAATTCAATAACTTAAACAAATCCGCTGTCTTTTAAGATTCTGTAAAGTTTTTAATATATTTACTGGTTCTGAAATAACTTGGGATGAAGAAGTGGGTGTTAGTCTTTGAGAACTCATTCGAATAACCGAGCAGGTTTTAAAGATGTGGAGTGTTTACTTTTTACTCGTTGGAGAAAAAAAAACTAGAATATGTTATATTAGATAATTCTATGTGTGCACAGTGGCACAGAACAAAAATTAGCAATTCCAATTGTGATGACGTCAATCATGTGTTTGACTATTTTATTTTTGGAATTGATCCTCCGTAACCATAGCAAGAAAAATGTGATTATATCACTACAGTGTGAAAAGCAATCAAATATGCAGCTATCCTTGAGTTCTCCATATGTTTATAACATAACGATTAGGTACCACGGTGATATAGAAATGAGTTTATTTAGCAACAACTTTAAAAAATGACCATTCTGGAATCGCATATTCAACACGAAAATTAATCTATAAAAAAAATGCTTGCATCTGACGGGTTGGCCGAGCAGTAGAGCTCTAGACTGGTAACCGGAAAGTCTCGAGTTCGGATCCCGGGCTCGAGTCTAGAGAATGGCCCTAAATGCACCCACCACTGATGGGCACCTAAGTTAGGGAAACAAAGGCGGCTGGGTATAGCGCTGACCACATTACCCTCTTGTATGCCGAGGTCCCTGAAACAGATGGACTCTACTTCATCTGCACGATGTGTAATGGGCACTAACGGGAGGAGATGAGGATGACAAAAATACACCCAACATCTAGATAAAAAGTACTTCATTTTGTCTGTTCTTTCAATATCTTACTCTAATTCCCGGTAAAGGATACGTAGTCATTAATGCAGATGAAATTGTAAAGCCTTTAATAATGTGAATCCATTAAAAGAGAAGTTTAGGAGTGTTTGTTTGTATTCAATATTGAGTATCAATGTTAACTGTCATCTGTGAATAGGAAATATTGTGAAGGTTATCTTTGAGAAGGAATAATACACACGGAAGAGATTTAACAGAACTAGGAGGGTTTATAGTGTGGGATGATAGGGTAGGGGTTTGACGGGTATGGGGGCTGTTGTGGAAGGTTGATGGGGAGGGGGGTTAGCAGGTTTAGGGGGGCTATTGGGGTGGGATGAGAGGGTGGGGAATGGGGTTGCTGTGCTAGGTTGATGGGGGTGATGTGGTAGGTTAATAGGTGGGTTGATGATGTGGGTTAATAGGTGGGTTGATGATGTGGCTTGAATGAGAAAATTTGAGGGATGGGGTGAGAATGGAGTTGATGAGGTAAGTTAATTGGGTGGATTGATGGGGGGGGGGGGGTAATGTGGGTTATTTTAGGGGAGAATAATATGATGGGTTTATTAAGGGGAGAATGTGGTAAGTTACTAGGAGAATTGATGGGGTGCAGTAGGTTGTTAATGGGTGGTATGTTGGGTTATGAACCTATACGTATATAGACAAGTATAGAGTTAAATAGTAGGAGATAGCATAAAACCGACTAAGAACTGAACTATCCCATAAACTCTGTGAATTGATCTATATCCTCTCTATATCCTCTCCATATCCTCTCTATATCCTCCCTATATCCTCTCTATCCTCTCTATATCCTCTCCATATCCTCTCTATCCTCTCTATATCCTCTCTATATCTTACTATATGACCTCTCTATATATTCTCTGTATCCTCTCTATATCCTCTCTATATCCTCTCTATATCCTCACTATATCCTCTCTATATGACCTCTCTATATCCTCTCTATATGGCCTCTCTATATCCTCACTATATCCTCTCTATATCCTCACTACATGGCCTCTCTATATCCTCTCTATATCCTCTCTATATCCTCTCTATATCCTCTCTATATCCTCTCTATATCCTCACTATATGACCTCTCTATATCCTCTCTATATCCTCTCTATATCCTCTCTATATCCTCTCTATATGACCTCTCTATATCCTCTCTATATCCTCTCTATATCCTCACTATATCCTCACTATATCCTCTCTATATCCTCACTATATGACCTCTCTATATCCTCTCTATATCCTCACTATATGACCTCTCTATATCCTCTATAACCTCTCTATATCCTCTCTATCTATATCCTTTCTATATCCTCTCTGTATCCTCTCTATATCCTCTCTATGTCCTCTCTGTATCCTCTATAACCTCTCAATATCCTCTATAACCTCTCTATATCCTCTCTATCTATATCCTCACTATATGACCTCTCTATATCCTCTCCATATCCTCTCCATATCCTCTCTATATCCTCTCTATATCCTCTCCATATCCTCTCTATATCCTCTCCATATCCTCTCTATATCCTCTCTATATCCTCTCTATATCCTCTCTATATCCTCTCTATCTATATCCTCTCTATCTATATCCTCTCTATATCCTCTCTATATCCTCTCTATATCCTCTCTATATCCTCTCTATATCCTCTCTATATCCTCTCTGTATCCTCTCTATATCCTCTCTATATCCTCAGCTCCGTACTGTCAAGTGTTCAGTAATTGATGTGAACTTAGGACTAGAACTCTAGAACCTTTTAACACTTGGGACCCCTTGCGCGACCGCGCGGTATCAAAGTGCTAAGCCCAGTAACCGAAATGTCACCCGTATGTAAGGGCTAAGTAGACGCTCATTGATTAGCCGTACCCACATTCGTTTAACTGGGGTTGTCGATATTGAAGGTATGGCGCGTAAGTTTAGGTTTAGAGTTAATGTCTCGTTAACTGTTTTATTAGTTATATGTTTATTTGTGCAATCGAAGCGTGATGAGCTCTTAAAGTTGTAGTAACCGATTACAGAGATCTACACAATATTCTAGAAAACTTTAATATAACCCAAGTATCGACGATAGCAATATTTTACCCAAAGTATCGTCGAGGAGAATACTCGAATCCAAGTATCGACGATAGCAATATTTTACCCCAAGTATCGTCAAAGAGATTACTCGAATCCAAGTATCGACGATAGCAATATTTTACTCCAAGTATCGTCAATGAGATTACTTGAATCCAAGTATCGACAATAGCTATATTTTACCCCAAGTATCGACGAGAAAATCACTCGAATCCAAGTATCGACAATAACAATGCATCAACCCAAAACTTGAACGTTTGGCCTATCACAATCTGTAAAAGTAAATCTTAGACTATCTCAAAGAATTATAGTAGGCCCGTAGCTTTTGGAGATTCTCCCTGTAAAGTGAAGGGCGGGGCTAATAGATAAAAACCTACTAGAACAATGATGTCACGACACATTCAGATTGAGCTCCCCTGAGTTCAATTTTTTTTAATCAGCCAAGTATGAAGAAAAGACCACATTAATTCTAGCCAATCGGCGGGCAGGCTATAAATAACACCTGGCTCCGACATCGGCGCGTTGTAGCTTTTGATTGGTCGGTTTTGTTTTTAACTCCCATCGATGAAGATTGAACCGGGTGGGAGGGGAGGGGGGTGAGGGAGGGGTGGGGGGGGGGGGGTGGGGGGCGCGGTCGTGTGACATTCGGCAAACATCAGGCAGCAGAAATGGTTAGTATTTAGCTGTAAATTTCACATCCTTGTTCAGTTTTCGATTTTTATTTCTCGTCTGTCACATGAAGCAGGCGCCATTGAGTAGGTCGTTAGGTGGGGGGGGGGGGGGGGGAGGGGGAGGATGGAGAGGAGAAAAAAACAACAGCCGTCATTGATTTTTTTTACCTGCCAATGTTAGTGTGACGGTTCAATTGATTTCATTCGATGAGCCAGCTCTTGGGTCTCATTTCTACATTCAGTCAAGCGTGACGAAGGGTGTGTGAGAGTGTGTGTGTGTGGGGGGGGGGGGGGGGGGTAAGATGGTATAAATGACAAAAAACAAACAAAAAAAAACAAAGAGTTGTTCCGTTATAACGTATGAGGCGGATACTTCTCTATATAACTTATCATTAAGTATATCGACAGTTTCGAGAGTTAGGATTAGGTTAAGTTTCTTTAACTATGTTAAGCGATGACGAGGAAGAGTGAGCATGCGACCCTTCAGTAAATAGTACATATGTCTCTTTTCTAATATTGAGAATATTTTACACTAGAAATATTTGTTTATATATATATATAAACAGATATCTACCTACCTAACAACCTACCTATCTCTCTCTATATATATCTCTCTGTATTCTCAGGCATTCTCTCTCTCTCTCTCTCTCTCTCTCTCTCTCTCTCTCTATATATATATATATATATATATATATATATATATATATATATATATACACACTTAGAGAAATACTGCTAAAGTATGCTATTAAAGTAGCCAACTGGGTATGTTGCAATACCACCACACCTACTGTGCACCTGTGTTATAGCACAACTGTGTCAAGGGGTGCGAGATGGGGAGATGTGTGGAGGGAGAGAGGTGGTGGTGTGTATGTGGGGGGAGGGGGTTGGCAGTGGGGCCACGGTGGGAAAATCTCCAACGCGATGCTTTAAAATCAGCCGACCGTGACGCGTCGCTACCGACCCGGCCCGCTGTGGCGGGTGACACCTCACCTCACCACCCCCCCCCCCACCCCACTCACTGTCCCCATCGCCATATTGTAGACTTATTTAATGGGTACCGGGAAAATTTACCGCATACCGGGAAAGTTTAACGGATACCGGGTAAGTTTAACAGGACTAATCCTGTATATACCCCCACCCCCAAGCCAATCACCCCAAGCCGACATTACTCTACCACCTAGCAATTACAAATTAACCCTAAACCTAATCCTTACATTAACCGTTGCCCAAACCCTCAGGTAATGATTGGGAAATGGTCGGTAGGGAATTCGCCTATTCCACTCTTTGCCAGTTTGGTATTCCATAGAAATGTAAGAAATGCGATTTATTTCTACTCTGTCTGCTCATTTCAGGCATTCTATAAAATGCCGGGTTCCTAATAGATTTTCCTCGACAGGGGGCAGTTACCATGAGGGGGGGTGGGTAATGTCCTAGACCCTAGCAGCTATTTCTACTACAACCCCAGACAACACATAGGCGTCGCAAGGTGGAGGAGGGGGTGCTGCCCGCACTGCGCGCGACGACGAAAACCGTAATGATTTGAGGTAGAGTGGGAATGGGAGGGGGGGGGGGGGTGTCAGCGACACCAAATTGAAAATGGAGGAGGTGGGGGTGACACAATCATTTACCCAACCTAGTGACGCTACTAAGGCAACAGGATGCACTAGCGATTCAATTCAATTATAAGACCCTGCTCTAAACCTTATTCAGCCATAACCATCTGGCTTTATGCCTAAATCAGCCATAAGGGGTCATCCATTTATGACGTCCACACGCGGGGTGGGGGGGGGGTCCGAAAAAACCTCCTTTTTTGTGGACGCATATGGACTTGTATAAGGAAAAAAAGTGAATTTTTGTGGACGGGGGGGGGGGGGGGGTGTCCAAAATCCAAAAAAATTGTGGACGTCATAAATGGATGACCCCTAAATCAGCAATAACCATCTAGTTTTACACCTAAATCAGCCATAACCCTCTGGCTTTATACCTAAATCAGCTATAACCACCTGGCTATTTACCTAAATCAGCCATAACCCCCTGGCTTTAAACCTAAATTAACCATAACCTTACTACCATAACCAGACCATTGTAAATAATCAATGCACTAATGTGCTCATCAATAGCTATAAAACGCGAGAGATCTACACTTGGAACCCATTGTATCCTCTAAGTTGTGCAGTCGGCGCAATAGTTATAAAACCTGCAGTGTCATCAATTTGTCTGATTAAAAATACTTGCATAACTACTTCCAGAGCACCACACAGACACACAATGTATGTTAACATATACACAATCTACTGGTACTCTATATCGGATGTGTACGAATTATTTAACATTTGTATTCATTTGAGAGATGAGTCGAGTATAATATAACTGTAATACTGACCCCCAAGCTCAAGTGCGTGACGTAATTTACGGACGAGCCCCCCCCCCCCCCGCCATACAATCAGAACTGAATGTTCCACGCTTGAAGACTAGGTCGACTGTTAATAGTGCCACAAGCAACAGTGGGCCTTGTTGTGTCCATGTGAAAAAAATACATTAGCAAGTCTCAGTTCTGGCGCAGGAATTTTGTCACAATAACCCGACACAGCAAGGGATAACTTTTGTAAGCAAGAACGTGATCGGTCGCAAAAATTGATCGGCGATTACCTCCCTTCTTTAGACCCCGGGTTGAAAAAAATAGATTTAGAGATAATCCGGAAATAACAGCCTTTTAAAGGTCAAGGTTATACACGGACACGTTCAGAAGGTCGGAGTGAACTTGTTCAATAGCAATGACACATGTGTCACGTAACATAGAGATGACATATGCCATCTTGGTATGTCATTCCCGATTGCTATACTGAGAACATTAAAATTTTCTAGTCCAACGGTGTATAGTTGGAGTAGAGCTCAGCAGTTTCACAGAACTCTGCACTCAATGGGTAGCTATATCCATCAGCCTTTTACAAAACCCGGTACCTGATAGAGCAAGTTGGTCTAGTTGAGGTTCAACAGAATAGGGCCTGGGTTTTAATCTCAAGGCTTTTGGGTTAGCCACATTTCGAGCTATCGCTGTACCACGTCTTTCAATTGCAAGGAGTGACTGTATTCCCGTCAGAAAGAACCAGTTTTAAAGCGGAATATCGTGGCAAGAGATGACAAAACAGATTGGAATGACACAGAGGAGTGCTTAAAGTATACTTTGAGGTGAGTCAGAAAGAAGGAGAGAGAATATTGGATACCACATCATTACTGGGGACGGTGTAGAGAGATAGACTGCTAATCCTAACGTCTCGAGCTTGAATCCGGGTACAAGTCAGTTGAATGTCCCTGAGTCTACCCAGCTTTGATGGGTACCTAACTCAAGTTAGGGAAAGCAAAGGCAACTGTGCATAGTGCTGACCATCCTATCCCTTTATATGACGAGGTCTCTGAAACAGATGAACTCTACTTCAACTGCAACATGTGTCTTGGGCACGAACAGAAAAGAGGATGATATCATTACTACATCGTTACGTGGCTACAACAGAAACCTCGATTACGTCGCGTCCCTAAAGAAACCATCATACAAATATAACATATACAAAAAGAAGACACTTCTTTACGGCGCATGCACATCAATTCTTTACATAGGTTTTATAATGGTCATTTGCAACGAATATTACCATAGCTATATAAATGAATGTCGAACTTTACAAAACAACATTTATTTTTAGACACTTGGACAATTAACTCTTCTGTCTAAGGTTGTTCAGTTACACAATTAACTCTACGGTTAAACTCTAAGGCTGTTCAGTTACACAATTAACTCTACGGTTAAACTCTAAGGCTGTTCAGTTGCACAATTAACTCTACGGTTAAACTCTAAGGCTGTTCAGTTACACAATTAACTCTACGGTTAAACTCTAAGGCTGTCCAATCAGAGACAAGTGCTGGCTCTCATTCTTGCTGTTGACATTGGAACTTCAGACACGCCCAGCTAAGGTGCCATACAGACATATTACTTTATTAGTTAACGCCGTACCCCCGGGGAGAGGGGGGGGGTTGAGTTTAAAGGGTGGGGCAGATTAGGCCACGACCAAATTCACTGGTCACGTGACAATGATATAAAATATAAATAATCTCCGCCATTTATTCTCCCCCCCCCCACCCCCCCCTTCCACCCCCACGAATCACAAGACCCAGTAGATTCCGGCTACGAACCCCGCACAGATCAATGTGAAATGCCAACAATGAAGACGCCAGAGCTAATGACGAAAACCAAAGCCATTCATTAGTAAGCTTCAGGGAACATGAAAGATCTCACAAGGAACGAACTACCTTCTAGAAGAAAACTTACTCCGTCTATACAAGGTCCTTGTGTGATCCAGTTTTTTTGTTTACGATACTAAAGCACGCAGGCGTATCGATAAGCTATATTAAGATATAATTAATCTTTTAAAGACTTCACTATTTTAATTAAAACTGTTTTAAGTTTCTTTAATGAATAGGGCAAGGTGAAGGTCAAATACGCAATTTCCTGTGTCACCTGACATTAATGACGTTCGGGGGGGGGGAGATGACAAACATGGTGAGTGTGATTAAGGAATGATTAACAGCATGATTAAGAGCATGATTAAATAATGATTATGAGCAGGATTAGAGAAGGATTAAAAGCGCGATTAAAGAATGATTAAGAGTACGGTTAAATAATGATTTTGAGCATTATTAAGAGCATAATTAAATAATGATTAAGAACACAATTATATAATGATCATGAACATGATTAAAGGGAGATTAAGAGCGAGAATCAGGAATGATTAAGATCATGATCAAGCGACTAAGATCCGCAATATTAATGATGGATCTAGGGAATACCATTTTCTTAAGTTAGATTTGGGGGGGGGGGGGGGGGGGGCAAGGAAGATAACTGGAGAAGGGAATTGGTATACGGTCACGTGCTTCCGGTTGGTCAGGTAAGTACCGTCGAAAGTACCGTATCAAGAGGACCGGAACAGTCAAGACAGGCTATACTGCACTGTGATTGGTCATTGACTGACATTGACCCAATGAAACAGAACGCCTTACTTCCAGAACCTCAATAAACATGAAAAAAAAATCGGGCATAATCGACACGTTCTAACTGAAACATATATTTATATGTTTTGCACGAGTAATGTTATGATAAAAAGATAACACTATATTTTAACCTACGACCCCCCCCCCCCCCTTCCCCCAACTAGTTCCATACACAATTTCAGACATAGTTAAATCTTTGTTGTGATCTAGCTTAGACAATGTTATAGACCTCGAGGACTTTTAGTACTGGTATAAACACAGACTTAGTGACTGAAGTGCATTCCATCTGATCCTCTATACTTGGTTGATTCCAAATACATTTTTTTCACGGCAAGCCGACCCAATCACCGGGAATTAAAAAAAGTATAAAAGAGATTTGTTCTGGAAAGATAACTCTCCGTAACTCCGGTAAAAGCTCGGTTCAACCTGACAATGCCATGCGCCTGTCAGTGTCGCACTTGTCAGTGGAGCGTCACGTGACAGTCAATGTGTCACCCCCCGGGGTGGTGATCCCCCACCCCGGGGCAGACAACGGCGGCTAAAAGGGTTGGAGTGTTAACCGTCAGGTTAGGAGATTGGGGAGGCAGTAAAGGATGACAAAAAAAAAATGCGGATGTTGAAGTGAGTTTCGTGGCTGAATGCTCAAACACAACATCCGAGGAATTAATTCCAACCGACAACATCCAATTTGGCAGGGTGCTGTATAATCAAAATAGGAAATCTAATAATACATAAAACAAAAAATGCTATATTTAGCACTCATACACTATCAGTAGCGGAAATACACAAGTTTAAATTCTTTTTGAAAACAAAGCATTAACCCAATTAAATTAAACATTTTAACCAAAATTTTAATCCAAATATAATGAGTTCAAATTGTCAACTGTATATGTCTTCTTTTTATCCGTTCATGCCCTAGACACATGGAACAGATGGAGTAGAGTTCATGTAATCAGAGACCTCGGCTTTTGAATATATAGTGTGGTCAGCACTATGCCCAGTCGCCTTTGTTTTCCCCTGCTTGAGTTAGGTACTCATCAGAGCTGGGTGGACTCAGTGACATTCTACTGACATGAACCCGGATTGGGTTTGTGTTTGAATTTGGTTTGTTTTCGTTTGCTTTTTTTGTTTGTGTTTTCTTTGTGTTTGTGGTTGGGTCTGTGTTTGTAGTTGTGTTTGCGTTTGTGTTATGTTTGTGTTTTTTTGTCTTTTGTTTTGGTTGGTTGTGGTTAGGGTGTTTTAGTTTTGGTTGGTTGTGGTTAGGGTGGGCAATCAGGGTATATGCTGATTACTAAACTCATGTCATGGTCCTTTGCAGATAGGTTTTTCACAGAGGCCAGTGCAGGGTCTAGCCGGGACGGCTAGTATATATATATATATATATATATATATATATATATATATATATATATATATATATATATATATATATATATATATATATATATATATATATATATATATATATATATCATGGTACCCTCTGTTTTTGTCCTAAGTTATGATGTATTCATTAAGTCCTATATGCATATTATTTCCAAAGCGAGACATTTAAGACGAGATCCCACTGTAGATTTTCATCTGTTAAAGTTCTCATAAAATAAACATCAGAGCAGATTTTGGACGCGCTTGGCGACATAAATGAAGACAAAATAGCTACGAAAAAAAAAAAACTGACACAAAGGGGACACATCAAAGACGCTACGGGGAGAGGGGGTAAGAGGGAGGGGGGTAATCATTTATAGATGACCCAGGTGAAAAAATGAAAAGTAAGATACCACACAGAGACTGACAAGGCGTAGCAGGTTGTAAAGTAAAATTTTGTGTAGCGGTCGCAGCGTGACGAAGATGACGCGATAAAAATTGTGTGCATTTCTAACTAGATCTAGAAAGGCGTGGGGATTACAGCTCAAAGTGTGGTTGCTACGTGCCAGTAGCGTAACAAGGGTTGGGGCGTATCGCAGCAGGCATCAGGCAAAACAAAGGCAACACTATTTGTTTTTTGTTTGTTTACTGCAATCTGTGTGGGTGAGAGATGAGGACATACCTCATAGTGCTCACACTTTAGGGCCAGGCTCATGTTCTATTTATTACCGCTTACATTATGTGACGTATTCGACATTTCAAAATTCCTTTAAGAACAGATGCTTTACGGGGCAGATGAAGTAGAGTTTCCCTGACCTAGGAGCGGTGTGGTCAGCCTCATGTACAAACCATGAGCTGAGTTCCAGACATTCATATTGGTAGTCGTGCGCTCTACCGCTCGAGCACATTGCACCCCTCTCCCCCTTCCCAGTCCCCCCCCCACGCACTTATTATCTTTCACCGCAAGTTTTTTTTTTAATTAACAGAAAATAAAATTAAAATGTTCCAGATTTCTGTGTGTCTTGGCATATTTGTAACAGCACTTAAATATTCTGACTACTTAATCACTACATATTTCACTTGAGTTTTTAGAACAAGCGCAATGTAAATGTGTATGTGTATATATAGGCCTATATGTATGCGTATATGTGTGACCACAAACACCGTAAAGATGGTGCCTGACGCATGTGTATCCGTGTATTTGTTAATTTAAAAGCTCGTATTGTAACCCAGGCCTACTCCCCCTCCCCACCCCTCCCCCGGGACGGTACCGTGCCAATACCCTAGCATGACACCGGCCACTGGGTCTGGTCAATATTGCATTACAAACATCTATAATGGATTCGGGCGGAGGGGAGATAAGTATCTGGCCTCGTTACGGCTGTCACGGGCATGCGCGACCTGCGCACGTGAGCGTGCGCGCGCAAGAAAACCAAATTGGAAGCGCATGCGCGGACATTATTTTCTTTTTTTTTTAAAAGGCTGATTTGGGGATAAAGAATTGTATGTCATACACGGAAGTTTGGGTTTTGGGTTTTTTTATGGGTCACTACCATTCTCCCGACCTTTCTCTGTGTCACTACCTTTCTCCCAACCTTTCTCTGTGTCCCTCCCCCTCTCCCGACCTGTCTCCCATATCCCACAATCTCTGGCCTAAGTTGTGTGCCCAAGGGCTCAGGGGTCTCACAGTTAGATCACTACGTCTAAATCAGCCGTGATAGCATCAGGGAATGCAAATACGTTCTCAGGTTCGATGTGTGCTTTTAACCCTCTGGGTCCCAGCTAGGTGTGCAGGTCTATTAACCCTGTGGGTGCCGGCTTGTTGTACATGCCTATTATCCCCGTGGGTACCAGTTAATTGTGCAGACTTATTAACCCTGTGGGTGCCGGCTAGTTTTGCTGGTCAATTAACCCCTGGGTACCGCCTAGGTGTGCAGGCCTATTAACCCTGTGGGTACTAGTATATGCATTATGCATTAACCCTATGATAACTGGCATGCAATAACCCTTAAAAATCTTAAGCAAGTTTTTGAGTGAGATGATAATAGATCAAATTACAGTTTAGACAATTTGATAATCTCAGTGGGAATGGTGAATTTCTTTGTAAATAAATAGTAAAATAAGAATAATTAAGTTATTTAAAAAACTATAACAAGAAAACTATGACAAGAAAATCCGTTTATTATTTGTTCCAACCACATATCGATTAGCCGACAGTTTACCCTGTTGGTCAGCTAAAGTTAGCCCAAGTGTTTAGAATGGGTTACTGATTTATTTAAACGAATTTAATCATGTTAAATGCCCGGGGATAATTAGATTTATTTAACTACATTACGAGGTGGTGTGTGTTCACTGGTGTGTATGTGGAGTGAGTATGTGTGGGGTGTTTGTGAGATTGTCTGTGTGGTGTGTGTATGTGAGGTGTGTATGTGTGGGGCGTATGTATGTGGTGAGTATGTGCGTGTGTATGATAGGTGTGTATGATGGGTGTGTATGATGGGTGTGTATGATGGGTGTGTATGATGGGTGTGTATAATGGGTGTGTATCAGGGGGTGTATTTGTGGGGTGTGTATATGAGGAGTGTATGTGCGTGTGTATGTAAGGTGTGCATTGGAGGTGTGTATGTGTGGTGTGTATACGAGGTTTGTATGGGGGTACGTATGTGAGGTGTGTATACAAGGTTTGTATACGAGGTGTGTTTGTGAGATGTGTATGTGGAGAGTGTATGGGAGCTGTGTATGATGACTGTGTGTGATGTGTATTTTATAGGCGTCCTCTAGACCCAAGTTTACGTTAGATTAAATTATGCTGTAAACGTATTGTATGCGACCACTGGTGACATATAACCTGTGTTAACATACGAGCCATAATGACACTTGTTGACCTACAACCCACTGACATACAACCACTTTAACATATGACCCATATGGGCTAGAAAGCACGCCCGTTCCCATAACAACCAACACAAACTCTCCAACCCGGCAAAAGATGGCCAGATTGGGATAAAAATCTGGCCAGCTCCAGATTATTTGATTTTGGCTCGGATAATCACCAAGGGGAAACAATAAGACCAGGTACTCCATCTTCCCACGTCGAGGTTGGGGCCCGGTGAGGTAAGCGATGAGGTAGATCAGGAGGTGAGATAAAAGACTGAGGTATGAAGCACAGAGGGAAAAATAGATTTGAACAGGGGAAAATTAGAAATACTGTGGATTAAGATGTGGTTAAAATATTAAATAGGGATTCGTTAAGGGATTAGGATCAACTGTATTATTCATGTTACCTTGACAGAGGTGGCTATTTGTTACACCGTATGGTTTTTACTATATGTTTAATCGTATGGTGTTCAGAAGGTGTAGCCTATATGAACAACCGCTTTTGATGAGGGTATGAGGGAGGTAGTTGTTGGGGGAAAAAAGCGAGGTAGAATTTATGGTAGCGCCATATTCGAAAGATTATTTGTGTGTGTGTGATGGGTGGTGGGGGTGGGTATGGGGGGGGGGGGGGTGGCAAAATAGACAATTAAAAGGGGGTATTTTTTATACCAGTGTCCGATAATAGAATCTTCTTTAAAAAGGGGTGTAGGTTACTGGAAGTTAACTAAAATATAGGGGTCGGCGTGGTCGAGTCGGTAAAGCTCATGGTTGCTAAACCGAAAAGTCTCGAGTTCGAAACCTCGTTAGCTGGGGACAGCCACTCTTCTAGGAGAGACAACTCCAAAATCAAACAACTGCTGCCTTGTAGTTTGTTCTTGGTTGGACAAAGGCTATGGAAGCAAATCCAAAAAGAAAAGCAGGCTGAAATCGGAGTCAATGGCCTCAATGGCGCATAACCAATTGACACGTATCCTTAATTGTGATGGAAGCATGGTCGAGTCGGCAAAGCTCATGGTTGATAAATTCGAAAAAGTCTCGAGTTCAAACCCTCTGGCAGATAAGGCCCGATCCCTCCCAACACTAAAAATTAAGAACGAAGAAGAAGAACTAAAATACACACACGGCATGCTAATGTTAATGCTAATCGTATACATAGTCCTAACCCCCAACCCCAGTCCTACCATACACCTAACCCTAATTTCTACCCATAAAACTAGTCGAGATGAAAATATTAGTAACAACCTAGCACACCCATTTTTAGAAGAGTCTATTATAGAACTTCAGCATCTTCAATCATCCCAAACAGGAAATATAGCAGCCCCAATAATCAGAAGAGGTACCATTTGAATAACTCGTCACTGAGGTTATCCTAAATTCGAATTTTACAATTAAACTCAATCTGAAAAGCTTTTTCTTTAGACGCCTGTTGCGTTTATGGTCAAACGGTTATTTAGTTTTGGCCCATATCTTCTTCATAATTGTAATAATGGACGAGATTTCCCCCAATATAATTAAATATTACGTGACAATATGTTATGCACCATACAGCGGCTGAATCCGATTTCAGCAAACTTTTCTTTCTGGATTAACTTCCATAGCCTTTGTCCATCCAAGAACAAACTACAAGGCAGCAGCTGTTTGAAGTTTTCTGTCCTAGATGGGTTGCTGTCCACAGCTACTATTGAGCCTCATCTACCTCGGAGTTCGAACCCGGGACTTACCAGTTCAGCACACGAGACAAGTTACCGGGGGGAGAGGGGGGGGGCTACTAATCGTATAGAGTGACTTTTGTGTTTTCTAAGGGAAAACAGCTAACTTGCTTTTAGTCGACTCAAGCACGAACTACTAGGGAGGTAAAAAAATAGGGTATTGATTCGTTTTCTAAATAATAACTTACTGGTATATCTTACAATATTTAAGTACCCAATAGTAGAAAATAAAGCAAGTATAAAGCCTTTATAATTACACATTTTTAAAGACATTTGAAGTAGGAGATTAAAGACAATGTTTGGTTTGAGCCGCAAAAAGTTTAAAATAAAAGCGCAGAACGCAAAAAGTAATGAAAAGATTTTTGAAAAGCCTAGTATTTTCATTTTTAAAAATAATTAAAGTGTCCAGCTTGTCCTTAGCATACAAAATCTTTTATTGCTCGCTTTGTCCAACCAACAATTCTCTTTCTATTCTCTCCCCACCCCCAACAAATCCTTGTTAATTACACTAACATCGATCAGAAAAAAAGAGTTATTGGACGACCAAATAATTCAAATATCAGTTGAGAGGGGTGACAAATTAGACAACTTTCACAGTTTGACTGAGCACTACTAAAACATACAGGATAACACTGAATTTAATTTAGCAAAAACAAATGGAGAAGACAGATCTTAAAATAACTAAAACATACAGGAGTGGTCTAGCGGAAGAGAGCTGGACTGCTAAACCCGTAAGCCTCGAGTTCGAATCCGGGCTCAAGTCAGAAACAAATGAATTTTTACTTCACTTGCCCCGTAGACCATCAGGTTTGAAACAAAACTTTACTATACAGAAGATATATCTTAATATAACTAAAACATACAGGAGAAGACATCTTTATATTCAGCGAAACAGTTTGGTTAAGACAGCTCAGAATAGAAAGAAAACAGATTGGAGAAAACATGTCTACTTCAATTTGTCGAATTCTCCAGAATCGATGTCGTCTTCCCCTCCCCGTTTCTAAACTTAAAACTTGTTTTATCCCCTCCAAATCACACTTCACTTCCAATAAGTAAAACACACTAGCAACCAATCACCACAACAAATCACATTGATGGCGAACCCGACTCTTTATAATTCACAGTGATCAGAGCACATCAAAAGAAACAAGTAAATTAACGTGTTTTGAGTGGAACACTAAAAAAAAAAAAAAAACAGCCAGGGAGCGCGATCAATAAATCACATTGCTTATCGATTAGTGTATTAGCCGGAGCCAGGGCCAAATTTTGATCAGTGGCCCGTGACTAGCCAGACGATAAACAAAAACCCATTGGGGAGCCAACCAAGCGTGAAATGATAGTTAATTTCGTCATTTGCACTAATTGACATCGCCGTGGTCAATGGCGTGCGATGACAAGTTAATAGAACAGACCAATCAGGGCATCGGTTCCAGACAGGTTGGGTTAGTGCAGATGGTAGCATATATATATATATATATATATATATATATATATATATAATATATATATATATATATATATATATATATATATATATATATATATATATATATATATATATATTTATCTATAAAGATAGATAGATAGATAGATAGATAGATAGATAGATAGATAGATAGATAGATAGATAGATAGATAGATAGATAGATAGATAGATAGATAGATAGATAGATAGATAGATAGATAGATGGATAGATAGATGGATAGATGGATGGATGGATGGATGGATGGATGGATGGATGGATGGATGGATGGATGGATGGATGGATAGATATATTGATATAGAGCAGCATATTACCCACCCACCCCCGTTAATTATTTGTCAGATGCCCCCCCCCCCCCACCCTCTGTCAAACGGCAGTATAGCATTGCGCCTTATCTATTACCCCCAAACCTCCGGGGTCATTCAGAGATACAGTAGGGACAAGGGATAAGTTAAATGATAGGTTCAAGGACAGGGTCAGCTCATGGAGTTGGATATCGAGTTGGAAATAGGTTGAAAATGAATTCTAAAAGGGGAGGGGTAACCGACATGACCGGGGCGTGGGGGGGGGGGGGTTAATCGTCATATGGCGTAATGTGTTGGAACCACATACACACACACATATATATATATATATATATATATATATATATATATATATATATATATATATATATATATATATATATATATATATATACTTTTAAAAACTTTTTTTGTCTCTTGGAATTTTCTTTAAATAGGATTTGAAATTGAATGTGATTAAAAACAATATCAGCCCAAAAACCAATTAATGAGATAATTAAACCCGACCAAGGCAGAAAATCCTATCGAACTGCCAGTTCATCTCTCAAGAGGCTTGAGATTGTTCGGACTATAGTTTTTATCACACTGAGGGTGGGGGTGATGGGGAGGGGAGAACACTAGTCGCCTCTCCCAGGGGGTTGGTGATTGTTTGGACTACAGTTATCACCTTGGGGTGGAAATGTGGGGGAAGTGGAGGTGAGGACGTGGGGTGGGGGTTAAGGGAGGTGGGATAACAACCAGAGAACACTAGTCGCCCCTCCCTCGGGGTCTGGTGATTATGTGGACTAGTTATCATCCGGGGGGTGGAGAAGTGGGGGTGGGGACATGGGGTTGGGGTTGAGGTTGAGGGAGAGGGGATGACAACCACAGAAATCTGCTCGCCTCTCCCACGGGGGCTGGTGATTATTGAGACTACGATTATCACTGGGGGTTGGTGACGTGGGGGGGGGGCGTGAAGAGGGGGGAGGTTGGGGTAGAGATGAGGACATGAGGGTGGGGACGTGGGGTGGGGGTTGAGGGAGAGGGGACAACAACGAGAGAACATAACTCGCCTCTCCCCGGGGCTGGTGATTATTGGGACTACAGTTATCACCTTGGTGGTAGGGACGTTGGGGTGGGGACGTGGGGGAACGTGGGGGTGACACCGCCATCTTCACACGTGATTACCTCCTACAGGCGTATCGGCCAGGTCTGGCTGGCACCGTCATGAATATTCTATGACGCGCTAGGGCGATGACGTAAGCCGCGACAAGCCTGACCGGCCCGCGGTTGGACCAAAAAACAAACCGGCACGCTTTGATGAAAAATTTACAACCGACGATCAAATTTCATAGCGTGTTGAGTGACGCGGGGATCAAAATTTGATCAACTTTTTATGACTGGTTTTGTTTGAAAAATTTTTTGTAAGCGTAGGGGAGAGGGGAGGTTGTTAAACAGTAAATTGGTGCCGAATCAGCGAACAATGACATGTTGGTTTCCAGAACGGTACGGTCCCGGAACAAGGAGTACACTAGTTAGGAGAATAGTAGACACTGTTTCAGGCAGAAAGGTTCATGTTTTAATAAACAGCTTTTGGTTTTACGCCATTGCTATTTGTTTGGAGAATAAGGTACAAACCTGTAGGAAATAACGACAAATATTGTGAGTGCTTTGTGCATTTGGGGAGACAAGTGGGTCAAACTACTTGTAATATACACATTTTTTTTTCAATTTCAAAATATACGCTTGTATATGTGGAAAATAAAATAAAATTCATGTTGTTGTTGCATTTACAAAATGTTTGTACACGCCTATTTGTTATTTAAGGCTCACCCAGATGTTACACGCCAAGCACTTGAGTGGAACCCCCAGGGAAAGCGGAAGAGAGGGCGCCCAAGACAGACCTGGAGGCGGAGTCTTCTCGAAGAACTGAAGCTAACCGGGATGTCTTGGGAGATGACAAAATTAATAGCCGGGGATAGGAAGAATTGGAAGGAAATGGTGGAGGCCCTATGTTCCATAAGGAGCAAAGAGGACTAATGGATATGTTATTTAAAAGTAAATGTAAAGTTCACTTTTCGAACCTGACGGTTCATGGAGCAAGTGAAGTAGAGTTCACCTGTCGGTCATATCGGCATATGAAAAGATCGTACGATTTAGCTGGTTCAAAAATAAATTAATTAAGATTTATCTTTAAAATGTTTTTGTGGTACCTCGACAGAAGAGGCATTATAGTAAATACATGCCACAAGCACTTTGATTATTCTTAGCATTACCGCTGGTCATTAGTTTAGGTCATCCGTGTTGCTGTATTAGGTCTAGTATGAGACTGCATGTCTGTGAAAAGCCTATCTCATATCATATCGGTTGGAAGTATATCTATGTTTCTCCGACTCATCTCAGGTGCCGAATAGAGCTGAATGAACTCAAGGACGCTTTACAGACTCGAGAGCGGGACTATTCAATCGCAAAAAAAAAAAACATCTTACGATGCCACAAAGCATGATTTTTACTGCCATAAATCATGACTTTTACTCCAGAAAACTTAAGTTAGACAACACATGACTTTGACTGCTAAAAGTCATGTCATTGATTCGACACGCCAACCACAAACACAGGTAAAACTCTGGTCACGTGATGTGGCATCTGGTCACATGACTCGTCAAAAACCCTTGGCGACTTCCTTGTTTACAACACCAGCTATAGGATACAGTGCAACTAGGATACAGTGAAACTAGGATACAGACATCACACTGTGGGCGGATCGATTCCGTCTCAGCCGTCCAGGTGGGTACAAAAACACGACTTCACTCAATCGATACTTTACTACTTTACGTCATGGAAATAACATCTTCGATACCACAGTGATATAGAATTCACCGCACCTCATTCATATATATATATATATATATATATATATATATATATATATATATATATATATATATATATATAATATACCACAGTGACAGAATACATCGCACCTCAATCATACATCGATACCACAGTGGTACAGAATACACCGGAACGTCATTCGTACACGTCCTTGAGAAGGGTGAATTAACAGAAGGGTGGGTGGGCAAGAGGTGGGGGGAATGATGACCCCACCCTACTTTTATACAGAGTTGAAATCATGTGCGTCAAGTACTTCCTGTATGCCAGTTTTTTTTCATTCTTAGATTTCATGCCAGGAAATAGGCAAGCAACAGTGGAAGATATTTTTTTTTTACTGCAAGGAGTTTCATTCTAGTTTATTTTAAGTTTTAAAGCAGGATGATTGTATTTCAATCTAAACACGAATAAAACATTATTCAACATCATTGCAACATCACTAAACAGTACTCACACATCAAGAAACATTAGTGCAACAACAATAAGCATTAATAAAACATCACTCAAAAGAGCATAGAGTATAAGAACCAAACACAATACACAGAGCCCATATATTTTATAACTGCATAAATATAGCCAAGTGTATTTTATATCTATACACCTAATCGATGTCCTATGATCGGATTATCAGATTCCCATTCAAAGTTTATAGTATGTTTGTAAGTGCAATAAGGTGCGGCCACTAGTCTAAGAATAGACTCAAGGGGAGCAAACTCACACTCCACAAAACTTTATATCGCTTTTATTTTATTTTATTTTTTTGGAGTGGTTTGATGTGGAGAAGGAATATTGATTGAGATCGATTGTATAAAAAAAGAAAAGAGAAGATCAATAGTCTTAAAATTGGAAAAGAAATCAAAGGACACTAGAAAATTAATCATGTGCTGCCTCATAAATTGCCATTAACAGTATGGCACATTTATGAAAATGGATTTTAATTTGTTTTTTTTCTAAATGTTTTACAAGTGATCACAACACCCCCCACCCCCACTTCCCTGCCCATACCCCCACACAATACATAAAATAACCGATCAGTTTTAACTAATTACAAAAATTGATTTTCGAATAGGTGCACAGAGCGTGTACATAGGCATCGGATAGTTGATCAGTGTTTCTTGCAGACTTTTTTCTTCGGGGAGGGGGGCCGCACGAAATTGTGTGGGGAAGGGGGGAGGAGGAGGAGCGGACACTTCCTGTGTAAATATATTTCGTTCGGGGGACAGTAGACGTTCTTTGGGCGAGGAAAGTGGGGGTAGGGGGGGGGGGGCCGGGAGGGCGAAGCCCCCCCCCCCCTTTTCAGAAGAGATGTCTGGAAGAAACTCTGAAGTTGCTACATCAGGGTAAAAGAGCTAGTTTAGTCAGTGGCAAGCTCCGATTTTGTCGCATATTTATATTTATAAACCCCCTGATTCAGGCGAACTCGTTTTCCCTCCCCTATTCAATCAACGTGTATCAGAAAACACAAACCGGACGAGCTTCTCGCTGTTCCCCACCCTAGCGATGCCGGATGGTACGTTTTTGCTAAGAGATTCAAGAGCTTTATTATGCTTTCACGATAAGGCACCAAGAAAGTGAAAAACAAAAATTTATTATGTCAATTCTATTAGCTTGAAATATCGGCCGATACTGTGGCTAGGATATTCTGCTGATGCCATAGGAAGCAAGCGGACATATCTACAGATGCCTAGTGTTGAAAGCGGACAAATCTACCGTAGCTTTGTGTTGAAAGCGGACAAATCTACCGTAGCTTTGTGTTGACGGACAAATCTACCGTAGCTTTGTGTTGAAAACGGACAAATCAACCGTAGCTTTGTGTTAAAAGCGTACAAATCTACCCTAGCTTTGTGTTAAAAGCGGACAAATCTACCCTAGCTTTGTGTTGACGGACAAATCTACCGTAGCTTTGTGTTGAAAGCGGACAAATCTACCGTCGAGCTTTGTGTTGAAAGCGGACAAATCTACCGATGCTGAAAATCAGGCACATTTGTACCGCGCCCCGCGGGTTTCCCATTCACTAGACGCCATTAAAATGGTCACGACGGCAAAATGCCTTTCGCGTACATTCCGGTAAGTTAAACCGGTTTTCCGGTTCGTAGAGTTCAAATGGTTTACAAACAGTACGACTGTAAAGGAGAATCTAAACCCAACGCTACACACATATTCTGTGTCGAGCTATGTTTACAGTGTTGTAGGCGCGGAGGGTTTTTAAATCACGTCGTAAATACATGCACACTAGTGTGTCAAGTATGGTTTTAAAATAACTCCAAAAAAAAAATCTTGATCGGCTTAAAATATTAGCCTGCTAATTTATCACTGTAAATGTAAAGATTTTTATGGCATCATTGCATGACCGAGCAAAGTTGAAGAGTTTTATGTCTGGCTTTAAATGGCATGTTTACTAGACATGTAACCGCCTACTTACTTACATATTTTACGTTACGTTTTACTTCCCCGTGGGTTTAGGAGCACCCAAAGTTTATAGACCAATTAAAAATAACATACGGTAGAGTAAATAGTTTTATTTAAAATAGGGCTTCTCTAAAGCGCATGTTTGCTTAAAACAGAAGACTATTTGAATTTTAATAACAAAAATTCTATTTTGATAAGTTTAATCTTATCATCAATGTCCAGTACAATGTCAAAAGGTACTATTGTAGTTTACTTCAACACGAAAACTACATTTGTTTAAGCCCATAATTTAACGCTTCTCTAGATAACACGACATAATCAATAGCAGATATTGCAATTATCTAATTTCTTCACCCACTTCCGCCCCTCGGAAACGTTATAATTTTGTGGACAGAAACCGTTATCACGTGAATAAATAAAAAAAACTGCCGACTCATGAAATCATACTTGAACATTGGATGTTAGGCTATGGGTGACCTTGACATTTATGAGGACAGGTGATGTGACACGGGTGATGCCAGACAAGCAGGATCGATTGGAACACGATCTGTCGGGCCTGATTACACACTGGTCAGCGGTTTGATGTGGTCACGTGATGGTGGTCATATTAAGGGGACAGGGCGGGTGTGTGGTGGTGTGTGTTGTTGGGAATGTGTGTGGTGTGAGGGGTATGTGTGGTGTGTGTGGGGTATGGGTGATGTGTTGGGTGTTTGGGGTATGTGGTGTGTGGGGTGTGATGGGTATGTGTGGTGTGTGTGGGGTATGGGTGATGTGTTGGGTGTTTGGGGTATGTGGTGTGTGTGGGGTATGTGTGATGTGTGTGGTGTGTGTGAGGTATCGATGATGTGTTGGGTGTTTGGGGTATGTGGTGGGTGTGGTGTGTGGGGTATGTGTGATGTGTGGGGTATGTGTGGTGTGTGGGGTATATGTGGTGTGTGGGGTATTTGTGGTGTGTGGGGTATATGTGGTGTGTGGGGTATGATTGGTGTGAGGGTATGCATAATGTGTGGGGTATGTGTGGGGTGTATTTGGTGTTACTGGTATGTGTGATGTGTGAGGTATAAGTGGTGTGTGGGGATATGTATGGGGTGAATTCGGTGTTTCTGGTATTTGTGGTTTGTGGCGTATGTGTGGTGTGTGTGATGCATGTGTGGAGTTTGAGGTATGTGTGGTGTGTTGTATGTGTGGTGTGTGGGGTAAGTGTGGTGTGGGGAGTATGTGTGGTGTGTGGGCTGAAGTGTTATGTGACCAATGTGTAAGGTATGCGGTATATGTAAAATGTCTGGTGCGTATACTATGTAGGGCATATGTGGTGCACAAGTACTTGAATTAATGAGGCAGTAAAGTGCAGGCGATGCAATCGTAAAATGGACGCGTCCGCCATCTGGTAAGTAAACTGGGCTAGGGCAAATAGATTGACAACGGGACATTTCAACAATTTGATGTGAAGCAGAACCCCAGCATCAGTTCAATGTGAACCTGTAGATTCAGTGTCAGTATGTAGCTTCACCCCAAGGGAGATGGACGACAAGTGGAATAGGTGTTTGGATTGAAGAGTTGGCAGATCCCTGATGGAGACATATCGGCGTGAGCTGGGTTATATGTGGGGTAGGGGGGGGGTCTGTTTGAACAGGGGAAATTAATTCTTCAGTTTGTGTGGAGGAGGGTGGATCTGATTAAACAGTGCATGGGTGGGGGTATCTGTCTACAGTGTAAAGTGATGGATAGGGAGGGGGGGGGGGTTAAGGAGAATGTGGAACATACGTGGAAGGGAGGGAGATTGTGATGAGGGTCTGAGAATGGGGGTTAGAAGAAATGGAGAGGGGTAAAAAGTTTTTTTCCGGGGGGGGGGGGGGAGTTGTGAGAAAGAAGGAGGAGTTGTTAGAGGAAAGGAAGGGCGTGGTCGAATGGGAGAGCGTTTGATTGCAAACCGAAAAGTCCAGAGTTCGGATTCCCGGGCAGATAAGGCCTGTTAGAATTCATGAGAGAAAAATCTCAAATGAAACAATTGCTGCCTCGCAGATTGTTCTTGGTTGGACATATGGATGTAAAAACACATTCAGAAAGAAAAGCTGGCTGAAGTCGAGTCATATGGGACAAAGCCTAGACACTTACTATTTATTTATGTTGGAGGAGATTCTTTAAGGCCCTCGTTGAACTTTTCTACCAACTTATCAGGTACCCACTTATATAGTACAATATACGTTCCTACTCCCATTTAACAATATCAGGTACCCACTAGCCTTCAACATTTTCGGGTACCATTCTCGCAACCTGTCAAGTACCCATTTATCTCCTACAATGTTAAATTCCCAAACTGTCTTCAAATGTGCAAAGTTCCCACAACATTTCAACAAGACCCATAAACAATAAACATAAGCATAGCATAAACACCAACCACGCCCCATAAAGACACCAGCAACACACAGCAGTGCTAAATTATCATTCATGTAGCTCGGAGGTCATGCGGTGTATTCCAATTACAAAACCCCGCACATTAATTCCCCTTTATCGGCATTGCGTCAAAAGCAACGCCAATTAATTTCAACAATCCCAACTCGTGCCAGAAAAAGCTTTGAAGCATCCGAACGATCAATACAAACGTGATGTTTCACAACGAGCATCGAAATCATCCTCAGCAACTACATACGAACAAATACTAAGACAATTTTCTTGTCATGTTCGCCCCAAATATCGACCGAACAAAAAAAAGTTACCCAGTCATCGTCTTGTATTAACGATTGCATGATGACGCGCATGCGAGAACTAAAGAGTTTCATTAGAAGACCACGAATAAAGGGGAGACTATTTGAAAAAGGCGTACGAATCTACATCCTCAGGAGCAGATAACCACCTGATATTTACTCTCCGGGGCTTAGAGATACTTATACTTTTTTTTTTCGCCCCCATCTCCTAAAGGTTTGGGCTGGGTAAATTTACATTTCGACGTGTTTGAAGTGCCGACGGCTTAACGACCGTGCCTAGACGGATGCCGATTTGCCGAGTATTTCAAATGACGTCAAACGTGGGCACGGGACTACAATTAAAACAGGATAACAGATTTTTTCCCCCATTTGACTATTTAAACGTACTTAAATATGTAAATGCGATAAGTGGGACCACACAAAATGATGTTTACACATGAAAGATACATTCGCTCTCAACAAAATTAACCGTGGGGTAAATGAAAGCAGGTAAGGCCAACACAGAATTTAACATGGGATTAAAAAAAATAGCAGGTACATAAAATTAACCTTGGATTAAAAAAAAACCAACAGCTAACCCGACATCGATAAAATAACATGGTAAATGGTATTATGGGACAGCGTGGTCGAATGGTGGAGCATACTACAGATAACTAGTTCGAACTCTGGTTCGAATCGCAGGATCGAGTCCTTAGGATGTCTTTGAGTCCATTCAGCTCTTATGGGTACCTGGTTTACCTTAGGGAAAGTAAAGAGTTAATATCTGAACAAGGTGATACATGAACACAGGACTAATATTAGACGCAGGTTGAAATCGTGCCACGTAGCTAACACTGAGACCAAGGTGATACTTGATGACCGAGAGAAAAGTTTGGTTTAACAATGAGTCGGCGACTTCATACACGGTGTCACCTTCTTGCAATGGCTTACAACATACAGACATACACATAAAAGGTGAACAAAATATGTTGAAAGTTCCCTTTTCGAACTTGAAGGTCCATGGAGCAAGTGATGTAAAGTTCACTTGTTTCTGCGACCTCGGAATATGAAGGGATAGTGTGGTCAGTGCTATGCTTAGACGTATTAACTTTCCCTAACGTGAGTTAGGTACACATCAGAACTGGGTGGACTAAGGGACGTTCTAGGGACTTGAACCTGGATTCGAACTCGAGACTTTCAGGTTTGCTCGTATGCACTACCATTCGACCATGCTAACCCATAGTACCATATATTATGTTTGTTTAATTGCTCATCTGACGATCTTGTATCGCCAACTGGATGATGAAGCAAAAAAAGAAAAAATACAAACAGGCAAGTAAAAAAACTTTTCGCATTGCTTGCTAAAGGTAAACTCCTTGTCACCGAGGCGTTTTAAAATCTTCTCGCTACAATGAAAAGGGCAGAGGGTATTGACCACTAAGACAGGTCACCCACCAGCGG
This sequence comes from Physella acuta, assembly GCF_028476545.2. Lineage (NCBI taxonomy): Eukaryota > Metazoa > Mollusca > Gastropoda > Physidae > Physella > Physella acuta. The sequence continues at coordinate 57,189 of NW_026732368.1, read as the reverse complement.
TCTTAAGTACTTAACAAAGGGCACCAGAGGGGCACTCGGTACTGTAGTTTTAAACTACGGAGTGGAGAAATGCCACACCACCTCTCCGCCTGGGTCTCGCATTCCATAGAAATTATTTTTCCTTTAAGTCTAGACTAGAGTGATAAGTGGAGAGAGGTGGTTTTGTGTTTTGGGTTGAAAAAAAAATAATTGGATGCCTAGTTTGAGTTTAACGCCCCACTTCTAGGTGACATTTGACATCGCACTGACCTTTGAACCGGAAAACGACCCCAGCCTTAGTGTGAAGAAATAGTCATTAGTAACTTAGCTACGTAGACTTAGAATTTCATATACAAATAACGGTTGTCAGAAAAAAAAAATTGCGCAAACGGAAAACAGTGCAAACAGGAAATTCGCAAATACAAATTATTTATACTAATACACTGTAATTTTTTCATATTTCGTGGAAAAGTGGTTTATTATAGAACAATATACTATACATGCGGTCAATCGTTGTTTTTGTCTATAAATACTCGATTTAAGAAAACAAAAATGCCCTTACGCACTTTTTTGTGTGCGCAGTTCTCCGTTGCGCATCTTTCATGTCAACAAAAATAACAGGCACATTCTAAATGCTAAAGTATCCATGTCTATAAAAACACAATCATGAAAAAAAAAATTCTTTACTTCTTAGAAAAAAGTTTTAAAATGCGTTTGTCTTCCGTTATATAGCACCGGTAAGAGATTTTATTGAAGACACTCAGTGATGGGGTTTGGGCTTGATAAGCTTGACATCACTGCTAAAGATGCTAACCAAATGGCCACTGAGGGATTGAAAACGGATATCAAGTCTTTTTTCATAGGTACTTGTGCCCAAATTATCAAATCACTATTATCGGAGTATAGGTGAGTAACGTTAACGACGATATTCGTATTCGATTATGACGGTATAGCTAAAGGAAATGTACCCGGAGAGTATATTATACTATTTTTGTGTTCCAAATCGCATACCTGCTATAAATAGTTTCTAGTATTATTCGATTTGAAAAGGGTAATAAAACCAGTCAATAAAAGGGATTGACTGCCGTGAAAGATGGTACTATTTTAGCAACCAATTGATGTATGTTTCTATAGCCGACTAAGTTATTTGAAACAATAAATCAATATTTACAGCGCCGTAGAACCTATAGAGGTGTGTCTTGACGGGCGATCATTAGTTACTTTATGTTCTTATTGCCTTGCCTACATACACACACACACACACCATTAGTTACTTTATTTGCTTATTGCCTTGCCGACAAACACACACGCACACACACACACACACACACGCACGCACGCACACACCATAAGTTACTTTATTTGTTTAGGGTTTCCCCGACATACACATACGACACGCCATTCGCCTCTTGCAACTGCAACAGTTAATTCTAGGTTAAATGCATTCCCGGCAAGCATTATTTACTTTATGGTAAGTAACCAACATTGTCGGGTTCAAACCTAGCGACCAGCACATGAAGGCATACTTGACGATCTACACACTCAACCGTTAGTCATTGTATACGCTACTAACTAAACAAACTAATCCAAGTCACTTGGTTTTATTTTTGTACCGACTTAACCTCCCCCCCCCTCCCTCCCAAGGTGTTTCGGGCGAGTGAATGTGACACGTGGAAAATGGGGGTGGGGGGTGAGGAGAGGCCGCACGTGTAGTACAAACGTGCGCATGCGCCGTGAAGTCTTTATTACATCACAAGGACCGCGGCCACAGCAGGTGCGGGCCCCGGCTGTTGTGTCGCCCCGCGTCGCTCGCGCGTGACGGCGGTAATGGGGTCAGCCCTTCTGGACCCGACGCCATCTTTGGTTGACAGCCACTTTGTGCTAGAGGGGCGACGCGAAAAAAATAATGTTAGGGACTTCTTGAAGGAGATTATCGACAACAGAGGATAAAATGGATAAGCGGGGTGGTTCTACCTCTTCCCTCCTCCTGAATTAATGTTGGGCATTTTCGGGCATTTGACCTATTGTCCCATTCGGGCATATGTCCCATTCGGCAAAACGTCCATTCGGGCATATGTCCCATTCGGCAAAACGTCCATTCGGGCATATGTCCCATTCGGCCAAACGTCCATTCGGGCATATGTCCCATTCGGCAAAACGTCCATTCGGGCATATGTCCCATTCGGCAAAACGTCCATTCGGGCATATGTCCCATTCGGCAAAACGTCCATTCGGGCATATGTCCCATTCGGCCAAACGTCCATTCGGGCATATGTCCCATTCGGCCAAACGTCCATTCGGGCATATGTCCCATTCGGCCAAACGTCCATTCGGGCATATGTCCCTTCGGCCAAACCTCCATTCGGGCATATGTCCCATTCGGCCAAACGTCCATTAGGGCATATGTCCCATTCGGCCAAACGTCCATTCGGGCGTATATCCCATTCGGGCATATGTCCCATTCGGGCATATGTCCCATGTGGAAGTGTCTTTAAGGCATTTGTAGTAGACGCATTTTGGAGAAATGTAGGTCAATGAATAAATATCAAATTATAGCACCTTTTGTCTATTTCTAATTTGTATGATAAAATTCGGTTATAGTATTTTTCAACATGTCTGTATAGCTATGGGGGGGGGGGGGGATATCGGAAACAATATTAAACTGCCATTTCTATATTTAGCTCTGCCCTACCCCGGTTAGATAAGGGTGTCAGTTTTCTCAAACTACCAGCTCATCGACATCATCTATCATTTGCGTTTTCATGTGGAAAGTTGAGTCTCCGTCAAACCTCGCCGTTCAATCGTCCGCTAGCCCCATAATTTACAATTTTAATTGCAATAAGTGACGGGTATAACTAAATACATCGTAGTCTCATACAAGACTGTAGATCAGCTAGCTGCTAAGTTTATATCAACAGAAACTCGTAATTATTTGGATCATTAAAAGAATTTTTAACACGTAGCGGAGTTGTAGGTCTGGGTGTGTTCGTTTGATGTTGTTTACACACTTTGAAAAACCAACAAAAAATATTTTCTGTCATAAAAACATTGTTTTAAAAGCCTACCCTGTCTCGAACAAAATAAACAGCTCCTAAGTATAACACGAATATTTCCTCTTGATTATGCCTCGCTGAGTATCACTAAATATACGACTGACACGATTTGGCAACAGAATTACCTCCCATTTCGAATGAGTTATCTATAGCCCGCGAAGACCCAAACACCCTCTAACTATCCGCTCAGGGTAGTTTAGCCAGAAACTAACCAATAGATGTTGTTACACCCGTCTAGACACTGTCTAGACAGCAATAGCCAGGGTCCAACACGTTTATCCCGTCCCGGCCACTGGGTTAGGGACCCAAAACGTCAAGTTGATTATGGAAAGCGATATTTTATCGTACTAGGGCACCGGCAGATATTCCTTAGAGACAAGAATTGGACGATACACAGATGATGGGGAGTCTAGCCATAACCTTCACATACATACAACCTTAGTGATAAAACGTAAGATCGTGGTCCAACTGTATACGAATAATTAAAATTTGACTTTGGGAGTCGTCCATAAATAACATCATATTCGAAGAGGGGGCGTGGTGGCGTGACGTCACTCTTTGCCAATACAAATCTTCAAGCCTAAAACTGAGATTTGCCCATACAAATCTTCAGGCCTAAATTTGAGATTTGCACATACAAATCTTCAAGCCTAAAATTGAGAAGATTTGCCCACTACAAATCTTCAAGCCTAAAATTTAGAAGATTTGCCCACTACAAATGTGCTAACATTCGCAGCCCACCAGCTACACCTAACACAACCAGAACACACACAACATCAACAAGCTGCCCCTTCAGCAGTGTTTCCCAATCACTTTCAGACCACACAGGTCAAAGGTTACATCTCCAAGTCGCAGATCAAACACCCCAAAAAGTTTTACATTCAACGCGATAAGAAAATTTATGACGGCCACTTTTTTTATGCTGTCATAAATCATACAGTCCAATACAAACTTAAAACGCATTTTCTCGAAAGTTATTTTCAAAATTTATTCTTTGAATTCAGCGTTTTTTGCTTCAGCTTAAAACAGCAGAGTTATAGAGATAGACCTGTATTAGTAAAATTGATTGTACGTTGAGAACTACATAGGTATCAGATAAGGGACGCTTGCTTTAACGAACACATTGCCCAATAGCAAGAGGGAATAGAATTGGTTGGTTTCTAGGGCTACGGTTTATGAAATGATGTGGTCAGTGTAATTATTCCTGCATCTACTTCATTATTCAGATTCGGGGTTGGATGGAGCTCTTAAGACCAGAAACGGGAATCGAACTCAAGACTTTTAAGTTAACAGTCGCTCGTTTGAATGCGCTCGACCACATATCCTACGCAGTGGGTTTTTTTTTTAAATTTATTGGGGAGGGGGGGACGACTTGAAACTTTCTGGTTGTGGGAGGTGGGGGAGGGGGGGGGGGGCAGACTGAATTTTGAGGGGGAGGGGCGCACAATGGTAAAAAAAATATATTATCTATATATTAAATGTAGGTTGTTGAAAACTACAAAAACAAAAAAAAAAGTTGACTTAACAACTTTACACCCTAAACCTTTAACACCCGGTGCAGCCACTCCCATAGGGTCCCCTACCCACGGGTATCGAGAAGACTAAAGTACACCTGGGATTTAAAACAAACAACTCTCTAATCCAAAATGCAAATGTCCCAGTTTTGACTGCTGTAGGGCACGCCGCATATGGTGCTATCATAAAAATCATAAATTTAAATTATTTGGCATCGGCGGTGACATTTGGGGCTCTATTGTGGGACTTGTATAGTCAGGATATGGAGAAATATGACATGGGTGGTGACATTTGGGCGGTGACATATGGGTGGTGACATTTGGGGCTCTATTGTGGGGACTTGTATAGTCAGGATATGGAGAAATATGACGGGTGGTGACATTTGGGGCTCTATTGTAGGACTTGTGTAGTGAGGATATGGAGAAATATGACATGGGTGGTGACATTTGGGCGGTGACATATGGGTGGTGACATTTGGGGCTCTATTGTGGGGACTTGTGTAGTGAGGATATGGAGAAATATGACATGGGTGGTGACATTTGGGCGGTGACATATGGGTGGTGACATTTGGGGCTCTATTGTGGGGACTTGTAGAGTCAGGATATGGAGACATATGACATGGGCGGTGACATTTGGGTCTCTATTGTGGGGACTTGTGTAGTCAGGATATGGAGAGACACATGACATGGGCAGTGACATTTGGGACTCTATTGTGGGAACTTGTATAGTCAGGATATGGAGACATATGACATGGATGGTGACATTTGGGGCTCGATTGTGGGAACTGGTATAGTCAGCATATGGAGACATATGACATGGATGGTGGCATTTGGGGCTCGATTGTGGGAACTGGTATAGTCAGGATATGGAGACATGTGACATGGATGGTGACATTTGGGGCTCGATTGTGGGAACTGGTATAGTCAGGATATGGAGACATATGACATGGATGGTGACATTTGGGGCTCGATTGTGGGAACTGGTATAGTCAGGATATGGAGACATATGACATGGATGGTGACATTTGGGACTCGATTGTGGGAACTGGTATAGTCAGGATATGGAGAGACACATGACATGGGCAGTGACATTTGGGACTCTATTGTGGGAACTTGTATAGTCAGGATATGGAGAGACACATGACATGGGCAGTGACATTTGGGACTCTATTGTGGGAACTTGTATAGTCAGGATATGGAGATATATGACATGGATGGTGACATTTGGGGCTCGATTGTGGGAACTGGTATAGTTAGCAAATGGAGACATATGACATGGGCGGTGACATTTGGGCGTTGATATTTTGGGCTCTATTATGGGAACTTGTGGTACAGTTACTAGCTTATCAAACACTAGATACACCAACAAGACGAAAAACAACAAAGTAGTAAAAGGAACGGTAACTTCTACGAATAGTTTTCAGAATGTCCAACAAGACGATGAACAAGAAAGTAAGAAAAGGAACGATAACGCATACGTATAGTTTTCAGAATGTTCCAATACACCTTGTCAACCTGACTGACTGAACGCCAAAAGTCGTGGTCACAAATTCATTAGTGATGTCATTATTCTTATTGATGTATAGAATCCCCTGCTAAATTTTTTTCCTACCCCGTGAGCCTTGGTGTAGCGTTAAGCTTGCAGTAGCCTTAAGCGCCTCTGTTCATCAATGAAAGCTTACCACAGCTGCCGTATATGATGCGGGATATTTCAACAACTCTTACACTAGGCCAACATCTGTCGCACTTCCGTGCTCGTTTTCTGACCCACTTGGTACACCGTACTTTTTAGAATAAACGCTGTTCATTTTTTACGAGAGAAATGACAAGAAAAAAAAAGAGAAACCTGCTTTCCATATTAGTCACGATATTATGGCGAATATGATGCGTGTGTGTGTGTGTGGAGGGTGGTAGAAAAGAGGTGAGTATTTCTATTATTCAACTTGGGTTTCAATGCACCTATGAATAGATCGCGACGGAAGTGACAAAATGTGCACTAAATAAACCCGACCGAACTGAATTAAGAGAAAAAAAAAAAAAAAAAGAAGGATTGCTGTTTGATGTATGATGAAGCCAGATTGCAGATTTTTATTTAACTAGAATAATTGAAGATTTGCTATAAAATCAATCCCACATTACTCCGTATAAATATGTTAAAAGTTTTAAAAAAATATTGAATATGATATTTCTCTATTTTGATAATAAGGGGTACTTATGAAGTAAACCCCGATCAAAAGTTACCCCAACCCCGAGCAAATAAGGGTGTCTACCCTAGTGAAAACGTCCCAGTAATGAGCTGAGTATTAGCCAAAAAAGAATATGGGCCAGTGAAAACGGGCCAGTAATGAGCCGAATATGGGCCAGTGAAAACGGGCCAGTAATGAGCCGAATATGGGCCAGTGAAAAGGGCCAGTAATGAGCCCAATATGGGCCAGTGAAAACGGGCCAGTAATGAGCCGAGTATGGGCCAGGCAATCAAGCCAGTGTGTGAGCACATGTCGCCACCACTCAGGTGTAACAACAGCCCACTACTGCAACATCCCACACCATCACCAGCTGTGTGTTACGCCCTGTGTTTAGTCAATCCATCCAGCAGCTACAACTACACACGCACTGCACCCTTACGTAGGCCTCATTGTAATAAGTATAAATAAATATATATAAATATATAAATTTATATATATATATATATATATATATATATATATATATATATATGTGTGTGTGTGTGTGTGTAACCAATGTATGTAAAGTTGTCTTTAATGAGATGAAAGAGCAGACGCGGATTACAAGTCCCAGAGATCGTGAGTCATAACTACGAGGGATTTACGCCTGAAGAAGCTCACAACTTTATATATATATATATATATATATATATATATATATATATATATATATATATATATATATATATATATATATATATATATATATATATAATGTATACGCACACAAAAATACAATGTTGCTCCAATGGCAACGAACGAAATAAAAAGATAAGAAGTACGTTAGTTTTTGTAAATTACTTGTTATTAATTCTCTCTCCCCCCCCTCCCCCCCCCCCCCCCCCCCCCCCCCCCCATACAAATACGTCCTGTCCAATCCTGAACGTTCAGTCCCCTACACCCGTACCCCAGCAGCGCCCCCCTCAGATCAGACCAAAAGAATCGTTTTCTCCCCCTACGTGAAAGTGACAGCATCAATCACCGCGACCAACAACCACCTTGATAACGACCCCTCTGGGAAAACTAAAACGGTAATGGACACTGAAAAGACATACGACGCTCCAATTTACAAATAAAAATTTTTAAATTTTTTTTTTTTTAAATCCACTCAACCCTTAGCCCCTCACTGGGGCGATTCATGAACATTCTCCCTGCTTCGGAGATTAGAAATTTGAACACGTCTTCACGTCAAGTGGTCCGGGTCGTTTCTAGAATTTCCTACCGTATTGCACGTGAACCGGTAACCGGCACTCGACACGGCACCATACACGAGAGCAAAAAAAAAAGTTTTGAACTGCCGTTTCGCTTTACTGCCAGACAATGGAGTACACGTCAGATTCCGATTCTAATCGAGGTACCGTGTACATGGGATCAGGTTTCGACACCTCCATGCGATATGTGTACGCGCCAGTCGAAAGGCTTTTAGGACCGGAGAAAAATTACGAAGAGGGAATAAAAATCCAGGAGCTGATACTTTAAAAACTATTATTAAATTACTGTTTATGTTGGGCATTCAATTCCGGAGAATTTTACGATCACAGTTACGAGGAGTTGTTTTTTTTTTTAAATTGTTTTTTATGTATCAACAGACCACATAATTAATTAGTCAAGGTCAAGACCACTACCACAAATAGACCACATTATTTCAACTAGTTACAATAAGATAACCATGCTATGAGCTATCGATTCATTAATCATGAGACCACCAGCACACTACATTATCAGTTAAAATGGTACCCACTAATTAGGCTAACATCTAAGATTAACATCTAAGATATTAGTTACTAATTAAGCCAATGAGCACCATCACATGACACTATCAGTTGGTACCCATCAATAAATCCATTAAATAGAATCAAACCAAGATATCAGTTATTTACTCATTAAGCCCATGATCACCATTACGTGGGCTACCTTATAAAATCATCAACATACACTAATTAGACAATGACCACCATCACACCATCCACTAATTAGCCAATGACCACCACCACACCATGCACTACTTAGCTAATGACCACCATTACACCATCCACTAATTAGCCAATGACCATCATCATACCATCCACTAATTAGCCAATGACCACCACCACACCATGCACTACTTAGCTAATGACCACCATTACACCATCCACTAATTAGCCAATGACCATCATCATACCATCGACTAATTAGCCAATGACCACAATTACACCATCCACTAATTAGACAATGACCACCATCACACAATCCACTAATTAGCCAATGACCACCATCACACCATCCACTAATTAGACAATGACCATCACCACACCACAACACCATCCACTAATTAGCCAATGACCACCATCACACCATCCACTAATTAGCCAATGACCACAATTACACCATCCATTAATTAGCCAATGACCACCAACACACCATCCACTAATTAGCCAATGACCATCATCACACCGTCCACTAATTAGACAATGACCACCGCCATACCACAACACCATCCACTAAATTAGCCAATGACCACCACCATCCACTAATTAGCTAATGACTACAATCGAATGATATGAATCAGCCACCAATTAAGCCCAGAAAGCCAAATGACAACACTATCAATTACCCACTAATTAAGCAATGTCCACTATCAGACCTAAAGTTAGTCCCTCAAACGAATAAATCAATTAAAATATCTTACCACCCTTTCAGTCTACATTAACTGTAGGATAGTGAATGTTTTTCATAGAGAATGAAAATAATTTACTTAGAAAAAATAGTATACTGAAAAATACTTAGTATACTGACTTCTAACAAACTGTACTGGAAATTGACCAAGGTTACGGAATATTTGCATCAGATATTGACCACTTACACTGGATATCGATCATCTGCATCGGATATTGACCAAATATACTGGATATCGACATACTGCATCAGAAATGGAACTATTGCATGAGATATTGACCAACTGCATCAGATATTGATTTTCCAAAATTGCTTTTTTATAATGCAAAAGTATGACGTCACACCATGTGCCCCCCCCCCCCCTCTCCACACGCCGTCTCAAAATTACGCACCCCATCCCCCGTACGTGTGTGACGTCATTTATGGACGACCCTATAGCTTTGGATGACCAGGATGACACCCAAGAATTAGTACCTGTATGAAAAAAATTAAAGATGTTCATTATTGACCCTTGTCTTATCTCTCAACAACGGAGTCTTCATATAGGCCTATACCATAAGACAAAAATGACACCTATATTCATATCTATATCTATATCTATATCTATATCTATATCTATATCTATATATATATATATATATATATATATATAATTCTCTTCTGGGAGACGCTAGAAAACAAGCTGTAAGCGCGCTCCCTACCATCCCCACCCTTACATGGCTTGGTGAGCTGTGGTTCACGCTAAATGTTTACAAGCAGAGCCGGGTTTAGTGACGACTATTAGGGGCAGATAATTTAGTTTGAAACGATTTTAAACGTAGGGGGGGGTAACTAAGTGGAGTTTACTTTAACGGAGGGGGGGGGGGGGGGGAGGAGGAGGAGCTACTTATAGTGTTTTAAAGAAATATTTTCAGTGGCAGCGTTGGTACTGTCGACTTCACAAATTATGAATTACTGAAAAGTAGAAAAAACAACAACTAAATAGCGGCGTATGATATGCCGCGGGTCGGCTCGTATTCAATAAGACAAAAATCACTCCTATCTATGTGAAGTAATCTCAGTCAAAAAGGGTTGAGTCATTTTGGCGAATTATTTTTGACTACAGTCAACAACCTCTGAAATCCCAAAAAGAGCACTCTCATTGGACGAATGGTTTTTGTCATTATTTGTGTCTGTCGTGTTGTGGTATGTAAATTCACTGACAGTGTACATCTTTGCTTGATTCCAAGTACAAAGATCGCGCTATTCTTGTTTTGAATTTTTTCACGCGAAGGTTCCAGTGTGGGCATGGGCGTAGGCAGGATGGTGTTTGGGACCCCCCTCCACCCCTTCTCCACAGACTACCAAAATAATATAAAGCTAATGGTGATGGCGTGCTTGTATAACTTTCGAAGATTTAAGTTTTTAAATATTTTTTTTTTTCATTTTGAATGACGTAATAAACCGAAATTTTAAAATATTCTCCCCCAACCCGCTACAAGAATGAGTGTAGGATATAGATCTAGACGTCCTTAACATTTTGTACAGCGGCCGAAGGTTTTATTTAGGACAGAATGACGAGGCGGATCTTGTCCAGATAAGCCCCGCCAAATAGTTAACCCCCGCCACCCAAAACAATATATTAAAAACAAAAGGGTATAAAAAACGAGAACTTTTAAGTTTTATTGAAGAGGGTGAAATTGAGACGTCATTAATAATTTGAATGAACATGTATATATTTTGGTACCTTTAACCCTAACCTAAACACAACAAGTTGTTTTTATGACGTGCTCCTAAAAATTCAAATGTCTTGATGTCAGATATAGGTCACAAATGGCGGGGCTTAACTTTTCGCTCGAGCACTTTTTGCATTAGTGGCGAGGCTTATCTGGAAAAGGCTAAACAAATAATAATTTCCCCAAAAAGCTACACGTAGTAGACTTGTAAAAAGTACATTCTATTAATAAGTGCTGTTGAGAAAATAAATTAAATTCACAAACAGGGCTTTGTCGATCTAGTATTGTTTCTCTAAACTAGATAGTTGAGTTAAATTGTTCGCTAGAGGGAAGTCTTTACCTCCCCCCCCCCCCCCCCACGACCCCCTGTGACCTATGCTGCGAGCGGCCACGTGTGAGGAGGATTTATCATATTCACTGTCAAAAGTTTCCTGGAGCGATCTATCTTATCCCGTGTTGCGTGTCGCGCAGAAAATTTACTAGCCTCGACATCAAACAGTAGCGCGTCTCATAGTCAAATTTGTAGGCCTGATTTTTAAACAATAGAGCGTCGCACTATCAATTCTGTAGCTCCGACTTCAGAAAGTAGCGTGTCGCACTGTAAATTTTGTTTAGAAGTAGCGTGTTGCATTGTAAATATTCTTCAGAGAGTAGCATGTCACACTGAAAATTTTGTTCAGAAATTAGCGTGTCGCACTATAAATCTTGATCAGAAAGTAGCGTGTCACAGTGTAAAATTTAGCACCCCCACATCAAACGGTAGCACACAAACGTGGGCTCTCTACACGAAATATGACAAGCAATCTATGCAGGTTAGAGGGGACTATGTGGGTGTATCAGTCAAGAGATTTACAATTAAGGTCGCAATATGACAAGAATATTGCCATATATATTCCAAGTTTATAGGAAGTCTTTCTAATATAATTCTTGTTCCGTCTACAGTTTACCGAAATAAAGACTACTTCATCTATGATGGTTCTTTATTAAATTTCAACATGTGTGTAAATTTTTTGACCAATGTTTCTATCGAAGCAAATATTATTGCTAGTTTAATTAAAGATAGTTGAAGCGTTGAGTTGTCCAACATAGCTAGTGTTGGTTGAGGCTTTAGTTTACATGAAACACATTACAAAACATTGAGACAAACTAGGGCAAGTATGAATCAGCTAACACAAAACGATTGAGACAGATCATTTTTATTTCGTAAAAAAATATTCTACAGCAAAGATTACACAACATTATAAAATCACAAATTTGTTTGTGTGTAGGGAGAGAAGGTAGACATTGTATTATATTATTTTAACTTAGTTTATACATTGTTAAAGTGTGTGTGGTGGGGGGGGGGGGGGGGGAAAGTAGACAACATACTTGAACTTAGTTTATACACTGTTAATGTATGTGTGTAGGGGAGGTAGACATTATAATGTATTTATTATTTTAACTTCGTTTATACAGTGTTAACGTGTGTGTGTGTGTGTGTAGGGAAGAGGTAGACGATATTATACTTTAACTTAGTTTATACACTGTTAATGTGTGTGTGTGTGTGTAGGGGAGGTAGACGATATTATACTTTAATTTAGTTTATACACTGTTAATATGTGTGTGTGTGTGTGGGTGTAGAGGAGGTAGACGATATTATACTTTAACTTAGTTTATACACTGTTAATATGTGTGTGTGTGTGTAGAAGAGGTAGACGATATTATACTTTAACTTAGTTTATACACTGTTAATGTGTGTATGTGTGTGTGTGCGTGCGTAGAGAGGAGGTAGACAATACTTTAACTTAGTATACACAATGTTAACGTTTGTTACATTGCGTGTGTGTATGCGCGTGAGTGAGTCACTGTTTGATACAATGCGTGTAGGAGGAAGAGGGGTGGATAAAAATAAATCTATTGTATGATGTCAGTATTGCTAACTAACACCACTTCAGTACATTTGAACACTGATGTAGCGCAACAACTACATGACAGAAATAACCAAATGATGGTGACGTTTTTTTTTCATCGCTTGCCACTTTGATTTTGAAAAAAAAAACATTTCATACAAAAGTTCAATTCTTTTTGTTTTGATTTTACAAAATTCAAAACAGTCAAAAAATTTTTTTAGAACATTTTAGAAACATTCATCTTGTTGAAGAATGTAGAAGAAGAAGCTAAAGAAAATGTTAAGTGTATTAATAATCAATACATTGAATGAACACTCGTGTATAAAAGGTTTGTATTTTCTACAGCAGACCCTTAGATTTTGACGAGACGAAATTACAAATATACACAGACATCGCCTACCAACTTAATAATAAATGCCAAGGTTTTCATAAACATTAAGAAAAAAAAAAAGGTTTTTATGATAACAATGACAACGACTCGCCAATGAAATGTAAATAGAATTTATATTTTAACAATCTTCTTGTGTAGACAATTGAGTTTGTTAATCGATTTTCTAGATTGTCTGGGAAAAAAAATCGATTCTCACTCTATTCAAGAAACTATACACAAGTGTAAAGAAAGAAAACAAAAGTTCTTCTCATGCTGAGTTCAATATAAAAAAAAATCTATTTTTGGGTTGGGCTTTGTTCTAGAGTAAAATAATTGCTATCCTGGTTAGGGTAAGATGTGGCATTGCAAGACACACATTTAACGTTAGTTACTGTAAGATATAGCATTAACATTCAACTTTAATATTGGTTACTGTAAAATGTAGCATTCATGAATTGCCTTAATAATGGTTACTGAAAAATGTAAATTAAAGCTGTAAAGATGGTTATTCTAAAATATAGGATTCGTGAATTATAACTTTAATGATGATTACTGTAAAATATAGCATTCATAAAATATAAATTTCATATCATTTATATACTCTCATATGCTCTATATGTGATTTATAAATACAATTCTTGTACTACCTATCATGTATAAAAATATACAAATGTAAGTGTAAGATCTATACAGTATTTTATTATTAATTTTTAATAGCATACAGAAAAAAGCTTACATTATTCATTTAATACAATTATAAGTAAATTTTGTTTTAACTTATGCAAATTTTGAAGCGAAAAAAAAAAATGACATTTTATAGTTATACTACAAAAATATACAACTTTTTAAAACAATACATTCATTTCTGTAGTGGAGAGCTTTTGTTAACTTCCCCTATGTTCTAAATTTACTAACACATATTCTATCATATATTGTTTACTTATGTAGAGAACTGAAGTTTAAAAAAAAAAAAGGTTATCGACCTCTGACTTAATCCAACCATTGTTAACCCCACCAGGGGGAGAGTCCCGCACGTCACATGACGTCACTAAGACATGTGCACTTAACTACACACACCCTTACCGGTAATACAGGTATGACGACTGTGAAGTTACGAGACTGTTTTAAGAACAACACCCAAGGTAGTATTGATAGTGTGGTGTTACAATTTTTTTTTTTATTAATAGTGATAATAGGTTCAAGTTTCCACTCTACAGACTACAACTGTAATAAAAAGTACAATGACAACATATTTAAATTTAAAAAATATATTCCTTAAATAATTTCAAATCATTTGGTATTTTTCAGCACCACTTAAAAAAGAAAAAAAACAACAAAAAGCTAACAGATCTAAAAATATACAAGATTCTAAACATAGCCCGGTATTTAGAACAACTTCACACATCCTATGACTCATTTCATACACTATGACGCGAATTCTGCATAATTAGCTTGTAACTGCGTAAATTGTAATGACGCAGCGATGACAAATATAGAACACACTAGTCCAGCAACATTTCTGCCAACAATTAACATTCTTCACGTTTACATAACAAACACATTTTGATATGGATTTTTTAAAAATAAATACATAGCTTTAGTTTTAAAAATTTAGATCTAAATATTAAAAACTAGTTTTAATTTTCAAAAGCTGGCCACCGCATGTAAATGGTATTGATTGTAGGGGCACTAGAAATAGCATCATAGCCTAAGTCGTCTGCAAACATTTTAATTAGACAGATGAGACACAGCAATGCCTACGTCTAAGTCTGCTAACATTTATATCAGAGAAATGACACACAGCAATGCCTACGTGTAGTCTACAAACATTTCTATCAGAGAGATGACACAGCAATGCCTACGTCTAAGTCTGCTAACATTTATATCAGAGAAATGACACACAGCAATGCCTACGTGTAGTCTACAAACATTTCTATCAGAGAGATGACACAGCAATGCCTACGTCTAAGTCTACAAACATTTGTATTAGATGAAAGAGAAAGCGCTGTGCTACAATAATTAGCCCGCTACAATACAACACAATTTGTTATAATTACAAGCCTACATATTACAGCGGTGTAGGGCTGGGGGTTGTGTATAGCGACAGACAGACGCATTATATAATAATGGATACGATCAATACGAACTGGCTGTAGTTTTTATTTATCATGACATAACGAACACACAACATCTTAACATAGTAATAATACATGTTCTTAAATCACAGTTTTTATTTCATCACAGCCAAGAAGCCAAAAGTGATTTTTATCATTGTTAATTTGCAATGAATATTATTTTAATTTGACATTTCTTTATAACTGGTACTGCTAATAACGATACTTAACGAAATAGAACATGAAAATCCAGTACAGAGGGTATCAGATTTGCGTAGAACATACACAAAAGCACAGATTATACCACGGCGGTATTGAATAAGCAGATGTAAAGGAAATGGAAGTAAAACGTCATCAGGATTAACAGAGCTGTGAAATATGAGGACAGACGCCAGAATTAGATTGGTCGCGGGACAAGAGGTCACCCCCTTGACACAGACAGACACGTCGCTCTACTGCAGCTACACCCAATGTGACCTTGATTACACCTCCCGTCACCAGCCTCCCCAACACACGGCAGACTTCCGCCTGTGACGTCACGTCTCGTGGGGGGGGGGGGGGGGGGTTGGTAGGCGTCTGGTTCGTCGTGCCTTGGGGGTATCTGCCACAGGACATAGAGACATCTGCTGGGTGTCTGCTAGTTGTCAGACGTTGAGGCTTGATTGAAACTTGAGATTTTTAAACCAGCGCAATTTTTTTGGTATGTTCAGACACGCAGACGAACACATGGATTGATTTGCGCGGGAAAAAAACATGAGTGAATAATTTAAAAAAAAAATGTAATACAGTTATGCAATGCAAGCACAACAATGTAGGTCAAAAAGTGACGCAATGATCTACACGAAAAAAAAAATATTTTTTTAATTAATAAGAATAATTGTTAAAAAATATGAATGCTACATCAACAGAAAAACAAATTAAATGAATGCCACACTATTATAAGATCTTAAATTAATTGCCATTTTGTGTAATGTGTTAACATTAAAATAATATGTTATATCATACCTATAAATGTCATTTTAAATTAAATAAATTAATTAAAATGTCAGGTGCTCATTTATTTACACCATTCCGCCACATGTACAAACCTTTTTGAAATAAACACAAACGGGATGAGCAATGTTTATATCTATAAGTCATGACAACAGGATTACTAGTGAAAGAATTAAAATTGTGGGTCACTGAGGGTGCTATGGTCAAAGAATTAAAGTTGTGGGTCACTGAGGGTGCTATGGTCAAAGAATTAAAGTTGTGGGTCACTGAGGGTGCTATGGTCAAACAATTAAAGTTGTGGGTCTACGAGGGTGCTATGGTCAAAGAATTAAAGTTGTGGGTCACTGAGGGTGCTATGGTCAAAGAATTAAAGTTGTGGGTCACTGAGGGTGCTATGGTCAAAGAATTAAAGTTGTGGGTCACTGAGGGTGCTATGGTCAAAGAATTAAAGTTGTGGGTCACTGAGGGTGCTATGGTCAAAGAATTAAAGTTGTGGGCCACTGAGGGTGCTATGGTCAACGAATGAAAAAAGCTGTGGGTCACTGAGGGTGCTATGGTCAAAGAATTAAAGTTGTGGATCACTGTGGGTGCTATGGTCAAAGAATTAAAGTTGTGGATCACTGAGGGTGCTATGGTCAAAGAATTAAAGTTGTGGGTCACTGAGGGTGCTATGGTCAAAGAATTAAAGTTGTGGGTCACTGAGGGTGCTATGGTCAAAGAATTAAAGTTGTGGATCACTGTGGGTGCTATGGTCAAAGAATTAAATTTGTTAATCACTGAGGGTGCTATGGTCAAAGAATTAAAGTTGTGGATCACTGAGGGTGCTATGGTCAAAGAATTAAAGTTGTGGATCACTGAGGGTGCTATGGTCAAAGAATGAGACTGAGGGGTGTTCACTGTTGGCGTTGAGTTGAAAGCATGAGATCGTCTTGGGTGAAGAAATGAAAATTCCACCAAGGCATCAGACTTGGAACAAGTATGGCTCTGTTAACTTGGTACCACAACTAGATAAAAGGGTAGTCAAAACTAGATTCGAACTTTCTGTGCAGCTTCTTTAATTCATTAATTAAGCACATCAACCCTTCCCTCAATGACGATATGAGAAAACAAAACCAGCCATCGCGAGAAAGTTTGTTGACTATTACCTATTCGTATTACATCTGTTTCATGTTCGAATAGTTAACACGTTCAAACTCAAATTAACACGTTAATCCAACGACGGGTAAAGCCGGTTATATGCAGTTATTAAGATGATTTTTAAAATATATTAGCCACATACCTACATAAACGGGTTCAAAATAAAACTACTGCATAGTAAATAAAGACTTGGTAAACAGTATCAAAGATTAGATATTTAACAAAAAAATTATTCATAATTTATCCATACCTTTAGGATCTGGTGGGTTGGTTAACCAAACCATACAACCGCAGTTTTTAATAAACTACAACTTCAACTTCGTAGTAACACACTTAGTACAAGATTAGCAAATGATAAAACAACTATTTAAATACCACATATTTAAGAATCTATCAACATTTTCTCTAAAAACCAAACCTACACGATACAGCAAATCCGAAAATATTTTCTAAAAAAAAAAACAACGCAATTACAACTAGATAGTGTAAGTACCATGACAGTTTCTAAAAGCCGAAACTTCCAGAACAGAAATATCTAGACCTGAACAAACCAAACACATGAGATAAACACTGTCCGCAATAGCTACGACTCAACGGGGAAGTAACTTCTACGGGTAGATGTAAGTGTACAATCTGTACAGATTTCAACACTATCACAAACAATGACTGTACGTTACAGTATATAACTTGAAAATTAAGTTAGAAAGAAACACTCGAAAATTATCTTTAGACGTTTTCAGACCACTATGAAGCTTAGAAGAACTATGTATTTCATGGCGTGTCAAAACAGAACAACAAAGTATAGTAAACATAAATATAGGTACAAGTTTTATAATTTAATTTTAATCAAATGTGTGCTTGACAAGTTCAAATAAGCACAGGTTTAAAAAAAAAGAATGAGGTGCAAGCATTTTATAGTGCTCTGAAAATATACATAACAAGGCAAGACGGTGGATTAATTATATATTTAAAAAAAGAACGTAGAAATACATTTATTACAGACAACAATGAAAGCCAGCAATTTTTAAAGTGTGTTTAAACCATTGGTCTTTGGGCAGATAACTCGACTATGACTTTCTGAGACTTTGTGAACTGAATGACAAAGACAGTACTCTCTCTCTCTCTTTCTCTCTCTCTCTCACACAAACACTTGCGATCACCATGACTGCCTCCAAACTTGCGACACCCAACTCACACTAATGTACAAACACCCTGACAACACACCTGACCCCCCCCACACACACACACACAAAACACACTACAAAAAAAAACAGCACGATGACACATCACATACTTTACGAGACAGGTGTTACAGGTATATTAGTGAATAATTTATGTATATCGTGTGATGTTTTCAGAGTGGTTATGTATATATGCCTGTGTGTGTTGTGTTTAGGTCGATATATTGAATATATAAGCTTGTTTTTAAAAATATATTACTATACGTGCTTGAGTACTTACGCATATGGTGTGGGTATATTATGTGTAGGTATAGTGTAAGTATCCTGAGAGTATATAGTGAATGTATATGGTGTATGTCAATGTGGTTTATGTATATAGGCTAAGACTGTGGTGTAGTCAAAAAGTATAGTCTAGGTGGTGTATGGCGTTGTAGTGTGGTCTTGCTGGCGAATGAGTATATAGTGTATGTCTATGGTGTATATAGTATAGTATGCCTAACTGGTGTATGTATCCACAGTGTATGTCTATACACAAACACACAAACATGTAAACACATCTGTACGTGAGTACAGCAGCCAGAAAACCATCGATCCGATCTGGGGCGATCGGAGAGGTCACGTGATAACGACCCCTCTCGACCGTTCAGCGAGGAAGATGGCAACTTCGTGAGGACAACATGACAACGTCAACAGGCGACAGCAACATGTGAACATTTCACAAAACTATAAACGGACACGTGAAACGAAACAAACACCCCGTCAAATGATAACATAGCGACATCTGTCATACGAAGTTTTTATTTTTTAATGTATTTGTTTTATTATTTTTAAAATTTTAAATTGCTAACCATTACTACTATTATTTACAATTCAAAGTTAAATGTAAAGTTTTAATACTAATGTGTATTTTATTTACTTTGTATTTTTTAAAATTGCATTTTTAAATACAGCTCTGTACTCAACTTTTTCCCTATAAGTTTTGGTTTATAAATTATTGTTTGGTTTTTTTTTTAAATTCGCGTTTTAAAGTATAACCCAGTATTTCACGTATAGTTTATACTTGTACTAATTTTTATATTTTTTAGCATTTATTAAAATTTACATTTTAAATTATTGCTTACATTAGTTTGTATGTCATGTATTAATTTGTATTTTTTAAATCCCATTTTATATTAACTGCTTTCTATCACCTTAAAATTACCCTTTTTATAGAATTTTTATAAAGTTTGTATTTAATGTATTTTGTTAACATACTTTTCAAATTATTACACGGTTTGCCTGCAGTATATTTTTTTCTATTTTTTTTTTCTACTAATTTGTAATTTATTCAAAATTTCAGTTTTAAATTTAACTTTGTACTTTTACCCTAATACCTAGTCCTATCGTTTCTTATCTCTCAGACTTTGTTCTAAAGTATTTTAACGCCCTGTTTAAGAAGAGATTAGTTTATTTCTGTCAGCTCAGAGAGTTTCAACAAAAGATCTATTTTAGCGGCGATAAGACAACGTAGCTTAGCAAAGGTCCTCCTGGAGTTACCACAAGATTAAGGTTTAGTTGTTTTTTTTACAAGTCTGGAATGTCTATTTCAACATTGGTCTGAAGGGAGACAAGTCTTGATATTGAATTTATTCCTGTTTTTTTTTTTTTTTTTTTTTAAATAAAGTGACCCCATATAGAATCTATCAATATGTTACCTCATTTGGTCATGAAAGTATTATCTTCACAGCTTCACAATTTAAAAATATAAAATGTGGTTTCTATTTTTAAATTGGATGTAAAATTACAAAATGTAATGTGATAACATTTTAATTTCAAGTTAAACGTGAATTTTAGCAACAAAAAAAAATATATCCGAAAATTTTACATTTAAAAAAAATTAGGCCTACATTCAGATGGGAGCAATTTTTATAAAATTTAATCACAATGTGGATTACGTTCAAGATTAGTTTACTTAAAACAAAATACACTGTAGAAATTTGACACTATAATTTAAAAAATGCACTGGATGACCGGTTATTAATAGCCATGCACAAGGCATCTGCTAATTAAACCCTTAAAAGGACAGTCCTTATATGGAATAATCCTGTAGGTTTGTCTAAATACTTAAATCTCAATTATTTTTTTTAAAGTACCGGATTTGTATTTCTTTTAAGTAGTAGGTGTACTTGTATGCTGAATAAATACTGTAAATGATAGTGAGTAGGGTTAAGTGTATATCAATCATAAAAAATCGCCAAACAAGGACAAGGATATTTGCTAAAAGATTGAATAGCAGATTTTTCCTTCTTTAGCGTGTTGGTTTAGTGTGTTGGTTAAAAATAGCTAAGGCGGATGTGTGGAATTTTAACATGGCTCAGTGAAGCGTGTTTTGTAGGATTTAAATATGGTCTGGTAAATAGTGTTGTAAGATTTAAACATGGTCTGGAAAATGTGTCTAGTAACATTTAAATCTGGTCTGATAAATGTGTGTTGTAATTTGTTTAATTTGGTGTGATAATTATGCTAAACGATTTAAATATGAGCTAGTGTGAAGAGTGTATTGCAAGATTTAAGAATGACCCAGTGAATGGTGTAAATAAATATCTAAACACGATCGATTTAACAAAGTGTTGAGAAGATTTAAGGTGTGCTGAAGATTAGTTAAATTAAACAAGACATTCCTTGGGATTAATCAGTGAAATTTCAGTTTAATTTAATATAGTTTCACTCTATTATTCGATTTACTGTCATTGAACTTTGATATATTTGAAAGATTAAATAACCTGGCAAAATTTAGACGTGAAATTCGACATTAAGAAATTACTTTTATTTCAATATAAAGTTTAATTGTATTGTAAAAGAAGGATTGTAATTTTACAGTATAAAAAGATATCTTGTATTCTTGAACATAAATATCAAGACTTGTCTCCCTTCAGAACATGACCAGGATTGTGTCCCTTGAATAAATTTTCCACACAGCGCAAGTTGTGGGCAATAAAACTCTTGTACCTTACTGATAACAAACCAACACGGGCACATAAAATTGGCGCGCTATTATACTTTTTTGAAGGAAAAAATGTGGCCTGTCGTCGGGGTAAGAATACAACCGGTGTTTATGGAGGGGGTGGGTGGGGGAGTGGGGAGGTGGCTAGATGTTATCGTGTTAGGGCTGACGTGTGTACATGGGTAGTAGAGCGTGTCGAGGGACGCTCCAGTAAATAAAAGTTATCCTAGTTTGGCCCCAGCGGGACGCTTCGTAGCCGTTCGGCATGGCGGTGTCTAGCAGTCCAGCGGTTTGGCGCTTGACGGCGTCTCGACGTGTTGTGCATTGTAAGAGGTTGATGGCGCTTGCCAAAAATTTAAATAACACGCCACTAGTTAGATACATGAACTGTTGTATAACAATTGCCGTTAGACTTAATGTTCTCATGTTTAAAATTATTGCTGTTTTATTTTAATGTGCTCCTGTTGAATTTAGATATTTTCGGCAGAGTCGTTAAAGTAAAAATTTTTTTTTTCCTGTGAATTAATTTAATACTCTGTTACAGAATAATGAAAGCAGTCAGCAGTCCGAAGTTTGAGATTAACGACTTGTACTGCTTGGCTCTAACCATATGTACTTTAGAAATTAAAGTCTGCAGAACTCTGCTAGAAGTAGACGGTTTCCGTAGGTTAGATAATGACCACTGTGACGTAATATCCGGTACCGGTGACACGGGATACTTGACATACAACAGAGCGGGGTCTGCTATGAAAACTGGAATGGCAGGAACAGAAGGAATGAAACAAAGTGACAGCACGATGTCAGTCACCATCAGTGATAAACGTGGTGCCAGACTACAAGAGATGGTGCCGTATTGGTAAGGACCGAAACAAATGTGTCAAGATTCTAAAATTTGCTGCTGCTACATTAGTAGTTGCACTGAAATCTGATGTGAAAAAAACAACTATTGTAGGTCAAGAATATAGTAATGTAGATGAAAGTTTGCGAAATTTCAGTCGATTTTTAGTTCATAAAAGAACTTAGATACTGCTACCATAAATTTTCAGCACCAGAAAGTGAGTACTCATATACTGTCACGATAACTGTTCAGTTAGAGGAACTAGCACAGGAAAGTGAGTACTCATATACTGTCACGATAACTGTTCAGTTAGAGGAACTAGCACAGGAAAGTGAGTACTCAGATACTGTCGTGATAACTGTTCAGTAAGAGGAACTAGCAGAGAAAAGTGAGTACTCAACTATAAACTGTTTGATGTGAAGCAGCTGTTCCCATACACACGTGACACGTGTTACCTGAAGAGATTAGGAACAAACTGTGGAAGTCGTGTGTGAGTACTTCAGGTAATACAGGATTTTTAGAAGGGTTGGTAATACAGTATTTTTAGAAGGGTTGGTAATACAGTATTTTTAGAAGGGTTGGTAATACAGTATTTTTAGAAGGGTTGGTAATACCATATTTTTAGAAAGGTTGGTAATACCGTATTTTTAGAAAGGTTGGTAATACCGTATTTTTAGAAGAGTTGGGTCTGAATCGTACTCTAGTCCAGGAACCAATTGGTCATTTGTTTTGTAAAGGTTAACGACAAAATGTCCCTACTGTCATTACAGACAGGAAAGTGAGGTAAGTTTCTAAGGTGCTTTGACGGAAGGCCGATGAAGGCCAAAGATGTACACATCAAGGTGATTTGAATGAAGGCCGATAGAGACCGTGAATGCATAGATAGGTATGCTAACACCTATGTTGGACAGGACAGGAAGGACATACATGACTGCAGACGGCAGATGTTTAGAAACAGGAGATGACCGGACATGATCCAGGCAGAAATGGATAGAACAAACTATAGAAGAATCCTAAAACCTGCCACTTCTGGCACCATACCATCTGTTGTCACCAGTCACACAAGTCTGTGGGCTGAGACTGCTTGAGTTCCTGCCTCGCTGTAGACAACCAACTAATGCCGTGTTTAGATGTTTTAAACTATTCCCTTTTTTATAGACATGACTTCATAAAATGTGTGGATGAGGCTCAAAATATATTAAATCGTAGTTATATTAAGTTTTAAATTGTTTGTTGTATAATAAATGGTTTCATACGTTTCATTAAACTGTCTTATTTCTCAATTTAAAAACATTTCTCATATCTAAATTTTTATATATTTTTTAAATTCTGAACAATTTCAGATTTTATTATTTTAATCACAAAAATGTTGCGTTTCATATGTCTAAAGGTTGATTTGTTTTTTTTTTAACAATGTCCGAATAGCTGTATGGTTTCTTTTTTAGGGCATATTTTTTTTTAAAGTTGTCACTTTTAATTGCATGTAAGCAATCAGAGAGTAGATATATGTAGCCGAAATTCTTATGTATCCTACATATAGTTATGTAATGGTTCATTTTTAAAAAATGGCTCCTGGCTTTCTGAAAGAGTTAATCTAATTAATACCATAGATATTCACTTGCTGGATAACTAAACATGGAATACATGTGTGCTAATGTTTTAAAACTATATCAATTATATATGTCAACATATATTTTTAACACTTATAAAGTTTATATTTAAAATAAATATTTGATTTTAGTTTTTAAATTTAAATTTAAAAAAGAGCAGTTAATATTTTGATTGTCTAACTTAAAATAATTAAATTAATTGAAAATTATGTAGTTAATTAAAACACAAACTCTCATACATTCAACGTGTAGCAACATTCAACATAGAACATAGAAAATATAAAAAAAATAAAACACATCAATAGATTATGGCTGATTGACAACTGACCTTTGACCTCCGTAAGTGTGACCTGGTTATATTCTAATTTTTGAGGTCAAGCGGCGGGCGGTGGGCGCGGGCGAAGGACATCTTTACCTGACAGTATTAGAGAACCGTTATACACAACGTCCAATGCTGCTAGGTAAGACGACCTCCAGCCGCACAACCAGTCAACGACAAACGACGATGAATTATCTCCCTCTGCCCTTCTCATGTGAATTATCTCCCTTGCCCTCTCGTAACTTGATTTTTCAAGCTTTTTATAATAAATGTCTCCACTTTGAGAAAATAAATATAATATATAGATAAAAATACACTTGGAATAAAATTCCATAAATTCCGAATCATCCAAGCCCAAATAATCTAGAAACGAACTCCTGGGACGGATATATAATCAGCTAAAAATAACGCCATTCGAATCAGAGAAATTCCAACTTATAAATCGTTAATAGGAGTTTTCATTCGCTCCTTTAAAATGTTTAAAAAAAAATCTCAAGGCAAATACGTATTATTGAAGAAAGAGCAAGATAAATAACTCAACTAAACATCCTGTATCCATCGTCATTTTGGCACGATCAAAAACACTCCTCCAGCTCACTTTGGCCCCAAACGGAAGAAAAGAATGAACCAATATAGTCCACATAGCGAAAGTCAAGAATCGGGTCACTGCCCCAGCCAATGGTATAGACAATGTTTTGCACACTAAAAGTATTAATAGCATAGCAAACAAATAATGAAAATAAAAATCAAGAGGGTGAAATAACGAAAGCAAAAATTAGGAAACAGCTCTGCAGCGAAGATAACAAAAAATCAAATTAAAAAGTGAGATTAAAAAAAATACAACCAAAACAGTTAAATTGCGAAATGAAATCTACACAACACGAAACGAGTTTATTCCCCTTGGGACTACTCATTGTTAAAGTGAAGTACTACAACAAACTGTGCAAAAAGACAATATTAAAGAATGCTCTAGACTAAAATCAGACTTGGTGACTTGGAAGGTGAAACAACGGGTAGAGAGAGAGGGTTAGGGTTAGTGTTAGCTGTAAGCTTCAAGGTTGACGAGGTATTTTTTGTTTCGAAATTTCAGCAGATGATAGCTGTTTGAATCAGAAAACAAAGAAGCTAAGCAGTGCATGCCTACATAATGCCGAACATGTAACGAATTTTATTTTTATTTTATTTTTGTTTTATTTAAGGGAGGTGGTGTTTCTAAAATAAAGTAATTCACAACATATTTTAATGGCCCGTCACTTGCAACATAAAGCGTTAAAAATCAGCTACTTGCAATTCTTTCAGCGTAAAATAAAGTTAATATTTTTAATTTCCCTTCAACACAAGCCGGATGGTTGCCCTTACCCTAGAGAGGCGACAATTTTTATAGTCTCAAGGGGAAGCAACCATGCGTATTTGTTGAGGGGAGATTAATCTTGATTTCACACTCAAACAATGCTAATACAATGCAGGGAGAAAAAAAAAAGAAAAAAGCATAACATACATAATAACTGACAGGCCATTAAAAATAGTTTTAGATTTCAATACTAAGTGGGTGAAGGGCTTGAAATACAAAATGCGCCTAAACCTTGATGGTACTTCAAAGAGTAAATATGGACTTTGTATGAACAGTCTGAACCCTAACTTGACCTAAAGAGCTGATATCTTTTATATTATTTCTCCCGATTAAGAAGGTATTCTTACAAATTTAATATAAAAATGGTTCATTGACACTTTTCTGGACTAAACTTTTCATCGATGTTTCACTTGCCTACGCACGCAGAATACTTAAACCAAAATTTTTTCCACAAATTTTCCCTACTTCTTCAATGTGGGTTCGATCTTTTAATCGCCGGCTTATTAAGTTTTAAACAGCAACATTAACAAAGATTGCAGCAATATCAACGTTCTTAAAGAGATGATTTAAATTCGGGACGATTCAAAAAAATATTAACTCCGAACTTGTATTTTTTTTCTCTAGAATATTCTCTACCCCGCATTGCAATTTTACCACCGACTTGGGAAATTAAAAAAAAAATCAGTCTAAAAATAGACCAACTCGAAGACAGACCTCGAGGTATCGATTCTAATCTTTCCACGCAGTTTTCTTATCCCGTGCATGAGATACAGAACAGTTATAATTAACATCCTAATTGTTACTATTAAACAAAAGGTTATTTTTGTTCATTTAGTGAGCTGATCAATGCTCGATGGTTAACAGCGAGTTGTCCTACTGACATCTAGCTCGTGGTATCGAACTAAGTTGGTAGTCGATTCGGTCCTCGGGCTAAGCCTTGTTTATATGTGGTATCGAGAATAATAAGTAATCGTGCTGGTCCTAGGGATGTGTCATACGACACACGACAGTAACGGAGAAGATTCTTTGTTCTTGTATTTCTACAAGACGATAGGCCGTGGGGGTGGAAAGCATGCCAACTCGTTATATATTTGTTCTATAAATTGAAAAGTAAGCAGAAGCTAATTAAAACGTAATTAAAGCAATTTCCCCCGCGTACTGATTAAACAATTTTAAGAAAATAATTATTCCAATTAAAATTTTAGCGGGAAAAGTTACGAGATGTGTATGGATCGATTAAAGGTGAGGACATTTTAGACAAGCCGTATAGGAATACATACCATTGGTTCATTTCATGCCGTATAGGAATACGTACCAAAAGTCAAATACAGGCCGTATAGGAATACGTACCAAAAGTCAAATACAGGCCGTATAGGAATACGTACCAAAAGTCAAATATAGGCCGTAGAGGAATACGTACCAAAAGTCTAATACAGGCCGTATAGGAATACGAACCACGACAGGAGAAATTATATAACAGGAAGACATTTTGACAATTGGGATTAACAGAATCCCTAGTGCTCGAGTTAACTGCCCCTGTCACCCACTAGCTCTGCACGGTGTAACTGCCCTTGTAACTGAATAATCCCGTATAAGTTATGTCCCTGTCCGCCTCAGGTTAAAACACACCTGAATACCTCAGCACTGGATTGGCCCTCATATCTATGTCTCAGATATTAATACACCCCAAAAAATCTATGTGAATATACAAGTTAGTCAATACGCGAATATCAATGTCTTTCATTAGACAGTCCATGTCGAAAGATCATTTTTAATACACCCGTTCTTTTGGGGTAAAAAAGGGGAGTTGATCCGACGCCTGGGGTTTCGTCCCCTTAACAAATGAATAGCACCAAACCAATGTAAACGATATTAGATTTGCCTTGGGGGTAAAGGTTTCACCGATAAGCCTTGTGGTGGATAATAAAGAATAAAAATGAACACGAAGAATCTATACACGGCTAAAACGACGACATTGATTTTTCGTTTATGCAAGGGTAAGAAGTGAATAGATATAAAATGATATTGATTGAAAGGGGGGGGGAGTTTGACATTAGGTTGAAACTTAAAGAGTGGCTGGTGAGGTGTGAGGTATGAGTGGCAGTGTGGGGAAACTGGCGAGCGGTAGTGTCAAGTCTGGCAGTGGTAGTGGCAATTCCGGCAGTGGTAGTGTCAATTCCGGCAGTGGTAGTGGCAAGTCTGGCAGTGGTAGTGGCAAGTCTGGCAGTGGTAGTGTCAAGTCTGGCAGTGGTAGTGTCAAGTCTGGCAGTGGTAGTGTCAAGCCTGGCAGTGGTAGTGGCAAGTCTGGCAGTGGTAGTGGCAAGTCTGGCAGTGGTAGTGGCAAGTCTGGCAGTGGTAGTAGCAATGTCAGATTTTGGACGAATTGTAATGTTTTTGACGAAAAAAAATCAAAGGTATTTTAATGACTTTATATGTAGAGAAAGTATATATAATAAGTTTTTTTGATGAAATGTTAAACTGTAATGTGTTTTCATAATTTAACTCCAAGAATGAATGGAACACTTTACACCATTAAAAATGACATTATGTCAGGAATTTTATCTGATAGTTGGAACAAATGTGACAGCAGAAGTGTGGCAGACAAGTAATAATGTACTCATGGCGTAATCTATGCAGATGCCTTTGGACAGAAATATCCACTAAGCAGAGATAAGCCTGTGTTGGATAAGATCTCGACACAAAGCTAGAGATCTGTTGGAACTTGAGTTTAGTCCCATTAAGACAAACTATCAAACATTCAATTCCCTGATTATATATACAACATTCTTATACTACCACGTGTCTTACTTTCTGATAAATTTTTAAACCGAAAACAATAACTCCTCTGTTCTACAATCTTCCGCTATACATATTTTAAACTCTTAAATTTACAAAAAGGACTTTAGTATAAATTTAAACATTTATCTGAAAGTTTATCTTTTTGTTCCCCTTTAACGACACGAGGGACAACTCCTGTCAGGTGTATATACTCTCTGGAGACGGGACAAAGGATCCACCCTGGAATTCAAATAATACCTCGACAACAAAAGAATGAACGGGCCCCTACGCCTCAAGTTTTGGCGTGGCCGGCACCAGAGTGTACCCAGAAAATTCCTGCGTAGGGACGCGCTACGCAATGACAGAAAAAATAATCTCGGCAAAATTGTACTACGACACGTACGTACGGGGAGAGTTGCGAAAAAAATCCACACAGGGTAAATGGTTAATCAATACATTAATAGAACGTGTTTATTTTTAACTGTTGGTTTAAAAATTTCAAACAGCGTGCGGCGTTTGGGGGAAATGGTGAAGTTTGGTTTACGTCAATGGGTCAACATATGGCGGCCATCAATAGTTGACGCAGCTCCAACCAATCTTTTATCATTAGCAGGAATAACCAGATACGTTTCATTCACCGGGGGGAATAGAAAGTAACCTAACCCGTCATAGTGGGCCTAACCTACCACTGACTATACAGTAGAAATCGATATACGAAAGTTATATTTAGTGGGTTTTCCCTGTGGTATAGTAGGAGAAAGAAAAAGGGGGTTGGGCGAAGGGATATAATTATTAGTTTACAATTGTTTACAATGAGAAAGGAACGGACGCCACATTGACCTAGTTTTCAAAACGGCGAAGTTTATTCATGTATTCCCGTATCATGATTTACGAATGAATACATTTTCACCTGGAGAAAATCTTGAGTGGAAAAAGTCTGGAGAGAGAAGTGCCATTACCTTGTAAATGGTCCTATACAGGTGGGTTACGGTCGTTAAAAATGACAGTTAAGGTTAAAGCCTGACGTAGCTACTACCGTAACTACTTTCAATGACGTGCTAAAGAAAAGAAGATTCTGACGATTAAAGAGACTAAGCTATTATGCGGCCAGAAATGGTTGTATGCGAATAGTGTAAGGAAAATTTTCATTGAAAATTTTTTTATTTGCTGAGCACTTAAAACAACCAAAAAAAGTCAAAACAACTGGGGAGAAATTTTCGCACAAATCATAAAGTAAAAAATTGATTAGGTAAACTGGAGTTCAGATTTTAAATCAAATAAATGTAAGTAGCAAGAGTGTGCCAATATTAGACTATCATTTGGGTAGAATTCCCACCCCTTTACGAAAACGAACTGAAAACCAAGTAAAAATTCAAACGTAACCAAAATATAAAGCCTAAAAAATCTCTTGAGTTAAACATACAGTGTATATGTATTATAAAACTAATTACAAACTGGAAACGAATTATATTTTTCTATCCCTAACCTTCGCACATGATTAATGTCCACGATTAAACCGGGGCAACCAAAAATAAAATTAGCCCACTGCAGTAAAATTTTATCTGGCACAAACACACAAGTCACGCGAGCCAGTTTTTTTAAAAAGTAAATGGTGGGAAAAATAGCCGTGGGTTATTTCAACTGTGACCTTTGACGCTCCATGATTGGCTAATGTCGTATGATAATCACTGCACATCATGACATGTAGTAATTCACCAAGAAAATATTTCACCCAGAAAGCACAAGCGCAATGTGTTTCTATAAAACTGTACATCAAAATTTACAAACTCAAAATTTCTATGTCCAACTCACTAGGGAAGTACTCAAGTCTCACATCACGTGAGCTGGTTTAACACAGGTTGATGGGTTGGACATGTTTAACACTAGGTTAGCTAACCACACGCTTTAAGTTAAACCAAGTCTTAACATGATTACTAATTTAATTTTTACCACGGCGATAGACGGAGAAATTAATTACCACATACTAGTTCTAACTTCTACATGCACACGAAAATATTCATTTACCTTAAAATAAGATCTGAAAAAAATAAATTCACATAACAGTTAACCAAAGTAAAACGGTTAGTCTAATTGCAGAAAAGTATACTTAATCACCATATAGCGCACTTTAATTGACACAGAAAAATGAAATAAAACCTGCTCAGCCTTCGCTATCCAATTGGGGTAATGGTACGTTATTAGTGCCAACTAGTTCTCCCCCACATTGGGGATTACGTCATTCCCCCCCCCCCCACTCCCTCCTCCACGGTTCCCCCAACCTCTCGGTGCCGCCCACTACCCCTCCCCTCCAGTGACGGTATTATCTCCCCGTGTTTTTGTGTGTCTGTTTTTGGTGATGGGCTTGGCGTTGCATAGCGACGGTGGGCGTGTCCTGCAGAGTACACGAATCGTGTCACCACATCCATGACGAGAGGGAGGGAGGGGGGAGGAGGGAGGGAGGGAGAAGCGAGGGCCGGCGGGTGACGTGAACAAGATTGCGTTCAATTAATGACCAGTGCATTCTTTTCATCTTCGCCCTTCTCGGCTTCATTCATCGACCCGTGTATCGTTGCACTGACAATCAGAGCGGGGAGGGGGAGGGAGGGAGGGGGAGGGAGTGCCCAACGGGACGGCTATAATACATTACATATCATATAGACAAACGCTTTCTTTTTAAATCACAGACACTGAGTAAAAAGCGGACAAACGCACTGTATTTGATATCTAGATCTATAGTTCACACAGAAGATTATATTAAAGTAACATAATCCTAATCCTAATCTAAGCAGAGCTATCGTGTTGCTGCCTAACAGCAAAACCTCACAAGGATGTATCACATCTTGAGTTAAAACACACACAACACGATTACTTGGTGAATAGTTAACAATTAACACACTTGTCCAAAAGACATAGTCGAATCAGAACTCCACACAATCACCACGTTCCCTACCGGACTGTAGTACAGGTTACTAAAACTAAAGCAGACGACACCAAGGTAACCATGGCAATACGATACAACCGTGGTTTGAACGTCTGCTTCGTGACCACGCTATGGATTCGCGCGCCAGCGTGGACGTGGTCACGCGGAGTCGCGTGGGGCGGGGGGGGGGGGGGGGGGGTAGGGGAAGGGGGGGGAGGGGAAGGGGGGGGGGGGGAAGCCCCAGGCGAGCAAGTTTGATCAAAGACCAGTTGCTATTTGCAGTTCCGGTGATGCGACCGTTTCTATGAAGAAGTAAAAAAAAAAAAACTTTTCATAGAAATTTAGGGCGGGGTGGGCGTTTTCACAAAAAGAGAGGGGAGGTTACCATAATAAGAGGGGGAGGTTACCACAATAAGAGGGAGGGAGATATGACGAACCAAATAAACACTAGATGATCGAAGACGATTGTATTTGCCAATCGTGTTGTGAACTATCAATCTCTAATCGGGCGCACACGTGTAGCAACTAAACAAATATATCGATCTTTGCCTGCTACACCTGGACCAGATCAACCACAATCGTACATAGAGATTCTATGGTCGACATAACGCTCTTCAAGCTTTGAAATATACAATCATTTCATGTTTAACATGGAAGCATTACCTAAAAGATGGAACCAAATTGATAAAGTGGACTCAAAACTTTTATTCAGCGACTCATATCCTAGTGACCAAATAAACTCCATATAATATCGTCGGATAGCACATGATTGGTGACGGTTGATAAAAAAACACCTCAAATCTAGAAGGTGAAAATACAATGAACATTTTGTTTAGAAATTCTCTAAAGTCATCACAGACAATTTCTGTGAAAGCTAGAAGATGATTAATGGAGCAATTATGATCTGTAAAGAAAGACACGGTGAAGAGAAGATAAAAAAACAGGGCGTCTAGATGGACTTGCCATGGGTTAATCGCTAAACAGAGAATAATTGTATGGTCAAGAATACCAGTGAGTGAGTGAGATAGCTGGTTCTATTTAATTATCGCAAGGGGTCGTCTAAAAATAAGACAAAAAAATCACATTTGTGTAATAGAGAAATGGGTGTTTATACAAATGGAGAAATAGGTGCTAGGTTAGATCACTGCTATATTATATGAAGAGAAACCATTGTAACTTTTGGAAATTAAAATGAAGTAATATATCGATAAATAAATTGACATAATGGAACCAAGTACAATTTAGCATATCAGAATGGTGGTATCAAAAACTTAACTCTGATGTATTACCACAGTGGTGTCCATAACTACTCATAGTCCTATTGTAATGACTGTATCAAGCAACATATTAGCAGTACGGTACCATTCATCAACCATTCTATTGAGATAATGTTTCCAGGAACCCTTCCCCATCCCTCTGCCCACCCAACGACCCATCTTTAACCATCAGAGCTCTTGTCTCGTCATCAGTCACGCCATCATCTTGTCAATATTAAATGAGGGATAAAAATAAACCAGCACCGTCTTTGTGTAGGTCCCAGGAGAGATCAATGACACTGGAAAAGTTACTAGCTATAGAGATCAATGACACTGGAAAAGTTACTAGCTATAGAGATCAATGCTACCAGAAAAGTTACTAGCTATAGAGATCAATGCTACCAGAAAAGTTACTAGCTATAGAGATCCATGCTACCAGAAAAGTTACTAGCTAGAGAGATCAATGCTACCAGAAAAGTTACTGGCTAGATAGATCAATGCTACCAGAAAAGCTACTAGCAATAGAGATCAATGCTACCAGAAAAGTTACTAGCTAGAGAGATCAATGCTACCAGAAAAGTTACTAGCTATAGAGATCCATGTTACCAGAAAAGTTACTAGCTAGATAGATCAATGCTAGATAGACCTATGCTACCAGAAAAGTTACTGGCTGGATAGATCAATGCTAACAGAAAAGTTACTAGCTATAGAGATCCATGCTAGCAGAAAAGTTACTAGACCTTAGCTAGATAGATCAATTCTATCAGAAAAGTTACTGGCTAGATAGACCTATGCTACCAGAAAAGTTACTGGCTGGATAGATCAATGCTAACAGAAAAGTTACCAGATAGAATGGTACCGCAACAGTACCTAACTGTGAAAATCCATCACGACAAGGAATTGCGAAACTGAGTGAAGTAATCGAATTCATATTATAATTGACATAGAAGTACGCCTCGTTTCTTAGGAACACAGACATTTTTAATATATTCCCCATGCACTTTTGAAGTGTATCGATACATTATGACAAGCAAATATGGAATTGGTGGGGGAAAACACTGCATACAAATATTGGCCAATTCACATCCCCCTCCCTCCCCCCCCCCCACCTTCCCAAGATCGAAGGGACTATTGATATAGGCAGCAAAAGAAATATCGATCGGGCTGCACTACTCACGAAATGACTCAACAAAAGGAAACGATCATAGGACGCAGTTTATCGCTTTCCGCACACATCGATTCGGTGCGCACATCGATTCGGTGCGCATTACCGTTAGTACGTGCGCAATAAGCTCACCCCCCCCCCCACCCCGTTATGTGGCCCCCGGGTTGAGTTGAATTGCGTAAAAAAAACAACTAACCAGTGACTGGACTAATCCAGAGTTTCTTTCGTGCGTGTCTTTGTATGGGGGTGGGGGTTGGAAAGGGGCATGGCCAATCAGCCCCCCCCCCTAGACGAAATAGAAAATATATACTTAAACAAGTGCCCCCCCCCCGCCCATGTCTCATAGAAACACAGGGCCTATCTACAGCAGTTGAGGACGATTCGGCTGATTAATTATACTCTTTCAATAAAAAAAAATAAATTAGCACATATTCACCAAGATAACCCCTAATGAACAACACCAGGTGGTATATTCCTCATTAGCCATGCATAATCACACCTGTCTCATTACTGTGTGCTAAACTATGGGAGGGAGAGTGAGGGGGGGGGGGGGGGGGAAGTAGAAAGCTATAACATATTCAGAATTTAATATATATAAAAAACCTAAAAAAAAAACTCACTTTTAAGCGAAGTTTATAAGATATTGTAGCTGAGCTACACTGATCTAACTTAACTAAAATCATGAGCTAACTATTTTTTAAATAGGCCTGTAAAGTTGAAAAACAACTATAAACAAGTATTTATAAACATGAAATATTGTACATCAAGGGAAGAAAAAAAAAATGTCACTTCTGTAAGAAAAAAAAAACCGCTTGTACAGGTATCTACGCTAACCAGGTGATGGGAATTCACATTGAAAAATTGTCAAACAGCTATGTTTTCACCCCCCCCCCCCCCCCCAAATCTTGGTGACCCGCCTCTCTACAAGGTCGCAACTTTTTTTTTTTCATTGTGACTTCTATACCCAGTCGGATATTAAATCTTCTCATACCAAACATCAAACCGCACTTTACTGAAATATATGGAGTGGGGAAAAATCTTATAGCAAAAAAAAAAAAAAAAAAATGTCCTCATAGGGTAGTGTTTCAGGTATAATTTTATAACCGTGAACTACGGCACATAACAGCGGGGCAGGGGAAAGAGTGGCTAGGTATATAACGGAACAAAGAAGGCGGGGGTTAGTTAGGCATAAAAGGATTGGTTCGCCGGGGGAACTGTTTAAATGGCCTGGCGTGTATACTTTAGTAGGGCGGTTTCAATGGAGGGTGGGGGGGAGGGGGGAGGGGGTCAAATAGCACAATTTGATTGAAATCAAAGTTGTTGGTAGAGATTAAAAGGCGAGGGGAAAAACGGCGGGAAAATCGGTGGTTTTAGAGGGGGTGGGGTATTGGAGGGGTTGGGGGGGGGGGGGGGGCATGCAAGATACGATATCAAAATCGAAGCGGGCTGGAGTTTCACGAAGATTTATTACCCGTGTTGAAATACCGGAATTGACGTTTTGAAGAACGACAATTTAAACCAAAATTTTAAAGAAGAAAACTGTGATAACGATGTAAATAGTAATAGACTCTCGTTATTGTTGCTATAGTTATTTATTTAAATGTGTTACTTTTTATAATTTAATTAAATATAGCTTATAGCCGTCTTAGTGCTTTGAAGTTGACCAATTAGATGCAATTATTTGTAATGGTGCGATGTACTTTATTTGACCATATACACAATTAACTAGTTCGAGTCTTGTTAAAATTACTACTGTTATGAATGGGTTGTTTCCCATTTGATCTAGCTTTCATAGTTAAAATACCTCTTAGAGTATTTTTTTAATAAAAATCACTGAACACTATCACTCGTGTCCAGTTAGTTTTCCTAATTCTATACAACATAAACATGATGTATAAAATCACAAGGGTATTGTGCATTTGATGTGTCACTACACATTGAGGTCACCTTCCAGTGCACCTTACATCGGATGTGTCACTACACATAAGGTCACCTTCCTGTGCATCATACACAGCATGTGTCACTACACATTAGGGTCACCTTCTGCACCTTACATCGGATGTGTCACTACACATTCAGGTCACCTTCTGCACCTTACATCGGATGTGTCACTACACATTAAGGTCACCTTCCCGTGCCGTCAAACTTTTACAACACGTGTGTCACACGTAGTACAGGTGTGTGGTGTCACCCCCCCCCCCCCTCAGCCCCACCCACCTAGCCACTTAAGACTACTCTGCTAACCCAGCCTTTAAACGTGAAGAGCATGAGAATTATATTAACATTTTTTTTTCCTCTGACGGCACTTGAGACTTACTAGACATACTTTAACGTGTCAATTTATTACTTGTTTTATTACACGACTGTAAATCTGACATTTCACCTCGCCCCCCCCCCCCCCCTCTCCACACACTGGAAAATTACTGTTACATTTTTAGATAAATTTAAACACTCCACGTATGTAGTATACCACGTCAGATAATACAGCATTTGATTGCATCTGAAAAAGGGGTATCCGGTTATTGGCATAAACTGAATACTCATATATCTAGCTAATGGCAAAAATAACCCTATCCCTAACACAAACTCAAATCCTACAATAGCCCTTACCCTACAGTAATAGATCAAACTAATAACCTAACACACCTATTTTCAGACGAGTCCATTTTCGGACACCGGCTATACCAGTACCTCCCCTAAACTCAATTTCACCCAATGCAATTTCCCAGACAGCGAGCCAGGCCTAACCAGTTATTGTAACACTGCTAATCCCCGGGCACTTGAGAGGGACGGCTAAAGTCTTACGGCTTAATTGAAACAACGGGGACCCATGGGCGGCAAGATCAGACGCCGGTTCGCTCCCCTGGGTCGAGAGATCAGACATTTGTTCGCTCCCCTTGGTCTGTCAAACAATCTCACGCCAACGTATCACAAGGCGAAAAAAAAAATATTACGACATTGACTTTGGTGAATTTTGAGACGTTTTTAGAGTTTGATAGCTCAAAACGAACAAGTGTATTTCTGTATTCCTTACATAATAATCAAAGACTATCTATACTATCTATATCGATACACTACAAAAGTTAACATTTTAATTATACAACTATATAACACACACACACACATATATATATATATATATATATATATATATATATATATATATATATATATATATATCCTATAGCTTCCTGTCCCTAATAAATGTCAGGTGTTGCAACTATGACACCTTAGATAACACGACCAAAAATGTACTTTGGGCCGTCAGAGGGCGTCACCACGTCAGGTAGTGCTATTTTATTCAGAATAGAACCTGCAACGTCGTAAAAATAAAACCTTGATGGCGGCGGGAAGGTTGCAATTATAGGGCATAAATCAAGTGATACAGGAGATGTCTCCAAAATAGCCCGGGGGGGGGGGGGGGGGTTTCGGAGGGGGGGGAAATGGGGGTATGGGTAATACTGAACTACTACTATCAGGTCTAGGGAGGGGCTTAGGAGGCTACCAATACAAAATGTTACACACTATATATATATATATATATATATATATATATATATATATATATATATATATATATATATATATATATATATATATATATATATATATATATATATATATATAAAACATATGTATGTATATAGGTAAGCTAAACTTGGTGTCACTAGGAACGTGAGGACAATGCATGATTGTCAGCTGTCAGCTGGAATATTGAAGTACTTACAGTTAGTGTGCTGGATAATTTAGTAACAAGGGAGGCGATTAACGTGGCTAATGTATAAGCGGAATAATTAGTTGTAGATCCTACCATCTGTTACATTTAGATGGGGGTTGAGGGGAGGGGGGGGAGAAACCCAATACGGGAAATTACAGTCAGGTGTAATATATTTATACAAACTACAAAGATATTAGTTTTTTTACAGACTATATCTCTAACTCTTTACATAATAACGTACTGATATAAAGAAAAAGTTCAGATATGAAAGCCCTTGTATCCTATATGGACAAAAAAATAAATCATACACTGTATCTAGGCATTAATTTAGAATACGTTACATGCCACCTAATACTAATAGGTTAGAAAAAAATCCAACAAAAGGATAAATATTGTATTAGTACAACTGCCATAAAAAAAATTAAATTGGAATGCAACGTGTGGAACCATTGGCTGGGGGTGGGGAAATGAAAACTGGACACCAGATGATTTAACTACAAGAGACAGAATGAAAAACTTCAATCAAAATCAAACTAGAGACAAAAAAAAAACTGCATGAAAATACAATTTAAGAATAAAATTTCAACAATTTAATTCTTGAAGCTGTGAGGAACAATCGTGTCGCCATTTTCATAGATCTACCCATTTACTCGCTATCACTAGCCTGGTTTGAATAACTTTAGTTTACCTGATACAAAACCAACATCCAAAGTTAAAACTTGTAATCACACGATCCAGAAACTATGAAAAAACACATTTCGAACGGTAAACATTGACGAGAAATGTGTAGGTACCACATCAATTTACTATCTAGATCTAGATCTAGATACTCAATAGATCTGCCACATAAAGTGTAACAAAGTGAACTGTAACTATGAAATAATCAGAAATATGCTAATATTTTTCCAATTCTGAACTATTTTTTTATCACCAAGATCACCTAACTGCTACAAAGATTAACGATGGTTCAAGCAGAATGAGTAACATTGTTAGATCTAGATTCTACATACTAGATTCTAGACTCTATTATTATTTTAATTTGCCTTGAAATTTTATTTCTGAAAACTTGTAATTAATTACTAACGTTATATTTTAATTAACTACTGAAACGTCTATTCTTTAAATATGATAGGGGCCTTAGATTAGAAATTATTTAATCTATTGAGGAAATTAAAAAAATAAAATAAATTAGCACAATGTTTCAATGTAGGAAAATAATTGCAAATTCGCAGAGAGGGCAGTTGCGACATAGACGGTGCGCATCAACACACAAACAAGAAACTAAAATAATAAAAATAAAAACGTAGCACTAGATTTGGTGGTACTTGCCCAGCAAAATGAACACGGCACTGTTGAAAAAAAAAATTTAAAACTAAAAATCTCGCGACGACGATGATGGATGTGTTTGTCCCCCCAGTACCAGGTTTCTCTCGTCAGGTGGTCGCCGAAACCTGTCCTGCTGCGGGGCACACCGAAATGTGTCTCCTGCCTCTCACGTGACGAGCCGGCTAGTCCCGCCACGGCCCGCGCTACCAGCCCTCATCCCCCACCTCACACACACACACCGGTCGATAACTGCTAGTTTATTGGTCCTCCATTTTACGGTGGTGACAATATGGAGAGGGGGAAAAAAAGCTTGACATTTTGTTAATTAACGTCAAATCTTGTATACCTACACATACAGCAAAACTACTTTCATACACATACGATTTATTTTTAAAAAGCACACCAAAATAAAGAAATTACAATACATGTGTTACCTTACACTCGCGAGCGGCTTTCTTATTGGATGAAGTTTTAAAAAGTACGGTAGACCGTGAAGGTTAAATATTCACTTTTTATTTGAAAACCTACAAATTTTATGCAGTGTCCAATATTTTAATATCTTTACCCCAAAATTTGAGACCACGAACAAGTTCACAATATCAGGATGTTGGTAACTCCACACTCTTAACTCTGGTAGCAGAGACATCACTTAACATACGGCGTCACTTCAACATAAGGCATCACGTATCATGGACTTCTCGCCACGCAGCCAAAAGAAAAGAAGTAAATTAGCTGCAGACAATGAGCCAATTTACAACTCAGGCCGAGTGAAAGAGAACGCGGACGATCAAGAAGCGAAACTAGCTCTCACTGAGCTAGTTATCCCTCCCTCCAAGTGAACAGTTCGAACCCAAGCTACGAAATGACGGTCGAGGGGAACTATTGTAGGGCCTTTTTTTTTCCCTCTCCCCCGACCTGGCTGGCTTTTGCTACAAGGTAGCACATGCTACCACGTCATCAGTGTCACACGAGGCCCGGCGCCCCCCACCCCCTTGATTCAAGTAGGATATGATTGTAACCTCACGCTGCCTCCCACCCCCACCGGTGTCACGGTTGGCGTCATATTTACCGCTCCTAAAATGGACATGCAACGAAGCTATAGCAAAAATCACTTCTTTTCCTAAAACTCCTTGTTTTAAGCCTCCCACGTCATTTATCATCATTTAAAAAAAAACTCCCACCCTCTCCCTCCCCTCCTCTCTTTCAACCTAAAACGTCACTTCTTTCACGCAAGAACAAACACACCTTACGAATACCTCAAAACGGGGAAATGGAGTGGGGTTGGAAAGGGAAGTAAGAATGAAAAAAAAATCCCCCCCCCCCCACCCTCTGTCCTCTTTTTTTCTTCAGACAAGGTAAAATTTCAACATAAAGCGAACCCAGAAGGGTCGCGTCGGGGAAGGCGTCACCCCAGCAGATTATGGACAATATGAATGAACACACTTGTCAGATGTTTATTGAGCTCTGCTACACAGCAGGACATATTTTGGTACACACGTCAACACGGAGATAACACATTTGAGTGTTTGATCCACAGCAACATTGAAAGTGTATTTACTGACTCAACATCTGTTAGCGTTAGCGGACTGTTACACGTTAGCTTTACTTTTATAGTGAGTCAACGTTAACCAGTCGTTTTAGTTAGGGGTTGTGCGTCGTTTTACATCAACAGAACATCGGCGACGTTTGTGTTAGGGTTTACTACAAATCGTAACCTACCATCTGCGATTTATGCACTGGAAAGGAAATTGTTTCATTGGTTTGGGTTTTAAACCCGGGGTAGGGAGGGGGGGGGGGCTGCTTTTTGATGGGTACTATTTGCGGTGGGTACTTTTTTTGTGGTAGGTACATTTTGTGGTGGGTACTTTTTGTGGTGGGTACTTTTTTTTGTCGTGGGTACTTTTTGTGGTGGGTACTTTTTTGTGGTGGATACTTTTTATGGTTGGTACTTTTTGTCATGGGTACTTGTTTGTGGTGGGTACTTTTTGTGGTTAGTACTTTTTGTGGTGGGTACTTTTTGTGGTTGGTACTTTTTGTGGTGGGTACTTTTTGTGGTTGGTACTTTTTGTGGTGGGTACTTTTTGTGGTTGGTACTTTTTGTGGTGGGTACTTTTTGTGGTTGGTACTTTTTGTGGTGGGTACTTTTTGTGGTTGGTACTTTTTGTGGTGGGTACTTTTCGAGGCGGGTACTTTTTGTGGTGGGTACTTTTTGTGGTTGGTACTTTTTGTGGTGGGTACTTTTCGAGGCGGGTACTTTTTGTGGTGGGTACTTTTCGAGGTGGGTACTTTTTGTGGTGGGTTTCCGTGAAGGTCAGTAAACTGGAGGACTGATTAAATAAAGGTTCGATGTAGCGTACATTTCGCGAGGTGCCCTACAAATAATCGCAATGTACCCTAAAAGGGCACACATGGTGCCCTATAAAAGATACCTAGATACAAAGCAATAGTACAAGGTGGCTAAATTTATGACTGCGCAGTCCTCCTACG
This sequence comes from Physella acuta, assembly GCF_028476545.2. NCBI lineage: Eukaryota > Metazoa > Mollusca > Gastropoda > Physidae > Physella > Physella acuta. The sequence goes on along the minus strand of NW_026732368.1, from coordinate 15,613 downwards.
CAAATTTTAAAACCACCTGGTAATAAAACTCCACACACATTCTCAAACTTTATTAAAATTATATTTCACTGTTAAACAAATTATATTATCAATTCTACCACAAATATATTCATGTTAAAATTCTGTAAAAAATTCTACCTCGGTAAAATTATTTCTATACTATTTTTTATCTCAGATACATTGAACATTACCCGAAACCTAGTATAGATGTTTTCTCTAATTTTTTTTTCCAGTCAATGAAAGAAACCACTGTCATTGTAAGCTAACCTGCACCACCCACCCTTCAATAGAAAGACCGACATGAAAGAGGAATCTATAGGCTTTACCACAGAGGGCACTTGAGCAGGAACAGTGCCATTCAATAGAACAGGATTTGAGAGACTTCACAGCGGAGCTGACATACAAAATTAAAAATAGCTCCTTTTCGCTCGAGTGTAAATATTTTAAATATCCAGCACTGTATTTAGATTTTTTTTTTTTTTTTTTGAGGTGGAAATTTAAAAAGTTTGACCCGGAGTTAAAAATAAGCGCAGGAGAAGTAGATTAAAACTGTCGGGTGAATAAAGGAGGGACTAGAGGGGGCAAAGGTGGAATACAGTGTCAACAGTGGGTGATTTGAACGGTGGTTTAGATTGGTCTGTTTGAAACTGGGGTGTGTGTGCTGATCGCGGAGAACTTTCTAGGTCTAGGTGGCTTTGGGATGGTTTTATTACACACAACGGGGTTGCCCGGATATAGATGGGTGGTGGATATACTGGTTGGTGGATATAGAGGGGTTGGTGTATAAAGTGAAAATAACAGTTTTATTGATGGGGTTATGAGCCAGCTTCAGATGGGCCTTAATGTTTTTGGATAAAGCGCGATGCAGTGAGTGTAGGGCAAAAGGCCGAAAGCCATAAGGCCGAAATGGAGAAAAGGCCGACAGCCAAAAGGCCGACAGACTATAAAGACTACAAACCATAAGACACTTCCTTTGGCAAATGTGAGCAAAGTACTCAAATAAGCAAAAGAGAAAGGAAGTTAGAGTGTATTCAAATATGGACAAGCTTTCGAGGCTAGAACCTCTTCAGTTATGCCAACTTATTATGTAGTGTGTATGTCTTAGCTGTGTAAGCATTGTTGGTTTTGTCTTAGTGGTACGGGGTGGTCGAGTGATGGAGCATGCACACTGTCAAACTTGGGTTGGGTTTCCGTATAGGCGTCCTGGCTGGTATCTTAGACATCAGTTCCATTGTATCAGACCGTCAGCTTAGCGTGGGTCATTTGATTAAATTTAATTGGTTGTATACGAGTAGGTGAATAGGAACTGAATGTTTAGGTGTTAATTACAGTGTAATTTCTTTAGAATAACTGCTAGCTTCTGTATAGAAAAAAAATATTCAAATCATGAAACTCAGTCAGAGCATGTAGTGTTATAATATATGGGTGAAACTGCAACTCAGCACATATGCCTAGTCTGTCATAACATGCTCATATGTCTCAAGTCGAATCTTGAGCTCATATGAAATTGCCATACAACGCTCTAGAAATTCGACCAATGTTTGCACGCCTCGAAAAATTAACATATCATTTTTTTAAAAATAACCCTACCAGGGGATATAACTAATTTCAAGTCTAAATTTAAACTATTTTGATGGTGTTTTAAAACAAACACACTGTCAGCTCAACGATGTAACGGGGCATTGTTTAATTAGTCCTCATTAAAATTCCCGTTGTTTCAACGTAGAACGTATCCCCCGGCTCTGTGTGATGTACCTATCTGGGATCAAAGCACGGACCGCCATGATGAACAGCAAACACCATTTGAATCGACCACACAAGGCGACCCAAGCATCTCTGTTTAAATAAAACATCGTCCTCATCGAAAAACTCAAACACGAGTCTACAGTCTACACAAAACTGGACGGCAGATCCCAGTGCAAGCCTATACATATAAGTATATCTTGTTTAATGTTTCCAAAACTTACACTACTGACTGTCATAGGCGTTAGAACTCCGAGTATGGAGGATGGGTGGTTGGTGGACGGGTGGACAGGTGGATGGGTGGTTGGTAGATGGGTGGTTGGTTGAAGGAAGGCTGGTTGGTGGATGTGTGGTTGGTGGATGGATGGTTGGTGGATGGGTGTTTGGTGGATGGAGTGGTTGGTGCATGGCTGGTTGGTGGATGGGTGGTTGGTTGTTGGGTGGGTGGTTGGTAGATGGGTGGTTGGTGGATGGGTGGTTGGTGGATGGGTGGTTGTTGGACGGGTGGTTGTTGTTTGGTGGACGGAGTGGTTGGTGCATGGCTGGTTGGTGGATGGGTGGTTGAGTAAGCCCCATAAATTACTTTTTAATCATCATCAACACATTTGACAATTAGCATAATAATTAAGCATATTTATCGAAATACTAGACTAAGTAATTCAGTACTTAACTTTAACTAACGACTAATTATCCAACTCTCCAGGTCGTAATTAACAACGACACCCACCATAAAAAATAAATAAAATTAAAACGTCTGCGCCCATGCCTGTGTAAAATACCACCGACCTTTAACCCCGCCAGCTCAGTAAAACCTACTAGAGTGTGGTATTCAGTCTTCAAACCACCAAGTTTGTACAACCTGAGGTATATTTGCCGTCTCGAGTGACCCAGTTGTTATAAATACACTGGAGCAGGCTCTACAAATAACGATGCCGTGTCGTGAATATATTAAAATCATATGTAAATGTACAGGGACCCTACCAGATCTGGGGTCCCTAGTAGTCTGTCAACGGGAGATCCCAAAGCGAGGAAACGGAAACTGGAAGCGTCAAACAGAAACTAGCAATTACGTGATTTACAGTAACAAAAAAAAAAAAAAAAAAAAAAAAAAAAAAAAAAAAAAAAAAAATACGAACCACACCCATTCTAAACAAACATACAGTCATCAGTTTTAAAACTTAAGTATCTTTAAGAACTGTCCCTTCCCCGACATCAAACCCTCCCCTTCTCAAATATTAGCACCCCCTCCCACCCCTTCTACGAATTGCTTATACATTAACTCCAGGATGTGATTACTATTGCTTGACAACTTCCCTTTTCTATAGAAAGATGCGCGAATGTTCCAGATATTACAGCTCCCAAAGTTAAATTTTATTTAAAGAAAAAGAATCGTAAAGCGGTTTACTACTGTAATATCATTTATATTTTATTCCCAAATATTGCTGAAAAAAATAATATAAATAAAAATAGTATTAATTATAAAACGATGTATAGTATTATACAGCTGGGCACATATGGGCATAAGATAAAGGGGGCAGCCCAAAACCGAGTCCGATGGAGATGTGTGGTTGCAGCCCTTTGCTCCCCGGGGGCCACAAAGGAATGATGATGAAGATAGTACTAGTAGATATATAGGGATAAAACCTGAAGTTAATTAAAAAAACACATATAAAAAATTATATCTAAAGTTAAAGAAAGTGAAAACCTAAACTTAAAACTGTTTCCATTATTATCCACCATTATTGTATAAAATTAAGCGAGACACCCACTACCACGAACCAACAAATCTCATTTCAACTACACCGCCCTATACTTAGGAAACCTGCAATGTCGGACAACAAGATCCCCCCCCCCCCATCTCCCAGACACGCACACATACCACACCTCACCCACCTTCCCTAAAAACCGGAATTGATGAGACCGGCATCAAAGAGCCGGCAGAAATTAGCACAGGCGGTTAATTAAGGGGGGAGTGAAATGAGATGCGGCCTCACACGCCACAAGCCCTAGATCCAGCCCGGCCCAGCCCGACTCCATGGCTGGGACCTTCAGGGACCACGTCATACCAGATCCAGGCCAATTAAAGACATCTTAACACGGCTGGAAATTAGCTAATTATCTCAAACCAAGTGAGCGCTAGTCACATAACAAATATATAAATAAAAGTAAACGAGTTAATTAAATAAAACCATAGCACTTTATGCTAGAATAATGTAATACAACGAATTTAACTACCTAATTAATGTTTGTTATTCTGCTATCAGATTAATTAAACTTATTTATTATACAATACTATTTCTGTTAAACGCAGTATTCATAAACAAATCCCCTCAAATTCATTTGCACAGGTGATCGTAGATTTATGCAGGTGTTAGTGAAGAAATGATGTCAACATCGGTTTCAAAGACACATAACAACCAGAGTTTCTTCCAGGCATCTCATCGGGTCTACTGCCCCCCAAACGAGATGGAATTTATATAGTAAACATACACGTTTACTAGTGTCCGCCCCCCCCCCCCCCCCCCGAGAATATAAGCCCCCCCCCCCCCCCCCGGAAAAAAAAGTCTGGAAGAAACAGTGATAACAACACGTCATTTAGACCGACGTCTCGGCTTCATATAACTAAAAACAAAATAAGACTTAGACACAACAGGATGCAATAAGTATAGTGAGTGTGTATAGACATAGAGGGAGTTTAAGTTATACTAAATTCCCATAATGACATTAAAATGGAATCATCTTTAAAAAGGGGGTGTTAGGTTATTGGACGTAAACTAAATATTGATAACTTATTAATGTCAACACTAACCTGAACCCTAACCTAAATCCTAACCCAAGTCCTACCATACCCCTAACCCTAAATCTTGACCCTAACTCTATACCTGAAAGTACGCGACTACTAACAACCTAACACACCTAATTCCAGAAGAGACCATTATCAGACATCGGCACCCCAACTTTGTGCTCATTGTAAAATAAGCAAAACTCCCGTGGTAAAACTAAAACCAACAAATATGTTAGGGGTCTCCAAACTACGGCCCGCGGGCCAAATGCGGCCCGCGAGGTCCTCTCATCCGGCCCGCGGAGATCTTTTTGTTCACGGAAGAAACGTTTGTTGGTGATGGCTGAGGAACTTTGCTAAGAAAAATCACAACATGCCTGGAAGAAACTGGCCCCCGAACTGAAATTTGATAGTTAATGCGGCCCTCGGACCGAAAAATTGGAGACCCCTGAGCTATGTAAACACATGCTTTCAGTGTGCTACACATACATTTTCCCATGATTGGGAGACCAACGTGGAGCAACCCTACACTAATACACCTGAGCTAATCACTGAGTTCATCAACAGATGAAATTCCCATCCGTCGACAAATGCCCATCAGCATATCTAATGTGGTACGGTTGATTGAGAACCCCTCAAGGGGACATCACTCTCCCGATATGCCCCTCTGATACGCCCATCTTCAGACATGAACACTTACCTCCCGTGATAGCAATGTTCAATATGGAAATACCCCATCTCCCCCCCCCCCCTTCGCCCCCCCCCGGTAACTTTTTACAAAAGCCTCATTTTCACTGTTTACTTTTAAATATTTGACCACGCTTCGCCCACCTTAAAAAAGTGGCTATTTATTTTAAAACATGGGCTTGTCAAATAACAACCTAAATAAAGACCCCACTACCTTTTTAAATTCCGCCCACCGTTTTGGGAACTAGATACTGACCATCCACACACACACACACAAATCAACCAACCAACAAACATACAAAAAAGTTCATTGCCGTGCACTCAGTATGAAGGGTCAACCACGAAGCACATATCTCCATCCCTCCTCCCATTCTAACAGTATACACAGCCGGATATGCCCCTTAGGACGCCATTAATTTTCTCTCCACTAATCCAGGCCAGTAACAGCCTCCGGTCAATATCACTTCAACAAATTTCAGCCGGAGTGTTTATCTATTAGTGAAATCATAGACGGGGGTTTTTTAAAGTTGTTTTATAATCTCGTGGGGGAGAAGGGGGTCATTAGACTGAGTCACGTGACTGGTGGAGGGGGTCTTGTGTCGTGTACAGAGCAATGCAATGGTAGCTGTGTACAAGTGAGGCCATCTTACACCGTCTGTGGCCAGATCTACAGCTCTCATATGGACGACATATAACACATGTGGCCAAATGTCAGTATTTAACTTGAAGCCATACAGCGTGTGTGGCCAAATGTCAGTATTTAACTTGAGGCCATACAGCGTGTGTGGCCAAATGTCAGTATTTAACTTGAGGCCATACAGCGTGTGTGGCCAAATGACAGTCCTTAACTTAAAGCCACAGAATGCATATGGCCAAATGACAGTCCTTAACTTAAAGCCACAGAATACATATGGCCAAATGACAGTCCTTAACTTAAAGCCACAGAATGCAAGTGGCCAAATGACAGTCTTTATCTTGAGATCACGCAACAAGTATGTCCAGAACTGTTGAACTAACCATTGTGCTCTAAAGATCACCATCTGAACTAGATGCCACTTAATACAGTATCAAATCTGGTCTGTTGTCAAAGGAGGGAGTCACACTTACTGGAATAAACTCACGTACACACACTCACGCACATACACGCGTACACACCCAGACTTACGCACTCACGTACACACACTTACATGGACATCTCATAACCACATCTAAACAGTATAAAACCAAACTAAACCATGAGCAGCACTTTACTATAAAATGTATATCACCGATAACATTCTATAAAATAACTATAAAAAAACGTCTAGTATTTTGTACTCACAATCACCAAACCTCGATACTCTATTCCTCATCAAATCATTATCATCAATCATTAGATTCTAACAACACACGTTTGAGTTCACAAACAAGAGGATGAAAAAAAAAAAACGGAGACTAAGTCAAAGTCAGTGCTGCTCGTATAATTTGCCAATACGAATTCAACTAGGCGTGCTTGATTTGACGAAATTACATTACAAACTTTCAAAGGAAAGATAAGTACCAGGGGATCATCATTAGGGTAGGGGAGATTTGATGAGAATTTGAACCTGGGGAAAATGGATATCAAGTATTGAGATTGTCAGACACAAAACATACCAGCTCAACAGTAGTTGTTGGAGTTACTTCCAGGCTTCTCTGTGTATGTATGTGTGTGGGAGTGTGTGTGTGGGGGGGGGGGAGAGAAAGAACTCAAACCCCCCCCCCCCCCCCCCCCCCCCCGGAGCAAACACGCCTGAACGCAATAAGAAAAACTATATAATTTATAAAGAAAATACATACTTGAACCAACGTCTTCCCCTATCCCCGGAAAATGTATGTGCGTTCAGGAAGTTTCAACCCCATTTTCCATCTAGAAAAAAATATATTAGAAGAAACCCTCCTAGTTGCCTACCCTGCTACCCTCTATACATGTGTACCCCCCCCCCCCCCCACATCACCTACCCTATGTAGAAAGTAGATACGTTCCTATAATTAAAATGTTAGGAACATTACATTGGTTTTAGCGGTAAAGCACAACAGTTTAACAAGATATGACGAAATTAATCAATTTATTTTTTTTTTCATAAATTTTCAATCAAAATTTTTATAAAAGTAATTTCCATTTTCATCTATTTCCCAAAAAGAGAAATAAATGCAGATAGTTCATAAATGTAAAAACAAAACGCGTCGATTTATCCCAATGCTTCCTTGAATCATTTTTTTTTTCCAGTACTGTCTAGAACTAATTTAATTAGTAAAGTAAAAATAATGCTTTTGATATTAAAAACGTGTTACCAGAAGATCTGAAATATTAGTTAACTGTCTGGATGTGTCTTGTGATCTTTGTTTCTTTATTAAGTATGTGATGAATTTATGCTAACCTTATTTGTATTAACTTAATTAAAAACTCAGTGTTGAAAAATCTCGTTTATGTGGCCTTATCTATCAGAATTTTATACATTCACCAGCAAAACAGATGGTTACATTTTTGTAACATTTTTTTCAAATAATCAAAGTTGAACTGTTAACGAATTCGCCCACTTGCAAATATAAATATCAGCATTTTTAACTAAACTAAAAATTATGACCCATCCGAGATTCCATACTTTTCAACAAATTTAAAAATAGTCCGTGAATATTTTTTAAGGTTAAAAGGGGGAAGAACTCCGTAACGCGACACTGAAAGGTACATCTTAAAACCGCCTCGTCACGCACGCTATGGGGCTGCGACAAGCCAAACCGGTTACACAATGTCACCAGGCCGGTCGGTGTGCTAACGTGTCACCACGCAATTTTATGTTATTTAAAAAAATATTATTTTTATATTTTAGAAGAATTAAACTTCAAATAATAAAAACGGTTGCTAAGTCGGTTTTTAATTTAGTTTAGACTTTTAAGGAGTTCCTTAAGTCTCCTTTAAGCCACGGATGACTGGTTTCTAAATTATCGAACACGCGGTAAAGTAGTATATAAAAATACTCCATCATTTTCTGGTTAGGATTTTGAAGTTCATTCGCTGTTATGGGAATGTGGAGAACATAGGATACACGGTAGAGCCACTTATAAAAACTAAACTAAATTATGACTTTTTTCCCGAATATTTCATAGGATAAAGATCAGTTGTCAGTGAAGCATAAGCAGCCGGAATGTCATGGAACCAACTAGAAGGAATCGGCATAAACCGAGTACGATGGAGAGGTGTGGTTACGTCCATTTGCTCCACAAGGGCTCCACGATGATACGTGTAATATGTAATAGGTGTAATTTGTAATATAAAAGGAAAGATAAATTCAGGGACCGTAATTTGACGAGAATACATAAAGTGCCCCCCCCCCCCATACCATTTCTTTAACAGGTGTGAGTGTCTGTGAATGTATCTTGCCCCTATGTTGGGGAAAAGCTAAGTTTACAGTGGTACATGAACTGCAGAACTGCAAAACGTGCGCAAATCATATAGATATACATTGTGTGTACATTTTTTTTACTGTCATCAGTCTGACAGTAAAAGCCACATCTTGTTGCCCAATGCTACTGAGTAACAATGGACCAACCAAGTTTTTTAAAAAATTATTTGGGTTCAACTGATTTACTACCAACTCGTCAATAACAATTCGTGCCCAATGTCTGCCAAAAGACCACTGTCTGCCCACAAAGCGCTATCTGCCCAAAGCCACTATCTGCCCAAAGACCACTTTCTGCCCAAAGACCACTACCTGCCCAAAGACCACTATCTGCCCAAAGACCGCTATCTGCCCAAAGACCACAGTCTGCCCAAAACTACTGTCTAACCACAAACTACTATCTGCCCAAAGCCACTATCTGCCCAAAGACCACTATCTGCCCAAAGACCACTATCTGCCCAAAAACTACTGTCTAACCACAAACCACTATCTGCCCAAAGACCACTATCTGCCCAAAGACCGCTATCTGCCCAGACTACTGTCTAACCACAAACTCCTATCTGCCCAAAGACCACACTATCTTTAAAACCTTCAACTAACAACCAGATTAAAAATTTAAACTTCCATTATAAAACTCAACAACAATCAATCAGTTTAATTTTTTTCTCGAAACCACCCCCCCCCCCCCCACTCCCCTCTAAACAAAGGTGTTGATATGTTCCCCCCCCCCCCACCCTCTACCTTGACGTCAAGTTGATAAATTTCGGTCGTTAGCTTAATATCACGACCATCAATGAGGTTTGGAGCACAGGTTTCTTATTACTGCAGTGGATGGGTATAAAATCAGCACAGTTTCTGGTATTAGGGAGGAAATGGTATAAAACTGGAACACTTCTGTGAGGCTGATTAGATCTATTGCTGGGTGGAAAAAGGCGCCGAAATTTGGTTAGAACAAGAATGTTTAAAAACACATGTGATATTAATTGTAATATATGTTTTATCTAGTTTTGGAATTTCGAATATTTTTTAAAGTATTTGTTTTTCTAAAGAATTGGAATTTTTTTTACGTATAAATGTGTATATTTTTGTCTAGAGAGTACGGTTAATAATCAATAATAATAATAATGTTAATAATATGACATGTTGATTAGCTAACTTGCATCAGTTTTTGTACTGATTTCAAAGTTATAAGCAATTGGTGAAATAAAACAATGCTCATCAAAGATTTATACTCAAAGCTATTTAAGTAACATCCAATTACGTAAAGCAAAAACCACTAAGCTATTTAAATTATACACATACTCATTGCATGAAAGTAGAACAGGTGTATTGGAAGCTTTGTTTTACAAGTATATCTTTAAGTAGAAGTACTCGCGTGTAGAATGTGGTGGTACCTTGTGTGTGTATGTGGAAGACCTGTAATTCTGATTCAACATAGGGGAAGTAACTACTGATTTAGTACAAAGAGTTATCTCTAAAGTAGTAAAAAGGGACTCTATGGCGAAAAAAAAATAACACAGAACATTGTCAATGTAACTTGACTCTACTCTAGACACGTTCCTTTAGCACCCTCGCACTATAATTTCCATTGACACAAATAAAGTACCTTATATGACTAACCTGGGTAGCCAATTATAAAAGCAACAACAGACAGTGGCGTTGGTTGGGGGTGCGGGGTGCGCTAAGCCCAACATGGGGCGCGTCCTCGTGCTACTTACAACACGGCCGTCGTGTTCGGTGACGTATCGTATGACAGGCTGACATTGTGTCTGGCATGACGCTGGACATTCAACTGTAATCCCAGCAGATCCTTGTTCTGTGGAAAAGGTTGAACCTTTCTTCTCTCCCCTCCCTGTACCGTACACGCTTGGTTTGCATTCTTTCTCCGGGGTGGGGGGACTTGGTATTTTCAGGGGGGGGGGGGGGGGGTCGACGACTACATTTTCCGGGGGTGGGAGGACGGACACTGTAAAGTATATATTTTTTATATAAATTACATTTCGTGAGGGGGGGGGGGGGTACTTGGTATTTTCAGGGGTGGGGGGGGGGGGGGGGGGGGGGGCGACGACTAAATTTTCCGGGAAGGGGGAGGACGGACACTGTAAAGTATATATTTTCTATATAAATTACATTTCGTGAGGGGGGGGGGGGGTGAGGGGGGAGTTTGCATAATCAAATCTCTTTTATTGTTGATACACTCAAGTACAATTTTAGCTCTATTTCTAATCCTACTTCCGGATCTAACCCTAACAGTTATGCAGGTGTCGTTAACTAAAGTAAACCTTTACTTGTAAGGTACTACGAACAACTTTTCCTCTATTATGTTTAGGACGAACACTTGACACCCTCCATATCAACAGTTTCCATACTTTAGGTCACCGTGACTCCCTTGAAAAAAAATAACGAATTTTGGCGCCTCGCCAATAAACATTGTCGCCTCCGAAACCCAACCCTCAAAAAATATATACATATATGTTTTTATAAAAGGTTATACTTTTTAATAAAACCATATAACTTATGGATCGCAAATTTCCAGTGATCCGACGTCAAAATATTTTTAAAAGCATCAAAGTCAAAGAAATGGAAACACAGGACGATGGGATATTCGTTACATTGCACGAGTCATTTTGATAATACAAAGTATTTTTACTTTCTCGTATATACGTAGTATAGAGAAAGTATTGTAATCGTGCAAAAAAAAAAATCGAGATTTTTACAAATCTCGACGTTTTACACCTCACTGATACGGAAAAACATAATTTTGCAATCTTGTCCGTATGTCTGTGTGTGTGTGTGTCTGTCTGTCTGTCTGTCTGTCCGTGTGTAAACACGATAACTTGAGTACCGTTACAGCTAGGTTGATGAAATTTCATATATAAGTATTTTATCAAAATCGTAGATCCGTATCAACTTTTGAGCGATTTCCGATAACCGGAAGTGGTACTTTTCCTACTTTGAATTTTTTAAAAGCCTATAACTTGAGTACTATTTCAGATAGATAAATGAAATTTCACATGTAAGTAAAAGATCTAATTCTCTACCTTCTGTTAAATTTTGAGTAATTTCCGTTGACTGGAAGTAGTAATTTACGCTACTTCCGATTTCTCAAAAAACTAATGTAAATTTTAAAAGTACTAATAATATTGCGCACCATTATGAACATCTTTATTCCGCGTTCACTTGGTGTGCAATACTTTTTTCTATGATATTCTATTTTATTTTAAAAAGTTTATGTATTTAAAATGGATTAAAAATCATAACTATATCCCGAGTTCCCATCCTCTGTTGTTTTATATAAGAATATTCGAGAAAGTTTAGGGGAGATCACTCCCGGTTTATTTTCATTCTAGAATAACGTAGCTTTTTTTCATACATTTATTTATTTTTATATTTATAGATCGTACATATCTTTCACCCTTTTCACACCTTACATAGAAATACAAGTCCTCGTTCCCTAGGGGGTTCGCGTCTCCAAGTCTAGAAAACCCAATACCAAATCAAACTGTTGAGCGAATCTAAAGATAGCTAGTTCACACACGCATGCAAATTAAAAGATACTGTACCACGCTTTAAAAAAATTCCGAGGTAACTAACACGTCTGACTAGATTTATGTTCTGTTTTATATTGTCATTACAAAGCATAAGATAAATAATTAAAAATAGACATTGTGTCCCGACATTATTTGTTTACCCTCTCATTGCGCACGTCTCGTTGCCCCTGATATTCTTTTACAAACATGTTTAGCTATTGTGTTGTTCTATCTAGTGAAGTCTTAAGTCATAATTCCACGTTTGCATGTCTATTGTTTTGCATTGTTTTGTATGTGAGGGAGGGGGTGTAGAGGGTGGGGTGTGCAATAACACATCTGGTAGTTTGTTTGAAGAAATGGGTAGAATATGAGGAGATCGGTACGATAGGAGGTTTTCCCACAAGTACTTTGGAAGACTTGCAGGAAATCAAAACGCGAGGACGGCGAGGTGGTTAAAAAATGAAGATGGGGGGGGGGGGGGTACGGCTAACCGCCCATTGCATTTTCCTATTTAAATATTAAGAGACAGTGAGGACGATAAAGTTGTAGGTGTACCCATTTAAATAAAAGCCTATGGGGGGGGGGGGGGGGAGTGTGGGAGGGTACGGCTAACCGCCCATTGCATTTTCCTATATAAATATTAAGAGACAGTGAGGAAAGTTGAGGGTCTACCCATTTAGATAAAAGCCTATGGGGGGGGGGGAGGGGGTGTAAAAGTCAAGGCTTCGCCCCTGACGCTGAGATATATGGAAACGCCTTTTTACAAGCTTTTTTTTAACTCACTTCCTCTGTCTGTCGTCAGTCTAGACGGAAACGCAGGAGTGAAAATTCGGACAGTTCTACTTGACAGATACGATTCACAGTTGGCACGTGGGTCAAGACATGAAGACAATGCAATCTGAAACTAAATTTGACTTAATCGGATGCCTAATTAATTTTTTATTAATTAATTAAAATTTGGACCGAATTAGTAGGCATGTCTAGCCAACCACACCACACGCGTCATCAATAGCTGCGCCATCACGACCACGTAATGGCTGCGTTCAAAAACCATTGCGCGCCTACTGAACGTGATATTCAGTAGGCGCGCAATGGTTTTTAGTCATGTAACTCTATTGTAGATAAAACATGTAAAGTACTGAAAAAAAAATTCATAAAAAACGTTTTAATAACAAGCTTTTATGTAATGATGCACTAAAAAGTAGAAAATAAATTATAGACTACTATTTAAATAACTATAAAGAAAAGCGTGGGTGTCTTCCTTAACATTAGTAAAGGTATCCAATAGATACTAAAGTGACCCACGCTTTTCTTTATAGTTATTTAAATAGTAGTGTATAATTTATTTTCTACTTTTTAGTGCATCATTACATAAAAGCTTGTTATTAAAACGTTTTTTATGAATTTTTTTTTTTATGATAACAGACCTTGCAGCAACGCCACTATAAAATGATAAATCAGGCTGTTGAATCTATGAAAATCTATCTGTACTAGATACATCAGGAATTCCCGATGTGCTGAACTAGCGCTCTAGTCAATTCTCTCCCGTCTGTTTAAAAAACCGTAACCCCCATCAAATATAAGACTGACTCAGTCACGTCTATTTATATTTGATACACCCGCCCTTCAAAAATGTGAAATATGTCGCCAATCTTTTGTTGACATGTGGATGGATGTTGCCTTATATGGTTTCTTTATTTCACTAGCTCTGCTGTTTCAATCATTTAACAGATGTTTATACAACATCATCAAAACGCTGCGATACCTTTCTTTAATGTCTAACTTAAGGAGTGCCTCTATGGCATCCATGCAATATGCATGCCAGTTGTAACATTCATGTGTACCCAAGGATGTTTGCACTTTCTTAAAGTTCTATCTATTTACCTGAAGTCTATATATATATATATATATATATATATATATATATATATATATATATATATATATATATATATATATATATATATATATATATATATATATATATATTATATATATACATTCATATAGATGAAAATATAGATATACATATAGATATATATCCCATGTTTTTTTCTACTGTTTATGAGTGCTACCCATGTGTATACAAGGATTAATGTATTAGTGACGGGAATGGTCGGATGGTAGAGCTCACTACTGCTAATCTGAAATTCCCGAGTTCGTGTCTCGGGGTCGAGTCTTTAAAAGAAGGCGACTGGGCATTGTGCTGACCACACGACTAACCTGTATTACAAGAGCATTGAAACAGTTGAACTGAATTTCATCTGCCCTATGTGTCTTGGGCACCAACGGGAAAAAATGATGATGTCTTCATAGGGATTTTGTACCAGCAGCCTAGGACCCAAACTTGGAGGAATTGACCAAAACCGAGTACGATGGCGAAGTGTGGCAGCTTTCTGATGTTCCACAAGGGGCCCACGGGTATGATGATGATGATGATGATGATGATGATGATGATGATGATGATAAAAGTACTTGTAATGTTGAACGTTTAAAAAAAAAAGAAAAAAAATATTTAATTTCTTATTTTAACATTGCCATTTTACTTCTACCTCGACATAGCCCTTGAAATATCTGTATGATTGCAATAGACAACTCATTGGAAAAGTTCAATTGTTAATCTAGAAACAAACAGTGCTGTCCCTTTATTCCCGTGTATTAAAAAGAAGCTTCATTCGTTGCAAAATAGTCACACACAAAATAAGTCCGCTTAACTTAATTGCATAAAATAATACCGTGTAAAATAACCTATGCATTAAAAAGAAATCTGTATTCAACACCGATAGCCTAAAGTTAAGCAAAACAACAGCAAAGTTTTAAATTACAAGCTCATGTTGAGAAATCGGGAGGTGGTTCAGTGTAACACAGTCATGTTAACCATGCACATGGATTGTATGTCTGAAATAGTTTTTTAAGTATGTTACATAAGGATTCAATCTATTATGTGCATGCGGCCTGCGTTTGTGTCTACTTATACAAAGTGTGCATTTATTGATTTGCATGTTTTTCAATATATATATATATATATATATATATATATATATATATATATATATATATATATATATATATATATATATGCCTAAGTATATATGTATACGTATTATAGCGCACATTCTCACAGGTGGTCTGTTGTATACATAAACTAAAGTTTTTAAGCATCGGCTATTAAGGCCCTGATTTGAATATGCTAATGTGCTCTACAGTGTTTGGTCTGTCTAATCACTTGAGCAATTGAGCGCTTGTACAGGTGGGTACAGGACCTAATTAACTACATGTGTACAGATGGAAGAGGGTGGTGTAGAGGCAACGTCCCATAGGTGAGTGGGGCGATGAGGGGCGCGGAGATGGGCGTGGCTGGAGTCACCCGTGCAGTTGTGGGGGGGGGGGGGGGATAAAAATAGTTTAACTAGAACAACGTTTTAAAACCTATCTACATAAATTCGACCTGT